>NC_058132.1:59990623-60167694 GCF_016433145.1 Gracilinanus agilis
CACAATGACCACAACAGTCTAAATAGAAAGAACAAGAACAATGAGAATTGAATGTTGCAAAATTATAATGATCAGCCTTGGACCCAGGGAAGAGATGAGATTGGCTCCTCTTATAGCTCTTTTGAAGAACTTGGGAGGAGACTACATGATAATGGAACAATACATGTCAGTTGTCAGACTTTTTTAATGTGTTGACTGGTTTTGCTGAACTTTTTTCTTCATTATAAGTTATGGTTCTCTGCTAAGTGGATTTAGCAAGAGCAATTAAAATCTGTTTGAAGAGAAATTTGCTCATTCTACCCTCATGGAAAGGATTCTGAGAAAACATCCCATGTGCAGCAGACAGCCAACTTGGAGTTTTATCTGAACTGGTTAGCAAAGCCAAACTTGGCCCCTCTTGATGTAGTCAGGCAGATTTTGTCTGGATTGCCATTATAGCTATCTCTGTATAAAATAAGAACAAAAATATGCACTAATGAGTACAGAATAGAGTCCATCCGAATTCACCAAAGCCCTTTTTATATATATAGTATACAGATAAATTGAAATTTTGGTAAATTGTTTTTTTAATTATACCTTTTATTTACATCATTTTGATTTCCATGAAATTCGGAAGATTTTTTTATATAGGTGAAATCAGCATGAATACTTAGTAATTATACGCATCAAATTCTAAAGGCTTAACTTTGTTTCTCGAAATGTCTGGCTTAATTGGTTTGTTTTAGTTGTTTCATTTTGTGTCATAGGATTAAAAAAAGATGAGCTAATATTTTTAGTAAATATTCTGTGATCTTGGTATTCTTTTTGGCACGGTACAGTGGAAAGACTACTAGATTTAAGAGTCAAGCCTGGATTTGGGGGGCCTCAATTTGTTATAAACTAGGTGTAAGATGGATCTCTTATTGTTTTCTCATTTTTAAAACAATGTTATTCATCTCTTCCCTATCTCACAGAGTTGTTGTGAAGATCAAATGAAGTTATTGCTGTCTGTGAATGTGCTTTGAAAATATGAAGCCAGTTAATACAAAACGATTGGTCTTGTTACTATATTAATGGCATTTAGGTAGTGCAGTGGATAGAGCACTGGGCCTGGGGTCTAGAAGACCTGAGTTCAAATATGGCCTCAGACACTTAATAGTTGTGTGGTCCCAGACAGGTCACTTAACCTTGTTTGCCTCAGTTTCCTCATCTGTAAAATGAGCTAGAGAAGGAAATGGCAAACCATCCTAGTATCTTTGCTAAGAAAACCCCTACTAGGGCCATGAAGAGTTGGACATGACTAAAAATGGCTGGTGACAAACTTGTTTTTTATAAGAAGCTGTCACAGATAAAATACAGGAATAAAGTGAATCAGGAGTTGTTTTTTTGTTTGTTTGTGTTTTTTTCCCCAGAAAATTCCATCCTGAGAACCCATCCCCTTCTTTTTTGTTCATGCTGTTCCTTGGGTCCAGAGTATACACTATTTCTTCCTCTTCTAATCTCTCTGTTGAAATCTTGTTTATCCTTTTAAGACCCAGCTCAAAACACCATTTTTCATGAAGCATGATGCAGTGGGGAGAGGAGGGAGATGGGGAGTACAAGGGAGTGAGAGAGAAAGATGAGAGAAAGGCAGAATGAGGTAGAGAGGAAAGAAAATAAGAGGGAGGGAGAGAAAGCAAGCACTTTAGGTTTGGAGCCAGAAGACTAGGATTCAGACACCTCTGCCATTGTCTGTGGGACCATGGGCAAAAAACACTTCCCCTCTCAGACCCTTAAAGTTTCCTTGTCTGAGGGAGTTAGAGTGATCTCTGAGGTTCCTTACAACTCTTAACTTTCACATCCTTTGATCAGATCATTAGTAGATCATCCTTGGCACTTAGATTGTGCTTCTCTTGTTATTATTTTGTTTTGGGGTCCTGGCCTCCTTTTAATGTCAGTTTCCTCCTCCACTTTGAGTACTTTGAGGACTGGTGATTTTTGGTGGTTTGCTTGCTTTTTCCACTGATGCTATTCAGTTTGTTTTAATAATTATTTCTTTACTGCCTATTATATGCATAGTACTTTTTTTTTACTGTATACTTTTAAAAATATCTCCAGCCCTCAATACAGTGCCTATACTTATAGGTCCTTTATAAATGTTTACTGACTACTTGTGCTGGATACTGGACAAAACAACCAAAAAAAAAAAAAAAACTAATCTCTGCCCTCAGAGAGCTTTAGAATTGAGATTGGAGATGATACACTCTATGCACAAATAAGTATATACATAATTTGAGAAGAGAGAGATTACTCACAAGTAGAAGAGGATCAGGAAAGACTTTATCTAGAAGGTAGCATCAGTGATGAAACTTGAACAAAGCCAGGGATTCCAAGAGGGGATGGTGAAGAAGAAATGCATTTCAATTTGGGTACAATCTGTGTAAATGCAGGTAGGTAGGTGAGGGATGGACATCAGAGACCAAAAAGAGGCCAATTTGTCTGGAATGTAGAATATATATATATATGTATATATATATATATATATATATATATATGTAGAATACCAATGAAGGACATTGATGGGAAACAGTCTAGGTAGGCTGGAAACTTTAATACTTTAAACGAGTTGTTCATCCAAGAGGCAGTAAGGAGCCCCTGAAGAGTTCTGGTTTTCCTAACCCTTCTGCCTCTTTGTATCTGTCTTGGTGAGTTTCTAGGGTTGCAGAGATTCATCACCTGATGGCCAGCTTTCTGCACTCTGACTGACAGATGTGTTCCTTCCATTACTGGGTCTGTATTGAAACTTTTCCTAGCTTATAGACTAGTCATGCCAAAGTTTGTGTTCTAGTGCCACAAACTAAGAATTCATGACCATTCTCTTGCCATGATTCCATGGTGATGCTCAGAGTAGTGGATGCTGCTGGAGGCTTCTCCACATTTAAAGTGGATTTTTTCCTTGTGAAATTCTTTTCCACTTTCAGCCACCTCTTTAGAGCTATTGTCTCTAAAATCTGTAACTACAACCATTTCCTTTTATGTTAATTCCAGTACGTTATTTCTAGCTGCCTTCAGGACTATTTCTAATTGAATTTCTAATGGTTTTCTCAAACTTAGCATGTACAAAACTCATTATCACTTTATTCTTCATCCCCAAAAGTCTCCCCCATCTTTCCTCTTTCTTTTCCATTTTCCATTTTTATTTATATATATCTGTATATGTAAATGTATATATATTGTATATATAAATTTTGGAATTATATGTATTTTTCTCCTTCTTTGCTTTCATCATCTATATTCATTCTGATACCAAGGCTTCTTACTGATTTTTTGTTTGCACTGTCTTTAGTACTACCAGTTTCATTTTCATTGTTACCATTTTATCCCAAGCTATCATCACCTTGGGTCTAGACTATTTCAGTGCCTTCTGGATGCACACCTTTCTACATTCTTTTTTTCCTTCTAAGGCTGACATCTATATAGTGCTTTAACATTTACATCTGAAATTCTTTTGATTCCCCCACAGCAACTCTGAAAGATAGGCAGTACAGATGGTATGGTCAGCATTTTAAAGAGGAAGAAACTGAAATTCATATAAGTTAGTGACTTGCACGTTATTCCATGGACCAGGGGTCTGCAACCTTTTTGGCCGTGAGAGCCATAAAACGCCACATTTTTTAAAATGTAATTTTGTGTACAATATGTTTAACAAGTAAATATGTGCATTTTATGTAAGAATAACACTTTTAAAGTACAATAAGTCTCTGAACTATTTTTAATAACGTTATTATGTGCTAACCAATGATGAATAAAGTACATTAATGTGACTTCTGGTGCTGCGTGGTTTTGCTGATTATTAATCAAAAAACAAGACTTAATGGGGCACTATAGTACTGATATAACTGCACACATACATATAAAACTCCTTTACACTAAGAAAATTGCTGAAATAAAGAAAAATTCAGGGAAGAATACTTTTTCCTCTCCCTCTCTCAAGTCAGGCAACAGGAGAAGAAAAAGCTGCCGGCCTGCTGGTTAAGCCATTTGGCCACATAAATTAAGTAGGAGATCAGGAGATTACAGAAAATAACATGACTTGTATGCAGGTACAGTAATGGGGGAGGAGGGTATCTTTTCATGGAAAACTGGCCAGGACACATCACACACATTTCCTGGTACGGGTGTTTATCAGTGCTGCCTACTCAATCATTCTGTATCAAATGAAACAACTACTGGGGAGAAATGCTTCTCACTAATGAAGCATATGTAAAGATGTAATCTGACTATAGTTCCCCTTTAAGAGCAGGTAGAAAAGTTAAAAACAATCCCACAAATAGGGAGTGCAGACCCCATGAATGCACTGAGATAAAGCCATGTAAATCAGAGGCAGAGGGGTAGAGAATATAGACAAAAGTGATCAATCACTATACAGAACCCCAAGATGTCAGTAATAGGTGTGGAAAGAGTAAAAAGAGGGCAGAAGGAGGAACACACAGCACACCTACCAAGCCGAACTAAAGACCAGGATTTGTCTCGTGTGGCAATATCAACAAGGGAGCCTTCTATCTTAGGAGATAGTCGCGGCACAGAAAGGATAGTGTGATGTATCACATGACGCACGACGCCATGTGTAAACTGTTAGTTACTGTGCCGCGGATGACTTTATGGCTCCTGCAGAAAGAGCCATATCTGGCCCTCAAAAGAGCCAGATATGGCTCGAGAGCCATACATTGCTGACCCCTGCCATAGACTAAGAGGTAAGACTTGAACCCACAGCTCTCCTCAGTCCTATATACTATTCCATTCAGTTTTTTCTACAATCTCTTTTGCAGAGTATAGTTGATTAATCTTTCTAAAATACTACTATTATAGGATCATGGGATTTAGAACTGAAAGGAACTTTAGGGATCATCTAATCCACTCTTTATCTTTCTAGAAGCCTGGCTGTTGTTTTAATGACCATCCGTTACTGCTATTCTCCTTTAATCCACCACCTTTTACATTTGGGGTTTTGTTTCTCATTTTATAGATAAAAGTTGAGTACTAGAGAAAGGAGGTGACTTTCCCAAGGTCACATAGGTAGTGTCAGAGCCATTATTGTAATCCAGGACCTTTTTCTCTAAATTCATCACCTTTGCTCTGTACCACACTGCCTCATTTTATTTCATTTACCCTATTCAAGAAAGCTTAGCAGAAATACTGTGTAAAATTGTATTTCATTGAATTTATATTGAGCATCTCTTTAGTGCCCTCTGTAGGCAATTTGTTGTAACTGTTGAAATGAGCACTCTAAAAATTTCCAACGTGACTTGGGTTCCAGATAAGACATGGGGAATGATTGATCAGTGAGTCTTAATTTTATGCCTACTATTGGATAGTTTCTCCAGTGATTGGAAGCTTAGCAGAAATACTGTGTAAAATTGTATTTCATTGAATTTATATTGAGCATCTCCTCTTTAGTGCCCTCTGTAGGCAATTTGTTGTAACTGTTAGTTATTAAAAGGCATCAAACAGATTTGAAAATATGGATTGGCCTGTTTGCTTTTAATTCTGTGAAAAGGGGAATTTGTTATGTGGGAATTTTACAAGACTGCTTGCTGTTAGGGACTGGTCCTATGATTTCATAAATATGAAGAATTCCCTATAAAAGGAAAATTTACTTTCTTAATGCAGATTAGCATTCTTTACAGCTTCTCTACAATATGAGAGTCTTAATGAGTTGTCTAGAGTAGTAGTTGGCAACCTCTGATTGCCTGTTTTCTGTCCACCTTGAACGCTCTGGATGGTTTTTACATTTTAAAGAACAAAACTTCATTCAGAAAGGTAAAAAACATTCTTAGTCTGGGCAGCAAAACAGTCCATATTTTGCTGACTCCTGCTCTAAAGCACCATGTAGTTAAATGACTTGACCAGGCTGACACAGCTAGGATTATGTCAGAGGCAGAACTTGAATGTAACTCTTTATTTCTAAGATCTGCTCTCCATCTACTGTGCATACTCCTCTGGAAGATATTTTACAGAAGTCTTGGAAAATCTTAAGGTTTCCAGAAGCCATCCTGGATACTAAATACTAAAATGGGTAACATTGCAGAGGTAGTTGATGTCAACCATCTTTCTTTAGTATGGTTCTATCCATTTGAAAATAAGAGGATCTGGTCCCTCATCCACAAGTGGGTTATATGTAATTTATGCAAATTACTGAAAATGCCTTTCACAGACCCAAACATTTTAAGGAAATTCCATGGTTCAATTGAAGACAGAGGGTCAAAATGTGTAACCTGTTGAAATGAGCACTCTGTAAAAATTTCCAACGTGACTTGGGTTCCAGATAAGACATGGGGAATGATTGATCAGTGAGTCTTAATTTCATGCCTACTATTATACCTGGATAGTTTCTCCAGTGATTGGAAGCTCTTTGTCCCCAGCAGTTAGGATAATACTTACCACTTACCTAAGCACTTACTAAAAGCTTATTATCAATTGACGATTTGCTCTGAATACTCCCTTTATGAACATAAATCATCTTCTACATCTTACTGTTCTCTTTAACTACTCATTTGAAGGAAATTTGTATTCATATATTTAAAACTGCTATAGTCCAAGATCCATCCTGCTCCAGAAGGAAGATCTTCAAGATACGGGGCCTTCTCAAGAAGAAGATGGAAGGAACAAGCAGATAACAACACCCTCATGTGAAATCTGGTGTTGGCACTCCTTAAACCCTCTGTCTGATCAAAGCAATACTTTGAAATACTAGGTCTTTATATCTAAAGTGGAATTACTAAAATGATATTGGCAGCTGAAGAACATATTGAAAAGGTGAAACATTCTTTCTGGAATGAGGATGACGGGATATGATTGAAGCCCACAGTGGGGTGTGTGTGTGTGTGTGTGTGTGTGTGTGTGTCTGTCTGTCTGTCTGTCTGTCTGTCTGTTTTGGGTGAACACAGACTATTTCTAAGTATAAGTTAATAGAATTAGGTAGCTCACTTGACACTTGAGGATTTTATGAAAAAAAATGTTTTCTGCATAGAATGTGGTAATGCTTAATAATTTTAACTCAAGGTGATAGCAAAATGAATATATAAATAGATTCCCAATGCATTTATAATCATTCATGAATAATGATTCCAAGGGAGTTATTAAGGGAAAGATGGAGATTTCAGTGGTATCCCCCTTAAGCTTTGCTGTTTGACATCATGGGTGGATTACCATGCATACCTACAGGACATTCTTTCATGCCATTGTAAGAACAAGCAAGTTAGATTTTAAGCCAGTCATATGTGCTTTAAAAGGGGGAAAAAAAAATGAGAAAAAAGATGATTGAAGGTAGATCAACTGTTAAATTGATATTCCTAAAATACAGATCTAATTAGTTATACCCCTGTTCAAAAATCTTTAGTGGTTGTCTTTTGCCTTTAGGATAAAACAGCAAACCCCTTAGCATGACATAGAAAGCCCATTACAAGCTGGCTTTTCTGTCTGATTTTTATGTTACTCTCCCTTGTGTACTTTTGATTCTAGTCGAACAAACCCTCTAGCTATTCACTATATATAACCCTTCCCTCCTTCCTTTTCCTAACTTAAGTGGTTTGCCATGTCTGAAATCAGCTTCTTCCTCACTTCTACCTGACAGAATTGTTAGTTTCTCTTAAAAGCTTAGTGCAGCCTTTGCTGAGCCTCAGTTATTTGCATTCCTCATCCTGAAATTACTTTGTATTTGCTTTGTATTTACTGCTACTGCTAACTCTTGTGTTTTGATTTCCCTCCACTCAGAATGGAAGCTCTTTAAGGGCAGAGGTGAATTATTTTTTATCTTTGTATTCCTCCAGCTTAGCAAGTGCCTTCCACTGAGTAGACTTGTATTAATAACAAATTTTTATTGAATTAAATTGAATGGAAACCTCAAATTATAAAGCAGAAATACAAAAATACACACAATGATAAACTTACTGATATTCTCTTTGTTTTATTTCTCACCCTTCTTTTACATTCCCTATTTTTTAAACTTTTCTTCTCTATTTAAAGACAGTTGTGGAGTTCTGTTTCCACTTTTACATCTATTCCACTCTTTATCTTTCCAGAAGCCTGGCTGTTGTTGTTTTAATGACCATCCCTTACTGCTGTTCTTCTTTAATCCACCACCTTTTACATTTGGGATTTTGTTACTCTTCAGAACCAAAATGGACACTTCTTGCTTTATTTCCTCTTCCTTCAAACTTTTACTTGTTCATTTTCTAGTTTGCAGCAGCTAAGCCAAGAGGAACAGATTTCTCTGGCAGGAGGAAAAAAGATAGTAAAGGGCCACACAATAGCAAAGTAAAAAAAAAAAAATGCAGTTGAGTTAAAATTTGGGATAGATGCCTGGGAGACCAAGGTAAAAGTTAACTCATCTTTTTTTAAGTTGACAGCAATCCTAAATTTAAAATACTATGGTTAATGTCAGAAAATATACTTCATTTTCTTATTATGGCTAGTTAATGGGGAAAAAACATTTTTTAAAGGCTGGGAGATACAGGGAAAGAAAAGGCAGAAGGGGGGGAAAGATGGGGAGAAATTAATCTGCCTACCAGCCTGAGAAAAGGTCTTGGTGACATTTGAGAAATGATCAAAGCATTTGGATCTGTAGGAATTGCCTAACCTTGATTTTCTAAGATATCAATGTTGCCTCATTTCAGTAGGTTGGGGCTGTCTATAGGATCTCATTGGTCTGAGTGTATGAAAACTTAATTTTTTGTTTTAATTGATCTCTAGCAGGGACTAAAGAGAACTAGCTTAGAAGAAATAAGTCTCCAGGAATAAAAATAGTTCAGAAGTTTTTTGTAAATTAATTTTACTTAATATTTAGATCAGGTGTGTTATTCCATAGGCACTATATTTTAAAGATGAATTTATAGCTTTATCTGGATGAAGTGTTTTCAAATTATTAAGTAATTTAACTTCATACTCTTTTCAAGTGTCAAAATGACAAGTCTTTGAGAGATTTTTGGTGCATTTCATTGCCTTATACAATGTTATATTTGCTTGAGAATTATACAATTCTAGGGCATGATGTCCTTAAGTCAAGAATTTGCACAAATCATTAATAAGTAATCTCACTTTTAAAGACTTAAAAGGAGAGCATAGTACCTTTTTTTTGCATCTTGTTCTGTCACTGTCATGAAATTCTTTATATCTAATTTAAGATCTTATTGTTGCAGCTTAAGCCCCCTTCCTTCTTACTTTATCATCTCTGAAGATAGGAAACAGGTAGTCGTCATCTTCTCTTTACATCCTTTCTTTACCTGAGGATTAAAATGTCACCTTAAAGCTTTGAGACCAAGACTGATTCTGTGGTTAAATTTGATAAATCCCAAAGTCTCCTAAATCTTGATGTACAGGAGATTCTGTATAATATTGAGTAATTAGCTCTGCTGCCAGCTTGTTACATTTCTTTTCCAATATACCCTGTTAAAGAAAACCAAAATTTGGATCACTGGAGAGTTGCTTCCATGCTTTTCATACATTACAATTTATTCTTTCACTGTTAACCCAGGGGGATAGAAACTCAAGATACTAAATACATCTCTTTTGGGGGTGATAGATTCTGGGATTAATTAAATTACTTACCCAAACTTTTTGATTGATCCTCTCAGGAATGCTGGACCCATCTCTTGAAATTACTTGTTCTACTTAGTCATCAGGCCAAACTCCCATCAAGACTTGCTTTCATAGACTGCTGCATGTTTCTACAGGCTCTTAGCACTTATCCCCATACTGGATGAGATCCTGTATCATTTCCTGGCACGGAATTCTGATGGTTGTGTTCTAAAGCTATGGCAAGGCAATACTGAAACTTTTACGCATCAAGTATTTTGATCTGAATGTCTTAATGCTTCATGGCCTCTGCTTTGAGTCCTTTTGAAGAGAAGGGGAGAATCCTTTTAGTCTTTTGCAGAATATACTGATTCTTTTTAGAAAGTTTCATGGATTCATGAGTTGATTGCTTTGTTTGCAATTTAGGCCCCTAGAACCTAGATTACACCCATTCTTTTAGTCTTTCAGTGGGGTTTTCCAAGAAATGTAACCTCTCCTCCTGCCTAAATCCCTTTTCTGTTAAGACCAATTTACAAGTATTTGGCAATCAAAAATTCTGTGTACTTTGTACTCCTGCCTTTCCAATAAGAATAGATGTGTAGGGGGCAGCTGGGTAGCTCAGTGGATTGAGAGTTGGACCTAGAGATGGGAGGTCCTAGGTTCAAATCCGGCCTCAGACACTTCCCAGCTATGTGACCCTGGGCAAGTCACTTGACCTCTATTGCCCACCCTTACCACTCTTCCATCTATGAGCCAATACACAGAAGTTAAGGGTTTAAAAAAAAAAAAGAATAGATGTGTAAAGTTGCCACTACATGGATCAGAATTTGGAAGACTACAATGTGTTGACATATGTTATAGAGAATTTTATATGTTAAAGAGTTTTATGTGTAAAGAGAGTTTTTCTTCATCTCTCCCTCTGTCTCTTTAAGAGGCAAGGGAGCAAGTAACATTTTGCAGTAAGAGTCAATTAACTGCAGGGTAACCGACAACCTGCTGAAACTTCTGTTACCTAGGAGGAGAAGTGGATACATAGGAGAAAGTGACAGTTGGAAGGGACTTTTGTCTCTGGGTCCCTTGGAGAGAGGAGTGACAGGCTCTCTCACTGAGACTGACAGTTTTTTCTAACTGACATAGAGAAACAGATTTTAAGGCCTTAACAGCCTTATTGATTAGTGATTAGCAGGAAGTTAGATAGTGGGTAAATTATTAGATATTCAGTATAGAGAAGTTTAGGCTTGGCCTTGGCCTTGGCAGAAGATCCTTGAAGGCTGATAGATTTAGGGTTTTTTAGAGAATTTTGGTTAGGATTGAGGTCTTAGGTATAGTTATAAGCTATTATAAGATTATTCTCACTTTCCTCCTTTCTATTTCCTATCCGAACTTTCCTAAAAATAAACTAAGTGTTTTGCGTTTACCAAACTGCTCTCCTGACCTTTGGTTTAAACTCCTACCAAAAAATTTTAACCCTTCACACCTGGACCATGATTCCAGAAGAAGGAACTCGATGAATATGGGTTTACTAGTTGGTGGTAAAAATTCCTGAATCACCAGCTACTAGGCCTTTATGTCCAGATATGAATTTAATTTATGGAGTAAGGTCCCTGAGTTCTCCTCTTTCCTTCCACAGGGCAAGCAGGAGGACTTCAAGACGACAATTCTGGAGGGTATGGAGACGGCCAAGCATCAGGTGAGGGTGGCATTTGATGCTTGCCACTTTATAGCAAGAGCCGCCAGGTCAGGGATTGATGCTTGCAAGTGTGTATGGCTATGGGTTTTCAGATCTTAGCAAGAGGTACAAGAGAAACATAATGACCTACAGAGCAGGATGGGGGTCACTTAGAATTATAAGAAAAAAGATAGTGTAGCTAAGACAGAAGAAAATCCTAAGGCCGATCTCTCAACCCTCCACTATTCTTCATTGTTTTAAGGAGATTGTTGGTCCTTCTTCCCTAGAGCCTTTCCAGTAATACTAAATATTGCATTAAACTTACATATTTAGGAGTCCTGGGACCTTAAAAACAACCACCACCAGAAACCAAAAATTCCACATGGTTGTCAAAAGCAGGAAAAATTGCAGGTTTGGACATCTTAACTTATGAGAGAGGTAGTCTAGTATTTAGTTGGAGGATTAATTATGAAGTGTCACTGTAATTGACTGCTCATTTCATGACATTAGGTACTCATGCTAAACAAGTATCACATGACATTATTTGCATTGTCTAAACATTTGCTTCTTGCTTGCTTAAAAATGGCTTCCAAAAGAACTCAATCAGTAATTCTCCTCTTCCTTTCAGACCAAAGCAGTATGAGAATCCTACTACCAGGGTAGGTAGTAGAGGCTTTAAGGTGAAAGATCCATGGGCCTACCACTTGGAACAATTAGCTTTTGCTGCATTGTCTTATCCAATATAGCATCTTTAAAAGTTTGTCCTTTTCCTTTCCAAAGTATTTTATGTATTCCAGTTCCTGTGAATATTGATACTTCTACAGAACTTAGATTATTTAAAATTTCAGAGCTTGTCATTTGGTAGTTATTCTGCTCTCAGATTGTTTGTTAAATGTTATTACATTTAAATAATTTGTGGGAGTTTGTGTTTTACTCTCTCTAATCAAAGATAAGTACACTTAAGGGATCTGTGATTTTGTTGGTGTGGGTACTCCCTCCACTGGCACAGATGACAGCTCATTAGGTGGTCTTCAAGAATTAACCTCCGCTTGAAAAAATTCATCACCTTGTAGCCAACCTGGTGATGTACCTCTATGAACTTAGCTGGGCTGGTTCTTGGACATCAGGCATTATGTTTGTCATCGTGCCATTATTGACAGCTTTCCTGGGATGATAGGACTTGCCAGAGCTTATACTCTGCTGCCTTGGCCTTTGAGAACCACACACTTTGTTGAGGCATCAGAAGAGGAATCTACAATGGAGGAAGAGCAGAGAAAAAGGTTTAGAAATAGTAAGACAACCAGCCACATGCTCTCTATGATGTTGAATTAGACTTCAACTTCTTCATAGATGATCTCAAAGCTCTGAAGGTTGTTAGTCATCTAAGTTCTTGATTTTATCTTGTGGAAATTAAAATACCTTTTCATAAAGTCTGCATTGATGGCAAATAGATCTACCAGAATGGTTAGTATTGAAAATATTTTAAATGAGGTCTTTGTGGTATTGGGGATCAACAATGGTCCTTTGGGTCACCATTAAATACTTAAAAGTTATTACATTCATGAGTATGCATAGTTTATAAGAAATCAAACAAATGATCGGATAACTGAGGGAAACTAATTAATTTGGTGCTACTGTTCCATTAACATGAAAATGTGAGTTTTCAGGTTTTGGCTGTAATGGTAATAGTTGTTTTGAGTCATCCACAATTCTTATCTGATCTCCCTAATTTCCAGAGGCTTGCATTTATGTGATGGCCATCCATTGTGGAAGACACTGTTGCCAGTAACTGTGGTTTTTTTTTTTTTTCCTACATGAAGTTTAACTAGTACTTTGGGGTATCCAAGAAGCCCAGGCCATCTAATTAGCACCCTACTTTTAAGTTAAACTCATTAAGTGGCCCAGAATATTTCCAAAATGGCATTTGTAAATGAGCATCAAGTTATATAAATTATAGAATCATTGCACTTAGAGCAAGGAGAACTTGAAGGGTTTTTGATACATCCTCTTCTTTTAAGGGAAGTTGGCAATATCCCCATTTTATAGTTGAAGCAGTTGAGGCTTAGAGAGAGACTAGGTTCTCATTTTAAGGACTTATCCAAGGCCACACACTAAAAATGATGTTACCTGGGCTCCAAGGCTGGAGCTTCTCCTGGGTTATTGAAAAGTACAAAGGATGTTTGTTACCTAAATAGGAAAAATTCAAATACGTATAAGAAGTTTTTTTTTTGTTTTGTTTTGTTTTTAATTTTAAGGGCTGGTTTGGTCTGCCTTCAGGTATATTTAAGTAAATGTCCTTTAATACTTGAATGGTTAAAATATCTACATACAGATTTTTAATGCCACTGATGAGCTTGAAATCTGCCTTCAGCCCATTATCTACTTTAAAATACAAAAGATGCTAGCTGCATCTCATGAGAAGCTAGAAGGACAAGAGATTCAAGGGAGTAGCAGAACCCATTTTGTTTTTCCTACCTTGTTAGCCTAGCTATCAGCAAAAAACTTAATTATTCATCTGAATATTTGGTTATTCTTCCTACTTGGAAAAGGTGAGAACTGAACAATAAAAGAGGCTCCAGTTTTCTGATCATGGGCGGAATCTGAAAGGATTATTAGGCATCATTATTTTGCTTTAAATGTCATAAATTTCTAGAATGCTCATATGAAAGCATATTTCAGAGCCAAGTGTTAATACTTTAATATGGCCTTTATCACTGCTTACCTGTGATAGAATGAATGCTAGAACTGGAAAGTACCTTAGAAAGTAGAATATTAGAACTAGAAGGGCTACCTAGTTCAACCTTGTGATTTTTAGTAAGGATAATTTTATAGGCAGCTAGGTGGCACAGTGGATAGAGTCCTAGCCTTGGAATCAAGAAAACGTGAGTCCAAATCCAGCTTCTGGCACTTAGCAACCCTGTGACCCCTAGCAAGTCACTTGACCTCTCTCAGCCTCAGTTTCCTAATCTGTAAAATGGAGATAATAACAGCACAGGGTTGTTGTGAGGATGAGATGACATGTAAATTGCTTTTCAAACCCTAAGGGGCTAATAATAAACAAGTTATTTTTATAGTTATCATCCTCTTTAAAGGCTTAGCCCCAGAAAGTCTTTAAGCATAAATGAGGTAGGTTGTCTGAGATGGTATATATTGCCTCACTTTCAAGACATCCTACAGTATAGGTTAGATCTGGGCTTCTAAACTACAACTTTATTCTTTAATTGCTCTTTGCTTTTCTATAAACCAAATTACAGGAAATGGATGGCTGGGCAATGTTGTTAAGATAATTTTGCATTTTGAAAATCCGTCTTGCAGTTTTTAAACTGACAATACATTTGCAAAACATTCATATGTGCTCATTTAGGTGCTGTGTAGAATGATAGAAATAGAGAAGGATCTTGCCACAGCTGATTTGTAACTTTTTCAAACCATCTTTAATAAATATCTTTTACTAAAGATATTTTGAATGTAATTTATGGTCAAGAATTAGTTGTAGAATAAATGGTGTGGGGTTTTTGTTTTTGGGGGGAAGGGGCCAGGAAACCACCATTTGTTTTTCTATTATTCAGCCAGTTATAAGCATTTATTAAACTCTTTATCATGTTAGGTATTGTGCTAAGTGCTGGGGGTACAAAAAAAAGTGGGGGAAAAACAGTCCAATCTGTGCCTTCCAGAAGTTCACGTTCCAATGCTTGTCTTATTTATGTGGTTTATTTCACAAATATATTGGCAGTAAGAGACTCATGTCTAGTTCATTTTCCTGAGATATTCTCTGTATTCTGTTGCTTTCCAGTGCTAAAGCTGTATAACTTCATTTTCTAAAGAACTTCACTTTTAGTCAAGATTTTTCCCTTTTGACGTATATTTAGCCTTTCTTCTTTCTCTCATTTTGGTTTATTTTTCATGTTATTCTTGTTTTAAAAGTATCTCTTTGATTTCCACAATCTATTTCTACTATCTTTTTAGATTCATATTTCTATTTATTACTTAAGGAATGACCCTCCTTGTGGTCCTTAATCATTTAGGATATCCCTAGGGGTGTCCAGCTTACTAATATGGTACCCAAATGGGAGCCAATAGTTAGTGACCTCTACTAGTGCTGTGAAAAGAGGGCTTGTTTTCTTTTTCAGGGTATGGTATTTCTTGAGTATGCAACCTCGCTAGCATCTTACCCTCCTATTGCATAGTTAGATTTGCTTGGCCTCTTTGGACCTTTGTTGTTTTCCATTGACCATCTGTATTGAATTCCCACTCTTTGCCCCATGCCTCCAAAGTAGTTTATCAGCATGTTTCTTAACTAAATCTCTTCTTCTCTTCCTCTTCCCCCAAAAAACTTGCTTGCTCCTTTTGAAACAATATTGCTTCCGCTCCTTGATGTTTGCAGCTCAACTTTTGTTGGCTTTAAAAGATTAAAAGATCAAAATATGTCTGGTTTCACTTCAGAGCCTCTTGTTTCAATGTCCTCTTTTGTTACTTATGCACAATTACTTTAATATCACTTAGCCTTTTGGCTACAACCAAGTACATTTTAAAAGTGTCTTTTTAAAAGCTTTTAAATCATTCTTAATTTGTATGTCAAGTTATAGTTTCCGCTTGCTTAAATTATTCAAGCATCTTCTGAAATCAGTGTTTTCCTTGAACCCCTCTGGCTTATGTCCTACAATAGAAGAATATAATAATTTTGACTAGAAATAATAAATTCCTTGGTTCTTTTTCTACTGCTCCTTGTATAGTAATACTCTCACTCCCTGCCTTGATTGAGTTATATGGGAGCTGATGGCTGGCTCCTAGAATGAAAACCTAGAATGCTCTTTGTCTTCCACGCTAAAAACTAACTGATCATGAGGCATGCAATATAATAGCTGCTTAAATTTTCACTGCAGATTCTTTGCCTATTCTCTCCTACTGAGTTAGCGTACTTTCTCTTTATTCTGGTCTTTTCTCTTTGGAGTTTGCTATTTGCTGGCAGTATCTCTAACACCAATGAGAGAAGAACTTGATGTAATGTTAGAAGTTTGGTTCTCCATGGAAAAGTTTTCTAAAAAAATAAAGTATTTAAATAAAAAAAAAAAAGAAGTTTGGTTCAGAACTCATAGATCTTGTCGTTCCCCTCCCCCCTCCCCTTTAGAGACAACTATTGTAACTTGGCCTCATTTTGTGGTAGCTTATAAAATATTAGTTAAGTACTCACATCTAAATATTTTTGTAGTCTCTATTATATGTAAGTAAATCTTAAAACAGTGCTAGAATTCTAAGAAACTTTCTGTTCTATAAACAGATTTTAAAAGTTAAAGGAAACTATATAGGCTGTATCAGAGAGCTTTATTGAATTCCTTACCCAGAGAAGGAGTTTGAGAAATAATCATTGTCTTCTAGCATTGTGCCCCTTTGCATGCTTTCTAGAATTCTCTTGCTCTGTTTGTTAGGTGTGGAGGGTGCAGCTTTCCAGAGCAGACTCCCTCATGATCGGATGACATCACAAGAAGCTGCCTGTTTCCCTGATATTATTAGTGGGCCACAGCAAACCCAGAAGGTTTTTCTTTTCATCAGGAACCGCACAGTAAGTTCTGAAGTTTTTAATTAGAAAAGAATAGAAGGCGCTTCTCTCTCTCTCTCTCTCTCTCTCTCTCTCTCTCTCTCATACACATACACACACACACACACACCTTTATTAGCCAGGTTCAGGGTAAAAAGTAACATTTGAAACTTTTCCTGACTTGGCATTGGTTTAAAATTAATCTTACATATTGCCTTGTGTAGTCACACATTTAGCAACTTTGAATCCTAGTATTTACTATACTTTTTTTTTTTTTTTTACTACTGGGAGTGACATTATTAAAGAATATCTATTTTAATCCTCCTATTTTATAGATGAGAAAACTGAGGCCCAGAGAGTGACTTGCTCATAGTCTTCTGGGAAAGTATTTCTAATGGGCCAATATCAATATCTAAAACCCACTGTTACAGGCAGCCATTCTATCCAAGACTACAGTGTGGTGGTTAGGTTGCAAAATAATAATTTTAATGTTGTAGCTCCATCTTTCTGGTAAGTATGTCAGGATGCCAATTTGGAGTCACTTAAATGCCCTCTGTCAGCAAAGAGATTACCTTTAACCCCTTATTTGGCTATGCCACATAAAAGCATATTCTCCTTTGTGGCCTAATTCAGAACAGAAAGTGGTTGGAATGTGATTTACTCCTGGATCCTTGCTTCCTTCCTCAAATTCTCCACACTAGCAGTAAGAAACAGAATTCTCTACTTTGCTGACATATTTGGGGGGAAATGTTCCTTATATTTTAAATTGGAAATCACAATATGTTTTCCTATCAAAAGAATGTCATAAATAGAGGTTAGATATATTTGAAATACTACTATAAGCACCATTGACATGGGACCTTAATCATAACTAAAACCTAAGAGAGAAAAATCTGGCATATTAAATAGTGTTGAAATAAGACGCTAGGCAACTTAGGTTCAGGTGTCATTTTTTTGACATTTACATACTCATGTAATCATGGAGTTACTTAACCTTAATGAGAGCTAAACATCTCTCTTTGATTATTAGTTCCAGATTTGTTTTTTAATTTGTTTTGTAGACTTGCAACACCTTAAAAAAAAATCTTCCCTTCCTTAGAATCAATACTCTGTATTGAGAAGAGTGGTAAGGATTAGGCAATGGGGGTTAAGTGACTTGCCCAGGGTCACACAGCTAGGAAGTGTCTGAGATCAGGTTTGAACCCAGGACCTCCCATCTCTAGGCCTGGCTCTCAATCTACTGAGTTACCCAGCTGCCCCCATTGCAACACCTTTTTAAAACAAAATTTTTACTGACTATCTTCTGTGCAGTTCTTTGTAATTGGTGTCAGACCTTTTTGTATCTGTCCAATGGAAAAGAATTTTGTAGTGTAGCTTCTTATGTATGTATGTAGCACAACATCAGATGCCTCATTTCAAGCTGCTTGTTCTGAGCGCCTTGCCTTTGGCCCAAACTTTGCCCATCCTACCTCCAATCTTCTGGCCCATCACTTAAATTCACTTTATTTCCTCTCTGTTACTGCTTCAACCTCACTTACCTTTTTTCTCAGACCTAAATCACCTGTGTAACTTAAACTCACAACTTTCAGAAAGGTATAGGTGAAAAAGCCAATGTTCCTGGAGGAAGTCACTTTATTTCTGACCTTCAGTTTCCATTTCTATAAGATATGGATAATAAATATACTACCTACTTTGTAGGGTTGTTATTTTTTAGATATTTTATTATTTATTATTTTATTATTTTTTATATATTTTAAAGTTTGTAGAGCAATATATGAGGTGGATACTTTTAGACCATAGCCACCTCTATACAGTTTTTAAGAGAGGGCAGAGAAACCTGTTCACATATTATCCCTGGGCATTCTAGATATATTGTTGCCAAAGTATCTCTACTTGATAGGACTCGTATTAGAAGGACAAAGGCCATTGTGTTGGACAATAGCCCTAGTTTGCTTAGTAGGTGACAGAAGGGCTCCCACAACAAAGGCCGAAAATTAAGATATAGGGATTTAAAGGATGTATATTTTTGGTCTTTGTGTATTGCCATGTCATATTAAATTGTTGTATAAATTGTATTATTTTAAATGCAGTTGCAGTTGTGGTTGGACAATCCAAAAATTCAATTGACGTTTGAGGCAACTCTGCAGCAGTTGGAAGCACCTTATAACAGTAAGTAGGCTAATTTGCAAAAGTCTGTATTATTATTGCATTTTGTTGGGTTCCATTGAAAGTAATTGCTTCCACTTGAGAATCACTGTGTAGCAGATTAATAGTTGTTATTTTAGAAACAGTTATCCACCAAGATGGACTGGGAACAATCATTTTTCCTATTTTTATTTTTTCATTTCCTTAATGGGATCAGGGGCTCCACTTACTCGCGGAGAAGAGGTTATGCCACCTCTACAACTGACATCTCTAGGATATTCTTAGAAACAAAATTTTTTTGATTCTCCTTGGAGTTTTAAGTTCATTGAGAATATCAAAAAAATTTCAGGCATTTTGATTTTTGCTCTATTAATAATGTGGAAATAAGTCTTGGTCAGTGATACATGTAAAACCCCGTGGAATTTCATGTTGGCTGGGAGAGGGGGAGGGAAGAGAGGAAGGAAAGAACATGCATCATGTAACCATGGAAAAACAACCTCAAATAAATAAATAAATGGATTTTTTTAAGGGCTTAAGAAGACCATAGTATCAAGGACTCATATTCTGTCCATATTAGACCACATGGAGAACATTGTGTTCAACTCATGACACCACATTTTAGGAAGGGCGCAAATTAAGTCACAACATCCAGAGGAGGATAAGCTGGGATATGAAGGGCCTCACCTTCATGTTTTCTAAAGATTGGCTGAAACAACTGGGGATGTTTAGACTGAAGAAAAGAAGACTTAAGATAACTTAGGATGGGCTGTCTTTAATTACGGAGAAAGAGGAATTCGATGCTTCAGTTGAACCAGCAGATAGAAGTTGCAAAGAAGCAACTTTAGATTAAATAAAAGGAAAAATTAATTAATAGAGAGATCCATGGAACCATGGAAGACTGTGGAACAAGCTAGACAAGAGAATCAAAAACAATGGAACTCAGAAGCCCAGTATTTGATAGACAAGAAAATAAAAATACTTAGAAAAAAATTCCCTATTTGATTTTAAAAAACAACCTACTGAGGGGGCAGCTGGGTAGCTCAGTGGAGTGAGAGCCAGGCCTAGAGACAGGAGGTCCTAAGTTCAAATCCGGCCTCAGACACTTCCCAGCTGTGTGACCCTGGGCAAGTTACTTGACCCCCATTGCCTACCCTTACCAATCTTCCATCAAGGAACTAATACACAGAAGTTAAGGGTTTAAAAAAAAAAAACCTACTGGGAAAACTGGAAAGCAATGTAGCAGAAATTAGGCTTAGATCAACACTTTACACCACATTCCACAATTCATTCTTTTTTTTTTTTTTTTTTTAAACCCTTACCTTCCGTCTTGGAGTCAATACTGTGTATTGGCTCCAAAGCAGAAGAGTGGTAAGGGTAGGCAATGGGGAACAAGTGACTTGCCCAGGGTCACACAGCTGAGAAGTGTCTGAGGCCAGATTTGAACCTAGGACCTCCCGTCTCTAGGCCTGGCTCTCAATCCACTGAGCTACCCACCTGCCCCCCCTCCACAATTCATTCTTAATGGATACTTGACCTTAATGTTAAAGATCAGACTTTACTTACAATAATGTTAACTAATATATAGGGGTGTGTGTTGTAAGGGGGGGAAAAGGGCTTTGGGGTTCAATATACTAAAAGATGGTCGCCAAGGGAATTCTCCCCAATTTAGGAATAACCTCAAGTCAAAATTGACTTTATGGAAGTTTATTTACAATTGAGAAAAGAGAGGAAATAAGGAAATAAGAATCTAACACAGTAGGTAAATTACTATGATCCTCCAATTAATCCAGGTAGATCTAATTAACCCTCAGTCAAGAGTCAGAGGGCCAGAGGCCAGAGTCTATTAAGGAAGTTCCTTAAGAGAAGTTCAGGAAGATTCAGTCAGTCTTTAAATTCACCACTTCCACAGACCAGAAGAGCTAAAAGACCTCCTTCACCAGCCACCCTCTTCACCAGAACCACCTCTCACTCATTGAACTCCCTCTTTTTAAAGGGGTCACTCATGCGTCACTTCCTGTGCCTCCCTCCTACTTTGCATGTCCAATCATAAAAGACGCTTCTCATAGGACTGCCTAGGGGGCAGTCAGTTGACTCTGATTTGTCACCCACTCCAGCACACTGGGGTTAAGGATCTCCCAGAATTGGAGGTGCTCTCACCTTTGGTGATTAAATTTAAAGATGGGCAGTGTAGACTTAATGTAATTATGAGAGAGAGAGAGAGAGAGAGAGAGAGAGAGAGAGAGAGAGCACGCGAGCACGCCAGCTCTCAGAGAAGGGGGAGGATACTAGGGGAAATTATGGTGATGTAAAAAAAAAATCTCAATAAAAACTTACTTGAAAAATACATGTAAAAAAATTCCTAGCAATTAAAGCTTACCCAAAAGTGGAATGGATACTTTAGGTGAAAGTTAGTAGGCTCCCCCTCATGAGAGGTCATCAAACAAAAGTTGCTACATTGTTGAGGGGATTCTTATTCAGATATAAGTTGGAGTATTTTGTGATTTTGAATCAAGAAAGGAATATAAAATTCAATTTTGACTTGTTCCTTCTTTAGGTGATACTGTTCTTGTTCACAGAGTTCACAGTTACTTAGAACGTCATGGTCTTATCAACTTTGGCATCTATAAGAGAATAAAGCCCCTACCAGGTAAGAAACCATCAAGTTATAATGAAATTGAATTTATCACTTGTTTAGACAGTTTTTTCATATCAGTATTTTAATCCATGCTTTGAGACAAAATAATTTGTGTTATGCAACCTTTTTTCCTATATATCAGTGATTTCCAAAGTGGGCGACACAGGTGCATTTGGGGGTGGTGAATAACTGTAAGGGGGCGGTGATAGTATATGACAGGGGGTGCTAAGTAATGTTTTTTTTGGAAAGGGGGAGGTAGGCCAAAAAAGTTTGGAAACCACTGCTACATATCTTTGGATTTTGTGGGAAATATCAGAGAAACTTCTGGGATATTTAATTCACACAGGTCATTTTGAATTGAAAGCACATAAATTTTCTTTGTATGTTTGAGGCTTTTTTGCTTTTGTAGGAATTTTAAATTCTTACTGTCTAGACTTCTAGTTTAATATATATCACAATGGTAATGTTTTTCCTAAATTTAGAGGAATCAAGTTAAATTCAGAAATTTTAGGTGGAAATCACCTAAGGAGTACCTGTTTTAGATTTTGTAACTAACAAATTATTTTTCTGACCCTTTCTCATTTGTAAGATTTTTTATAATATTTGTCAGATGCCCAGCAGCTAGAAAGCTTTTTGAGGATTGATACATCTTCAGTGTACATGAAACTGTTCAGTAAAAACCAAGCCATAATATTTCATGGTTACACAAACTAAAGTTAAAGAAAATACTATGTGGAAATTTCCAAGTTTATATATAGTGCACTTGGAAATCAGGGATGAGCTTACATCTCAGCACTCTGCCTACAGTTAGTTGTGCAACCATGTGCAAGACTCCTCTTAATTCCCTGAACTTTAGTTTCTTCATCTGCAAAAAGCTTTTTAAACTGGCACTGTGTAGCTGTGAGGAATTGTTTTCCCACTTGTCTCTATTTGCATTAGTGTAGGAAAAATGCTTTTTTTTTTTTTAAATTTTAAATTAATCCAAAAAACATTTCTGGAACACTATGTACAAGATACTTTGCTTGGCTCTAGGGATTCCATAGTCAAAAAAGGAAACAAAATGACAGCTGCTATATATTGTTGGATCATTTATGAAAATAATACATCATCCTTTTAAAGGAACAGATTCCAAAGAACATAAAAAGGATCTTAGGTACATTAATATCAATAAAACTGTTAAATAAGGTGAGACAAGCAAACCCCTTTAGAAGGAAGATTTTGGTACTAAGAGGAAGGGAAAGAAAGAAATCTTAAATTTGGAATGACTAGTATAGAAAAATAAAAGACCAAAAAAACCCAAAAAACCAACCACCCTTTTTTTTTAACTCTTTAGTAATAACTGTTCACTGCTTCTCTCCTCTCCCCCTTCTCTATTTTATTTGCTACAGCAAATGTTTCTGGGTAAAGGATACAGGGATAAATGTTGGAAATTAAGATAATTTTCTCACAAATTTTCAAAAAGATAAATACAATTTAAAGTAATGCCATATACAATATAATATGAAGCAGCACTCAGAATGCATTTTTCTTCTGTGGTTCTAGCCCTAAGGAAGCGAATGATTCTTTAAGGAAGCGAATGATTCTTTTTAATTATTGTGATATTTTGCATTCTATTATAATATTTAGAAATTAATTTTTAGTATTTTTTTGGTATGTATAGAGGAAAGATTTTTTTGTAAAGTGTGTCTATTTATGTATGTGTGTACACACTAAAATCATAAAGCATATAAATTATCTCTTCTAAAGGGTTAAAAAAAGCTTTGTCGATGTCATTTCTTTTTACTTCATTGTCATTTCCAAATATAAGATTTCTTTTCTTCCTCTCCCCTTAGTATCAGACCCTACCCCTATTGGAGTTTTTCATGTCTCACATAAATAGCTTTATCAATGAACCAAAGATCATTTTTATGGTTTTTTTTTTAGCATCTGTCCCTTTAAAAGGATGATGCATCATTCCCATAAGTAATCCAACAATAATATCAACTATCCTTTTGTTTTATTTTTTTGCTTACCCTAGGGTCTAGGACATAATGTTTCATAAATGCTTCTGGATTGAAAAACAATGGAAATGTGTATACATGAGCACTTAATCAGAAGCCTTTCCTGTTTTGTATGGCTAAATAACAGGATTAATGTTTTGCATGTGGCTAATCCTGTTTTTCTATTGACTTTGATGATAGAGTTGTATATGTCACTTCTTATATTAAATAAAATAATATTTAAGAATACAACAGCTCTTTTAAAGTCCCTTAAAGCTTAAAGTGATCATTTTCAGGTGAGAGAGTACAAAACTTCCCAGCACTTGAGGCAGCTGGGATTCTAGCCCTAGTTTGGCCTCCTTGGCCTTGTTGCCATCTGCCTCTCCCTCGCTTCATTTGCCAAATCTGAGGGAGAGCCCTAGTAGTCTCTTCCAGTCCTAAGATTCTTTGACAAAATATTAATAAAATTTGTTCTAAAATAGGTACAGGTGCATTTTTTTTTATATTTGAAGCAATAACTTTGAAGGGTTTACTCGGAGGGCAAGGTAATTTAGCCAAATAAACTGAATCTAAATTGTTTTCCTGCAAAACTATCTCCCTCTCTTCATTCTCTAAGATACTTTGGCTCCCACTCTGTTCCTTATTAGGCCCTTACAAGATTAATGTTGGAATGACAACTCCTTAATCTTTGAAAAAGCTTATGAATGCTTTTTTGCCAGATGAGAACTGAAAAAAATCTGCAAAATCAGTATTCAGTTAATATGAACTAGTTATGAGTGCCTGACACGGAGCTTAAAAATTTTATGTGTTTATAAGTCTCAGTCTCTACAACTTTGCTTTTCACTATTATATTTAAAGGATTCATTGTCTCTTTTGAAAATAGTTGTTTGAACAGTAAATAAGAGTTTTAGGGCTGGAAAGGATTTTAGAAGTCATCAAATCTAGTACCCTCTAGTTTATAAAGAAGCTGACACTCCCACCCCCACCCCAAAAGGATCTAGGACTTAACTGAAAATCACAAATAGCAAGTGACAGAGCTAGTATTTGAATGCAGGTCTTCTGACTATAAATCTGATTCTCTTTGTATGCTTCTGTTTCTTGTTAAGCTCTCATAGGTTGTAACAAAAGGAACTTTCAAGACTGATTTTTTTTTTAAACCTAAATAACCTCTGTTCTAATTTTTATTAACTGTTTTTATTTTTAGCTAAAAAAACAGGAAAAGTCATCATTATTGGTTCAGGGGTTTCAGGCTTGGCAGCAGCTCGACAGTTGCAGAGTTTTGGAATGGATGTTACCCTTCTGGAAGCCCGGGTAAGAATTCTAATTTGGGACATAACCAGAAGCAAGGACCAATTGGCATCTATACCAGTTTTGTTAAAGACTTTACCATACTTTGTTTAAGTCATATCTCGAAATAGTCAGTGAATATGTAGTGTGTATCACATGTGCCCTTTTGATAGGGCATTTAAGTATATTATTTCTCAGACATTTGGCCTAAAATACAGAGACTATTCTGTAGTTGATCTTGATAAGCTTTCAACTTTAGATCCTGATTCAGCCAGTTTGTGTTCATGTTTTGTCAGCTCTTAGGCCTCTCGTTCCCCTGAGGTACTGCAAAAGTAGAAACAAGATTTAGCAAAAGATTGACTTTGTGAGGTGAATGAGTGAGGAATTAAGGATTACATAACTGTATAGGAGATGCCTCTGGAACACTCAGTTTAGGGTATCTAAAAGGCAGGTGATGATATAGGACTAGAGCACAAGAAGGAGACACTTTAGCACCATAATGGCAAACCTGTGGCACACATGCCAATGATGGCACACAGAGTGCCATCATGTGGGCATGTGTGCTATCCCTGCCAAAGTTAGTTACTAGAAAGGCAGAGGGACTCCACAGAGCTGCTCCCTTTCACCTCTCCACTGTGCCTCCCGGCCCCTCTGCCCTTACTCCCTCTCCTGAGTCGAGAGTTCAGGTTACTCCCCTCTCTTTCTCCCTCCCCTGTCTGGGGTAAGGGGAGGGGTCACTGCATGCAGTCTTGGGGAAGGGGGGAGGCACATAGTCTCTAAAAAATTTGCCATCACTGCTTTAGCAAGATATATAGACCTGGCATTCATCTGCATAGAGATAATAACTGAACCCACAAGACCTAATGGCAATCCCAAGGGAGATGGCCTAGCAAGAAAAGAAAAGAAGATCCAGGACATAGCCGTGGGGGGCCCTACACTTAGTAGGGATAACTTTAGATTTAGAAGAAGACTGAGGAAAAATCAGAGGAGAAAGTGATTAAATATATCAAAGATTCCATAGAGGTCCAAAATGATGAGGACTAAGAGAAGACCATTAGATTTGGTCACTGAAAACTTAAGAAGAGAGAAATGGAGGTACCTCCTGAATGGTTTTCTCCAGGAATTTAGCTGAGAATGGGAGAAGTGAGAGAGGACAGTAATTAGTGGGGTTGCAGAATCAGGAGGAAGACCACATGACTGTTTTGGAGGCAGCAGGAAAAGAGCCAGTTGATAGGAAGAGATTGAAGATCAGAATGTAGGAATGACAGTGGGGGCAATCTGCTAAATAGTACCAGAGGAGGTGGGATGCATGTAAAGGTTAGACTTAGTAAGAGTGAGTTTACAGTCTACTCAAACTACTAGTCTTATTTCTTAGCCAAACTGCTGTCTACCTGTGCCTGTGTGTCTCTCTTATCTTTCCCATATGAAGTGGAATGTTTTATAACTTACATAAGACTTTACATTTATCCCAACTGGATTTCATCTTGCTATATTTAGAATCAATACTGTGTAGTGGTTCCAAGGTAAGGGCTAGGCAATGGGCATTAAGTGACTTGCCCAGGGTGTCTACACTACAAAGTGTCTTAAGGCCATTTTTTAAAACTAGGATCTCTCATCTCTAGGCCTGACTTTCAATGCATTTAGCTTCCCCCATGCTATTTGCCTTCATTTGTCTTTGCTAAAAATGTTTAATAGTTCAAGCCCAGGCATAGGTCCCAGAGATACATTTTTCTTTGTCCCTAGCCAGAGTCCCAGCTCAGATGTTATCTGGATTTTTCTTCTTCTCCTCCTCCCTTCTCCTTTTTGTTTTTTTAATATTTTTCCCATATTTTATGCCAGTATAAGTTTAATAATTGTTTTCTGGCATTATGTAATCCATGTTGTCTCCTGGCTACCTCTCCTACCTCCCTGAGATAGTAAATAATAAGATACAGGTTGTACATGTGCTGTCTTGCAATACATATTTCCACGATCATGTTGACTGGATGCTCAGTTTTTTGTTTTTTGTTTTTAACCCTTACCTTCCGTCTTGGAGTCAATACTGTGTATGGGCTCCAAGGCAGAAGAGTGGTAAGGGTAGGCATTGGGGGTCAAGTGGCTTGCCCAGGGTCACACAGCTGGGAAGTGTCTGAGGCCAGATTTGAACCTTGGACCTCCCGTCTCTAGGCCTGGCTCTCAATCCTCTGAGCTACCCAGCTGCCCCCAGGATGCTCAGTTTTTTATACTCCTTTATTCTCCATTCCCATGCCTCACCCAGGCAGGATAGGGAAGGGACCAACTCTCTGGCCCTAACTGGTTCTTGAATCTTTCTATTCAGGGGGTCTGTAGTAAAATCCGATGACAAAATCACTTCTATTTCTCCCTTTATTGATCTTCACCAAAAGGGAATAAGCATTTACATAAGCCCTACTATGTGTTAAGCACTGTGCAAAGTGCTTTTTACAAATACTTCATTTGATCTTTATAGCTCAGAGAGGTAAGTACTATTATAACCCCCATTTTACAGATGAGGAAACCTGAGGCATATGGAAGTGTAGTGATGTGACTTGCCCAGTGTATGAGGCTAGATTTGAGCTGTGTACTATTGTGGTGCTACCAGCTGCCTCTTACTGGAGATAACAGTAGCATTTACCTCACAGGGGTGGGGCTCAAATGAGATAATACACATTCGTTCTTTTTATTGCTCTTATTACCTATTGTGAGAAACACATTATAGAAACATGAGCCTTCATGATGCTCTGCAATTTGACCACTCTCCACCCTGCCCTTAAACTCTGCACACACTAGGGATCATTTGGCAGAGAGAACTCCAAGTTGTTGTTTTTTTCAGAATTTTGGGCTGAAATTCAGCACAACTAGATGTAATGGGCAAGTGATGAATTGGGATGAGCTTGGGCCATGTGTGAATGTAGGTAGGTAATAATCTTAAATGTATGTACATAGTTTAAGTTATTAAATTATATTTGGAAAGGCAATACTTTGTGACTAGATAGCATTGACAACCTAGAAGTTTTCTCTTGGTTCCAAAGTCTAGTCCAAGAGATCTCTAAAATTCCCTTCAAAGGCCGCCTCTTAAGTTATAACCTTGAAGCAAACTAAATGACATCTAAGGTCTAATTTAATTTCACTTGTTCATTTCCTTGTCTGTAGTGCCTTTTACCTCCATAAAGATTACTAGCTATACTTCTGTGGAATTATAGAGGTTGGGGAGCTGACATGATGAGGAAATTGGATAGATCATGAGTATAAATTTGCATTGCTTATTTTGTAATTTAATTCTTGAAAATCAGGATCGTGTGGGTGGAAGAGTAGCTACCTTTCGCAAAGGAAATTATGTAGCTGACCTCGGCGCCATGGTGGTAACAGGTCTTGGTGAGTCTTTTTAAATTGCATTCTTTATAATAAAGTTTGTCAGAGATGATGTGATAATACTTGGCTTGTCTGAGACAAGACACTAAAGCACCCATGTACAATCAATTCCCATTTATTGACTTACAGAGAAAATGCTTATAAATGTGTAAAGAGAGCTTACTGATGAAACAAGGCTTTATTTTTTTTCTGCATTTGTATTTCAAGCATTTATCAGAGTGAAGTATATTTAAACATGTTTCTCATATTCATATCAACATGAAAATACAAGGAGTCTTCTGAAAATTCTGAAATGTGTTTTTGCCATCCTAAGTTAGAGCATTAAAAGCTAGAAGGAACTGGGTTTATCTGATCCAACCTATAATTCTGGAATTTTCCCTTATAGTAGGAGTTCTTAACCAGAGACCATTGAACTTGTTTTTTAAATAGTTTGATAATTGTTTTCAATATAATTGGTTTCCTTTGTTCCTAAGATATTTTGTTTTGTGCATTTAAAAATAATAATTCTGAGAAGTGACCTGTAGGCTTCATCAGATAAAGAATACCATGGCACACCAAAAGCAAAGAAACCCTGTTCTCTAGTGTCTTGACAACAGGAGGTTAGCTTCTGCTTGAGCATATCTAGCAGTAGGTAACTTATTACTACACTCCCATCTTTTGATACCTCAAAATAATAGGAAAGACTTCTCCTTATATATGGACAAAAATCTGCTTTCCTAAAATTTGAACACACTGACCCAAATTTTGCTACCTAGAACTATAACAAACCTAATCCATCTTGTACATATTAAATGTTCAGATATTTGAAGACAGTTATCTTTCCTTAGACTTTTATTCAGGATAAAACACCTCCAGTTCCTTCAGCTTATCACATATGCTATAATTTATAGGCCTCATCCTGTTCTCCGTCCTCTACAAGTTTTCTCATGTTTGACAGTGTCCCTCTTTAGCACAGGGCTGAATTCAGTCCCTCAGCCACCAAGGTTTGATCAATAAAAAATTTAGGATTATTACCTCACTTGCTGGAGCCACCAGATTGCTAATAGTCCAAACAGACTGCTAATAATGCAATCCAACATTGGACTAATTTTTTAGGCTCCTCTGTCATGCTTGTAAAACTTGTAAGCAAGTTCTTCACTTAGCCATACTTACTAGACCATATTAAGATTTTTTTTTTTAGTGCAAAACATTTGACATTTATTAAATCTATTAGATTTCATATTATTAACTTTGACCTATGGTTCCAGCTTGTATTTGCATTTTGCTATTTTGTGCTCTGGACCCTTGTAGTTGATCTTTTGTTCTCATTAGTTGCCTTTGTTTGTTGCCAGACACTATATTTAATTGTAATCAGGTCTAATATAGTTATGGATGAGGTATCTCTTTTACTGTTCTCTTCATGGATATGCCAAACTTAATTGGTGAAGTTCTTTTCCAGGAGGGAATCCAATGGCTGTGGTCAGCAAACAAGTAAATATGGAACTGGCCAAGATCAAGCAAAAATGCCCACTTTATGAAGCCAATGGACAAGCTGTAAGTCAAGAACAAAGAGAACTTTTCAGAATGACTTTCATTCCATTGGAAATTATTCCAAGGAAATATTAGTGGTGGTGGAACTTTATTTCTCAAAAAAAGAAAGAAATATAAGGAAGAGATGGTTCTGCCTTCCCCAATTTCTGGGATGTGGGACAAAATTGTTATTCAGTGTATCATAATAGAAATACATTTAGGTCTATTTTGTATTTATACTTATATATGCATATATTTATGACTTACATACTGAATTGGATACTTCACATCGTTGTATATCTGTAACCTCGTCAAGATCTGGGGAACCATATGCTTTGCCACTTCTTTCCTACTTTCCCTTGGGCCTCCCGGTGTACTCAGCCTCTGGGTATTTCTTATGGCTCTAGTCTGGAGTTTACATACCAGTTTTTGGTGAGATTGGAGCCTATTCAGGCATGTAGGTAGGTTTACAAAGCAGCACATGCCTATCTCAAGCCCACTAACTGCTTATTAAAGCTTTGTTCTTAGCAGGAGCATTTGTCTATTGTAAATGTATACTACTTGCCTAAAAAGTAAATGACAAGCTTTATTTTACATTATTACCATTTTCACTTGCTTCCACCAGATTTTCCTTTAGATCAAGCTTAATTTCCCTTAGGAATTCCTAAGCCAGTTGATCAGTGCTAATCTGCATATGAGTCAGGAAATTGTTATCATTAACTGGTTTCTCAGTGTTTATAGATAGTTTAAATTGAGCAAGAGTTAATGAAACTCCTGTCATGTGGGGAATCTATACTGCTTGTGAATATGAGCACACCTGCAGCGTCTGTAACATAGAGGTAGGAAGATTGTTTTTGCCTTCAGACACAACTTAGTTGCTATTACTAAATGTAACAAGACTCTTGAACCTTAGGGAATAAAAGTCATTCAGTACAAACCAAACTTACCTATAGTCTTCCCCAGCCTCAAGCCTTACAGAAAGGCCTAGGTGTAAAAGCTGCAAATGCTGTCCTTTGAGATAGGTAGTACAGGGTATATATTCTTCCCATTTTACAAGTGAGGAAATTGAGACCAATGAGAAGACTTGTTTATATGACTTAGTGACTGCTAGGAATTTGAACCCAAGGGGCTCCTGACTCTAGTACAAAAGGCTGAAAAACAATAGATAATTTTTTTCTTGGCTGGGAAGGGGAGTATCTTACAGCCTTGTATTTATTCCAATAACTTGCACAGATGCGACCCATTCTAACTGGTGGTTTTGGAAAAATATCAAGTCCTTTACAAACATTTAGTAAGTGCCTGCTATGTGCCAGGCACTAAGGATACAAAGACAAAAAATAAAACTAACCCGGTCCTCAAGGTACTTAAATTCTGTGCAAGAGGACAACTGGTATACAGACAAAGCAATACAAAATATATGGAGACTGAGTGATTTCAGAGTGGCAGAATGATGCTATCAAGTGAGGAGAGCAGGGCAGGTTTTGTGTGGGAGGTGGTACTTGAGCTAAGCCTAGACGTGGGGGGCCTACTGGAGAAGAGAAGAGCTTGGGGTGAATGGCTGTACTACATTTGTGGGAAGAGGAAAATGAAAAACCAAACCAGATTTCCTGAAAAGTCTTCCACCTCCCCTACAAATCAGTAAAAGAAACTCTCTGAAGCACATATAATAAGATCCAGCCAAAAGTAGAATCCAGATTTAGTGGGGAAATTACTTGTCTTTTAAACCAAAGATTTGTATTTCTGTTTTTGGCAACCTGATTCAGAAAATAGTTTAAACAAATCTTTACATTAGTTTCTGTGTGTATCCAAGATTATTTTCTCTCCTTTTGACTTTTCAGTTTCTTTTATTTTATACTTGTATCTCAGAGACAAAGACCTAACAACAAGCATTTAAATTTGGATTACTTGGCATTCAAAAGACAGCATTTATTCTTCCAAGAAACATGAAACACCTCTGTACAATAATCTATGCTAGATGCTGAGAGAGATATAAGGAAGATGTGTCCCGTCTCTCTTTGTGGAGTTCATTATTTTGTAATAATAGTAATAGCTCACATTTATTTGACAAAGCACTTATCTCATTATAATCCTAACAAGGAGTAGAAATCATTGTCCCTGAGGTCAGATGACAGGGCTTTGTTGTTATATAATTAGTGTCAGTGCTAGTAAGTTCTCAGGCTTTTGACTCCAAGTAGAGCCCTCTGCAGCACTCTTGCAACAAGACGGGGATGGTGGGATGTGCACACAGATCAACAGCATACAAATTAGAATGTAAGCTCTCGAGCAGAGGTAGCAGTAGCATGACACAGTGGAGAGGGGCAGCTGGCCTCCCTATCCAAATTGAAGTCTTGCCTTTCACACATTGCTGAGTGACTATGGACAAGTTAGGTAGCCCCTTAGTCATTCAGGTAACAAGTTCCATGTGAATCACTGTTGTGTATGACTTGGGCTCTGTTTTGTATCAAGTTCTACTTTTATTGAACTTATGGCCCTGAAAAGACATAAATCAAAAGAGTGTAGAACCTGAAATGTAATAAGGAGAATGTTTTCTCGGTTGTTTCTTGGGGATAGGGAAGTGTAGTTTGTTAATGGAAAACCAAGATCTATTTTATACACTTCAAAGTGAATAAAACCCTCTTATAAACTTATGGGGTAAGGTAAAGTTAGGTTAGGGCCCCCAGAATCAACCAGGGACCATTCTCCTCCATCTTGGTTTCTGATTCGTCTGTCAATTGCTGTCTACAGATTCTTTCAATGAAGTCTTAGAATTGGAAAGACCCACCCAGAAGCAACCTAACCCAAACCCCAGAATCTTACAGAGAAAGAATCTGACCTTTAGAAAGGGGAAGTGATTTGTCAAGATCACATATAAATGAATGACACCACCAAAATTTTCAGCATTATTTTCAGAATTCTAGCATAGTGCTACATTGTTCTGTGGTAATATACTTCAAGCAGAATTAGCATTGTAGGATTTTCTTGATTTCTAACAGATAAAGTTTGCAATATTGATTGACATTTACTGAGGGGAGAGGAACGAAGGCTATGTGTGTGTGGACGTATATTTATTTGATTTGAGTTCAGTGAATTCCACTTCTAATTTTTAAAAGCAGCCATAGTAAAATCCCACAAAAGAGCAGATATATTTAGTTATTTCAGTGGGCAGCATGAATTAGTCTTTAAGACGAATGAATCTTATTTCACTCTAAGGAAATGTTTCCCCTTTCTTTGATGAAAGTAAAAAATTTTAACTTTTCCTTATCTCCTGGATCCTTCTCTACTATCTACCCTTAAATGTGCCCAGATTTGTCTAGTGCTTAAAAAATTAGCTTGGGGCAACTAGGTGGCTCAGTAGATTGATAGCCAGACCTAGAAATGGGAGATTCATATTCTTTGGGCTAAATCTAAGTTCTTTCTGCCACTCCCCATATAATGTGGACTCATGACTGGTCACTATCTTGATCACCTTTCTCTGCACAGTGTAGCTATCAATATCCTTTAAATTATGTGGCCCAGAAGTGAATATAGATTGAGATCTGCCAAGGGTAGAATATATTAGGTCTCTTAGTTCTCTCTTCCTTGAAGCTATATCTCTTTTTATAGTCCAAGATTATATTACCCATTTTGGACTGCAGCATATATATATATATATATATATAGCTTGTTAAGATATTATTGTGCTAGCAGTCCACTAAAGTCTCCAGGTATTTTTTAGAACAGTTTCTAACTAGTGTGAGACTTTAAAGGTTTATTTCTTTAAAATATTAACTTCCCCATCACTACTCACCCCTTGTAATCTTGCTTCTCCCATTGTCATTTGCCTGAAACCTCTCTCTCCCAGCTTGCCAGTTGACTCTCTGCTAAATCTAGTGCTTGATTTCTTGGCAGCATTTGATATTGCCAGTTACCCCTTCTTCCTAAACTCCATTTTTCCCTCCGAGAGTCTTAATGACATAACTCCTTCTTGGTTCTCTTCCTACCTGTCTGATCTTATCAGTCTTTTGTATAGGATAATTGGTCTCAATAATAGCTGTATTTCAGGGAACCATCTTAGGCCCTCTTCTTTCTCACTGCACTTAATCTCTTATGATCTCATTAGTTCCCATGTTTGACTATCACCTTTGCTCAAATACCCATGACATAATCTTCATCTATTCTTGAACTCCAGTTCTCCATCTTTCATCAGAGTGCCATAGGCATCTCAGAATCTATATATCTCAACCAGAATCCATTATTTTATCTTCCTAACCCTCACCCCGCCCCCACCCCCCTTCTTTTTAAGAGCACTACCATTTTCTTTCTTTCTTTTTTTAAAATCCTTACCTTCCTCTTGGAGTCAATGTGTATTGGCTCCAAGGCAGAAGAGTGGTAAGGGCTAGACAATGGGGGTTAAATGACTTGCCCAGGGTCACACAGCTGGGAAGTGTCTGAGGCCTAGGACCTCTCATCTCTAGGCCTTACTCTCATTCCACTGAGCCACCCAGCTGCCTCTACCACCATTTTCTAATCACCCAGGTTCAATCTTTGGTCTTGCTCATCTTTTCATTCTGACTTGCCATAGCTAGTCACTTACCTCCTCAACATCTCTTCTATCCACTTTCTCTGCATTCACACCAAATCACTATAATTCAGCCTTTTAGTACCTTTTGGATGCTGGGTTGTTGTTATAGTATCCTCATTGATTTATCTGCCTTTTGCCTTTCCCCTCTCCAATCCATCTTCCACTCAGCTGCAAAATGGCTCTTTGTAAAGCCCTTATCTAATCAGGTCATTCCATTCCCCTATTTGATAGGGGATTTTAGTCATTCCCCTGTGCCTCTCAGCATTTAACACTCTTCCTAGCCTGGCTCCAGCCTGCCTTCCTAGGCTTATTGTACATAGTTCCTTCTCACTAGCCAGTCCAGTCCTCTAAAGGACATTCCATCTCCCATCTCTTTGTTTTTGTAAGGGCTCTCTTTTCTTCACCACCCTTTGGAAGCCCTAGTTCCCTTCAAGGCTCAACTCAGAGGCCACCTCTTTCCTAATTCTATAATGGCAGGGTTATCAGAGGGTGCTAGACTTAAAATGAGAAGGACTCTTAGAGACTGTCTAGTCCAATTTCCTCATTTGAACAGATGAGAAAATGGAAGTTCACAAATTCTGTGACTTGCTCAGACTACACAAGTAGTAACTATTGATATTCAAACCTGAATTTCTTGACTCTTGCTCTATTGGCTTTTTTCTTTGATGATTTTAGAGACCTCCTGCAATCGAATTCACATTTATTTTGTATATATCTGAACATTTTGTTTTCACTACCAGCATCCTCTCCCCTGTCACTAATGGACTATGATCTTTTTAAGGGCAGACACTTTTATAGACATTTTAGTTATATCTTCTAGTTATATCTTCAGGGCCTAATAGTCAATCAATAAATGTTTATTAAGTCCCTATATGTGCCAGGCACTATGCTAAATTCTGGGGATACAAATAACAATGAAGACCCTCCCTGCCTTAGGGAGAGCCTTAATGGATGGGGGAAGGCAGTACATAAAGGGAAGATAAAATGCACCCGTGGGGATGATTGGGGTGAGGTGGGGTGGTGGTGGCACTCAGTATAGGGCCATCACTGAGAAATCCAAAAGCATTATAACTGGTGAGAAATGGAGAGAAAACTAAAAGCTTTACCCTGCCATAAATAAAGGCCCTAGAGTTCATGGCCCTGCCCTCTAGTCAGACAGTCCAATCAGGGGGTCCTGATGAAATGTGAGAATCCAGCAGATACAATCTTGCAACATAATGAGATTTCCCAGCAATGAGTTTGTTGGGGAAGGAAGGCATGATGGAGCAGTCCAGAATGGTATTAAATTGCTATGTGGAGATTATAAACTAAATGTTTCCAGCTTGATCCTTATATAGAAATAGTATTTTTCTATAAGGAAAATTCTTCCAGTCTATAAGTCAGATACCACTTTTTTCTTTTGTTGTTGTTTAATCATTTTTCAGTTATGTTCAGTTCTTCATGAAACATAACCAACACCAACACCCCACCCCACCCCCAATGTGGGGTTTTTGGGGTATCCTGAAGTGATTTACCATTTCCTTCACTAGCTTGTTTTAGAGATGAAGAAACTGAGGCAGAGTAAAGTGGCTTGCCCTGGGTCATACATCTGGTAAATATCTGAAGCTAGATTTGAACTCACAAAGATGAGTCTTCAGACTTCAGGCCTGGTGCTCAATCTGCTATGCCACCTAGCTGCCCCTTTCTTCTATGTAGCCTTAATCTGAATTTCTAAGCAGCTACCTACTTGCAGTGTGACCTGCTATAGTATTATAATGAGAAACCAGACAAGGACAAAGTTGGAAAATAGTATACTTTCTAATTCGAAATAGCCTTCAGTCATCAGTGAAGGAGCTATAAGTTGTTTGGGATCAAAGAAAAAAAATCTAAATTTCTTATTTCTTTGAAAGGGAAAATCAGTCCACAGCCCATACTTGAGGCCTACTCATTCTCAGTTGAGCCCAGTTTATTAATTAGGAGATGCAGTCTCACAAATGCTTTTGACATCTAGATTTTTTCTTCAGATGACCTTCATTCAACTAATAAGAAAGATAAGGAGCTAGTTGTTGAATCCTACCTCATAGAACCTTTGTATTCCTTATAACTGTCACAAATACAACCTTTTTACAGTTGGACCTATTTGGACTGACTGGTATGAAAAAGATGCCTCTGTGGGCAACAGAAGATCCTCTAGTGCAGCAGTTCTTTTTTATTTTAAGCTCTTCAGTTGATACATTAAGGAAACCAATCCCTTTAAGATAGTTGAAGCTTATTAAGTGTTTCTTAGGGAAGGAAAAGTTACCCCTTGAATAATGATTTAACCTGACTTAAATATCATGTTACAAATTTAGACTTAGGGCTCTAGGGGGCCATCTCTTCCAACCCACATGAGTTAAGTAAAGTGAAACCCAGAGAGAAGTGACTTTCCCTACAGTAACATAGCAATGGCAGAGCCAGGATTAAAAACTCCAGCTCCTCCAATTTAAAGTCAATGCTCTTTTCATTTTGTAAATTGTCTTCCTTATTCTCTACCTCAGATATAAAGTTCACTTTCCTTTGGGAACATCTAGGTAGCTGGGTATGTCCAATTTAGAAAGTATTCTGAGGCAAATGTTAGGTTCTTTCATTCAATTCCTAGTAGAAAATCTAAGCCTTTCTTTAAGGAGTTCTTATAAAGGAATTGAAGTTATACCCTTTTTAGGGGTTCTGTTCTTACTAAAGGAAAAGAGGAAAGCAGTGTTGCCTTTAGGTTATTACATCATGGCCTTCATATAATTTTTTAAAATGTGTTATCCTTGAAAATTTCTCTTGGGTGTATCCATTTTGTTAATTCCAAATCTGAGTTTTGTTTATTATAGTCTTCACCTATAGAGATATTCATTTGACTCCCTAGCACCATTATATACTTTCAGAAGAGACAGTTGTGGAGAAGAATGTATAGGTTCATAGAAGTGAGGATATATGATAACTGATCCAATGGGCATGTCATCATAGAACCCATTCAAAGTCATGTTCCTGTGACCTGATCCTTCCCTAAGATGATCAGTTGCCAGATTAGGGTTATTTCTTCCCATAATGTTTTTCTCAAAATATTCCAGTGCTTGAAACCAATTTCTGTTCTTCTTTGAAGTTTTGCATGTGGTTGCTCGGATCTCACCTTCCCCTATTGACTCTGTGCTTCGCTCTTTGTCTCTATAGAAATTTTATAGGGTTAAGTGTTTCTTTTGCTGTTTGCTTATTTTCCCTGCCTTTGGACTGGTTCTGTCTCCTCTGTTGATGGCTTCCTGTGAGCTATTTTGCGTTGGGGTTAGGTCTTCACTACCCCAAAGCTTGAAAGGGTGAATCGCTGTGGACTTCTAGACCTCACTATGGGACGGGACCAGGACCTGGGTCTTCAAGGGGTGGGTCTGGGATGTGGGGTGCTCTGCAGTTGTTGTAAACCAGGGTCCTGGGATCCCAAAGCTGGTCTATGCCCAGGCTTGGAACCTGGTGCAGTAGGTGAGGGAGAAGGTGATTGGCCAACACTCCTCTGTGTGCAGTTTTGCTTCTGGTTCCCCCTTATCCTGTGAAAATCTCTCTGCCTACATTTCAAGTTATATTCAGCAGGAGAGCCCCCTCACTCTGTCTTGCTGTTGGTTTTTGACACGGCTTTTTAAAGATTAGTTTGGAAGGATTGCCAGCAGTTTCAGCTTTCACTGCTCCTAAGCTGCCATCTTGGCTCTGCCCCCAAAAAATGTTTCTCTCTGAAGTGTATAGAACTCCACCAAATGTGACCACATTATCTAAACAACATAGCCAAAATCTTTTGAGTATAGAAATAGTTGTGTATTGTTAACTCCTCACATTTTCATAGTGCCCAGGAAATCTTAATAAAATTTAAGACTAACAATAGTTTGGGGAAGAGGGAGGATTTTTGGTTTTTCCTTAAAAATCTAAGAGGTTTTTTGGGGGGCGGGGGTGTTGCTTTGTTAGACATCTTATTTGATCCTCATAAGGATCTACACTAAGATAAGATGATAAGAACTACAGATATTATAATTTTCATTTAAGAAATAGGGAAACTGAAGCTGTACAAGAACTGTTAGTTAGCCTCTCTAGTTAAGAGAAGTAGTTGAGATATGAGCCAAGCCTTCTAAAACTAGTGCCAGTGGTCTTATTAATTTTGAAATGTTTCTTAGGTTAAGGATCTGTAAGGGTCATTTATATTGTGATTAATACCTTTCTCAAGATAATAGTCTGAGAATCAGAAATTGTATTTAAAAACTAAGCCACTGTGGTTTTAGTTTTAATCAAACATTTATTAAAAAAAACACTTCACTATGTGTCAAACACTGCTATTTTTCAAAATTGCCTATTTACAGTTAATATTTCATCCCATTCCTATCTTCTGATAGAAATGATGGAGAGGCAGCAAGGTGGCACAGTGAATAGGGCACCAGGCCTCAAGTTAGGATGACCTGAGTTCACATCTGTCCCTAGTTGTGTGATCCTGGACAAGTCACTTAACTTTGTTTGCCTAGCCCCCCTTCTGTCTTAAGAGTTGTTACGAAAACAGAAAGTAAGGATTTAAAAAGAAATGATGGAAATGATGTGAATTCTCACAACCTAATGAGGAAAAAGGAATAAACTAAAATCTGTATTGGACTACATAAGGATGATAGATCTGAGCTGGAAAGAACCTCAGGGGAGATACATTAATTCGTTTAGCTTTGGCTCAGTAATCTCTGTGAAGTTCTTTTCATTGTTGACTCTGTAAGATCTCTAAATACCTTAGAAATTGATTCAAAATGGGAGGAATAATATATCCCAGGAGAAAACAAAAGAGGTCAAAGATCTATTTGGCTTTTTTTCCCCCCCACAATTGTGTTCTCAACAGAACCAATTTGTTATCTTAAGTTTTTCTTTAAGATTTAATTTAGCACGAAGCATCTTTTAGAAAAACTTTCCCAGTGTCCATTTCCCATTTAATATTCCTTTAGGTTGCTGAATGTGGCAGAGATTGGTGGGTCCTGATTTCATGAATGATGATGTTTGCCCATTCTCTCAAGGCTTTTATGAGCCAGGTGTTTACATTATTACATTAGAGATGCAGAAATGTCATCTTTGGTGTTTATTCCAATGGGACAGCAATCTTTTGGTCTGCCATCTGCTTTTTCTTTTTGTGTTAATCCTTACTGTTTTATATAGTCCTGCATTGTTCTTACTCTTAAGTGCTTTCTGCCACCCACCCTAACCCTTCCTTCCTTTTAAGACTTTGCCTTTTTGGCCATTTCTTTGCCTTGACTTCTCCTCCCCACTTTCTTTTTTTTTTTTTTTTTTTTAAAGTATTTGTATAATGTGCCTTATTTCCCTAGTGGTTGTCACAGCTTTTGCGGCTAACAGACTGCTTCTGTCATGCTGTGTGTTTTTTAAACTTGTTAATTTTACTGCTGATGTACAAAACTAAACTTGACGTGGCTGTTGGGCTGTTATTTACAGTTTATTTCTCTCTCTGCTGCAATGGTTAAAAGGACACTGTCAAGGTATTTTTTCATAATTTTTATCAAATCATTTTCCTCACTGTTTATAATAACCCATTAGAAGCTTGAAATTTCAATCTGTTTCCCTCCCAGAGTTCCTCCTCATTCCACATTCATGCTGGTTTGTTGTTGTAGGGCTGCTCCTGAGTGTCGGGCTAGTACTTTTTGAGTTTTTGTTACTGAGCGCATGTAAGCGTCAACTTTTTTTGATGGTGGGATACATAAGGAGAAAGTATAATGAATTACCCAAACTTAGTGATCACACGAAGGGGATAAAAAAATAGGATAAATTTGGTCCCACTAACCTTGACAGTGTCCCTTTAAATATTTCTCAACCACAAACCCTAGAGCCCAGTTATTGATCCTGAGTGCTGCAAGACTTTTTCAGTATCACTTGTCCCATGTGACTGCCATCCCAGCTGCAAAGATTAAAGCTTGTCTGAAGCAACATTCATCCAGTTGGTACTGGAAGAGCTTTAATCGCTACCGTTTGCATATCTTTGTATTAAAAAAATGCCTCATTATTGAGGCACTGGAGATGTAACCCTTCTGTCTCTGTCACCGCATCATCCTTTTGATACAGATTTCATCTTCTCAGCAACGCTATCACAGGAGGATGAGTTTTCCTCCCTTAAGAGGAAGCAGTAATAAATTATGGAAATGTGACCATTCAGGCACCACTCAGTCTTTGGAAACTGTACAATTCCTAATATCAGGGTCTTGGAATATTAGTTTTTTCATGATTCCATTGAGACACCTGGGTGAAAAACACTCTCCCTCTGGAGATTTCTCCTTGGAAAGGATTCACAGGTTTAGAGTGCCCAGAAATGTCCTGTGATACTTTGCAAATTCACAAAAGCAGGAAACAATCTCAGTATTGCTGTGAGGCTGTGTTGCACTTCCTTGTCCCTAGAATAGGACATGAACAACTCAAGTCAAAAACCACCTAGTTAAAATTCCTACTAGAAATGCCTTTTAGACAATTTTTTATCTGAATATTTCTCATACAAAAAATCAATAAGAGAATGACAAAATACATCTGTTTTCTTTCTAGAATTCTAGATTAGGTGAATAAATCACAGTATTAGGTCCACCAAATTATGATCACAGAATCATAGAAAATTAGAACATAGTGTCAGAGCTGGAAGTTTCTTTAAAATGTGAAATTTAGAGATGGAAAAGACCTTCAGTTATAGAATTCCTGAGCAGAATCTTTGAGATTATCTGGTGCAATTTCATTTTATAGGGAGTTGTTTCCCCTTGCCCAAAAAGCTTGAAGGAGTAGTATATAGAACCAGTTGTAATAATAGTTGAGTAAGTGAATGTACATATTTAAAGATTAACCTGCTTTATTTCTCAGGCTAGTACTGGCAGGATTTTTAGGAGTAGTTCTCCTGCTCCTAGAACACACTATATACTTTCAGGGTTTGATGCTGCTCATCCAGTTTTCTATAAGCCTGCTTTGGAGTCAGTCATGTCTTAGGTGTCCAGAAAGAGAATGCTATTTCTTTCTTTTATCTCTTAGTACTCATTATTTCTCTTATAACTTTCTTTATGGCTCCATAAAATTGATCACCTGGAATTGCTTAGTGAATTGGTGAGGAAACAAATTCCAATTTTCTCAAAAGGCCAGTTCAATTCAGAAGAGGGAAAAAAAGATTTTAAAAGAAGAATGAAGAAATTGTTGCTGAACTAAGGAGCATTGATTGAACCCCTATTTCATGTTTCTTTACCAATTAAAACTGACTGTACTGTTCCTATTCACACATCCTTTCCAGTAACTGTGAAAGCTTATGTTAGTTATTGTACTTAAGAAAGAAAACTGCACTTATCCTGAAACACCAACCAAGTTGGCAACAAAGGAGAATTCTAAACATTTAACTCTAATAGATTCCCCATTTACAATAGGAGGTAGATTCAAGCGGTACAGGTGAAATACTGGTTCTAGGCATGTTTTCTCTTTCCCTTATTGCTGTCATTTACTGATTATCATGGCTACAGCTAGTCAACTCAGCATGAGGACAAGCAGTAGTTTTATAATTGCCATTGGCAAGGAAGGGATAGTGTAACCTCAGGGCTGGAATTGGATAAGGGGAGGTAGGGCCTCTTTTCTGTCTCAACATCAGCTATGACAACATCAGATGACTCTGAGTTTCTTAGTCATCATTTTCTTATGAATTCTTGAAGAACTTGGTACAAGTTAGATCCAGTGCACAGTTCTTGGTGTCATAAAGGAAAAAAACAAAACAAGGAACAAGCCAGAATGCCCTTAAAATAATATATTTATAGAGTGTTTCACAGTTTACAAAATTACTTTTTCTCACAATGATCTTGTGATCTAGGCAGTACAAGTCATGGTGTCCTCATTTTGACTTGCCCTCTAGGCAAAGAGCTGGATTGAGGACTGAGACCCAAGTATCCTGACTCCAGGCCCTTGTTCTAACATTCTTGACAGCTACTTTTCACCCTCTTTAGCCTCCTTATTTCAGCTGAAACTCTGTGGGGACATTGGGTGGGGCTTCCAAAATTCTTGGAGCTTTTCTCATATGCCCTGCCATTTTTTTTTTTTTTTGCAAGAACATGACATTTTGCAACATTCCCAGGTCTTGGTTTTACATCCTTTTGCTTTCTGGGGCTTTCCCTGTGTGTTGTTCTGCATGCCAGCTCAGCCCAGTGCATGTCAGCTCCAGTGCAAGTCTCGCTTCATGTAACAGTCCCGTTAGCACGTGTGAAATCTTTTGACCTGCCCTCTTTATGTGGGTAGAGTCTCATCTCTGGAAGGGGGATGTCAGAGATAAACAGTATATTTTATAAACTAATTTAATGGAATGATAAAAGAAAGCAAATTTGAACCCAAACTTTACCCCTTCCAGATTATGCATTTTAACCTTTCCTAACTTTGTGATGTTTTATGGACAGTTTTGTGTTTTTTTTTTTTTTTTATGACTTCTCCATTCTGAGAACAAACCCTATTGTTCATTGGATTTTCAGGTTCCAAAAGAAAAAGATGAAATGGTGGAACAAGAGTTTAATCGACTTTTGGAAGCCACATCCTACCTCAGTCATCAGCTAGACTTCAATGTCCTCAACAATAAGCCTGTCTCTCTTGGTCAAGCCCTGGAAGTTGTCATACAGTAAGTACCTAAGAGGAGCAGTATGGTATACTATGGAAAGAGGGCTCAACTTGCCAAAAGACTTGATTTCAAATTCCGAGTTCCCACACTTAACCTTGGTGACTTGAGCAAGTCAGTTAATTTTTGAGCCTCAATTTCTTCATCTATCCATAAAGCAAGGAAAGAATACTACTTGTACCACCTAACTCATAGAGGCTTTAAAAAAGCAAGACTGTCAGGCGTACAATAAGCAGATCTACTAAATACTTGATAGTGCTCCCTTCACCACACAGTATTTTTTTTTTTAACTAAAAGAGAAAAAAGATAGGGAAACGAGCAAACCACAACAAAAAGAAAACTCAACTTAGAAGGTTATTTTGGTGGCATCGTAGACTCAAACTCAAAAGAGGACAACAAAGTCAATACTGCTACATCCAGAGCCTCCAAGAAAAATATTAATTGCTCTAAAGCTCAAAAAAGGATTTTAAAAATCAAATGAGAGGAGTAGAAGAAAAATTGGGGAAAGAAATGAGAGTGATACAGGAAAATCATTAATACATTAAAAAAAAAAGAATAGGCCAATTGGTAAAAGAGCCATAAAAAATCCAAAGAAAGAGAACTTTTTAAAAATCAGGATTGGCCAAGTGCAAAAAAAGGTACAAAAAATTCGCTGAGGAAAAAGAATTGACCAAATGGAAAAGGAGGTACAAAAGCTCATTCAAGAAAGTCATGCCTTAAAATTAGAATTGGGCAAGTGGAAGGCTACTAACTCCATGAGACATCAAGAAACAATCAGAAGAATGTCAAAAATCAAGTCAAAAAGAATGAAAAAAATAGAAGAAAATGTCAGATATCTCATGGGAAAAACAATTGACCTAGAAAACATATGCAGGAAAGATCATTTACTAATTACTGGAATAGATGGGCAGCTGGGTAACTTAGTAGATTGAGAGCCAGGCCCAGAGATGGGAAGTCCTGGGTTCAAATACGGCCTCAAACACTTACTAGCTGTGTGACCCTGGGCAAGTCACTTAACACACACTCTCTCTCTCTCTCTCTCTCTCTCTCTCTCTCTCTCTCTCTCTCCATTGACTAACCCTTACCACTCTTCTGCCTTAGAATCTAAGGCAGAAGGTAAGGATTTTGTTGTTGTTGTTGTTGTTGTTGTTGTTTTTTAAGAATTAATGGACCACCTAAAAGCTGTGATTAAAAAAAAGAGCTTAGACATCATCTTTCAAGAAATCATCAAGGAGCAGGTAGATCTTTCTGGATATGAAACAGGATGCCACTCAATTTCCATGATTAGCAAGCAAGTGGACCTTATTAGGGAAATGAAGCTTAGGTCTCAGAATGAAGTCAATTTACAAGATGGAATCAGTTTGGCTCACAAAATTCCCACAATTCTCATATTCCTCATTTTGATTCATGTTGGAGGGGGCCAATTTACCATCAACATTATTTACCAATCAAAGGCCACTGGGAGACATCCTCACACATAGTTCAATACAACAGCTAACACATTCTAAGAACAATAAATATGATATACAAACCTTATTAAATAGACTCTAGGTGTAAACTAAGTCAGGGTGGAGATCAAACTACAAAGAAGTCACAGTGGACTAATTTTGAAAGGGGAGGTTTATATGTCACCAAGGTAACCAAGAAAACTCAATAGACATAAGCGCCATGAAACAAAGAACCAAAGCCTATAGGTCAACAATAATAAAGAAAACATTGTCTCCTTGTATCCTAATAACCCATTCCTAATATCCATCTGAGCAGCATTTTGTCTTGAGTACCAGATATCACATGTAGTTGGAAATATCTTTTCTTGGACATTCTGTAATAAACTGTAGCTCTAAAGGGGGCTATGTTTCTCTGTTTCCAGATCAATGGTAGAGATTCCTAGATAATTCTGCTGAAATCTACTAATAGTAAGACAATAGAATTTAGTACTATCTCTTAAATTTCATTTTTCAATAATTATTTCATATGGTGAAAACCAACTCAGGCTTTATGGTTCTGATCCTATTAACAAAACCATGAGAAAAACATCAAATTTAAGAACCCATAGACAATTCTGGAAGACTTATAACGGAATGTTGTCCATCTCCAGAGAAAGAACTTTTGGAGTCTGATAGGTATGGATCAAAGCTTACTATCTTTCACATCAGTGTATTTATGGTTTTATTTTAGAGTTTTGGTTTTGTATGAGTGTGCTTGCAACAAGGACCAATATGGAAGTGTGTTTTGTATGTAATTCATATATGGCCCAGATCAAATTACTTAATATCTCTAAGTAAGGGGAGGGGAGGGAAGGAGATACTTTGAATCTTATAATTTTGAAAAATGCATTTTGAAAATTATTATTGCATATAATTGGGAAAATAAAATATCTTTGAATTAAAATTAAAGAACCCATAATGCAGGGGCTCAGTGGATTAAGAACCAGGCCTAGAGATGAGTGGTCCTGGGTTCAAATATGACCTCAGATACTGCCTAGCTGTGTGACCCTAGGCAAGTCACTTGGCTCTCATTGCCTAGCATTATTGCTTTTCTGCCTTAGAACTAATGCACAGTATTGATTCTCGGATGGAAAATAAGGGTTAAGGGGAGAGGGGGTAGGCTCAATGCAACTGAAACTCAGTTTCTGTTTTTACATACTCCTTGCTGTTTCTTTTTTGACCCAAACCTTATATCTGATATAAGAATCTTGAAAAAAAAACAAAAGATCATGTCTGGCCTATAATGACCAGATAGATACTTTAAAATAGGAAAATAACTTCACTTCTTTTATAAATTATTCGAGCAACCTTAAAAGTAAAATCCTTAAACCAGTTTTGAGAACTTACACTAACACATAATATCTGAATTTCTATACTATATACCTTTGAAAGTTAAATACATATGTATATAATTCTTTTTTTTAATAATTTTTATTTTTTAGAAAAGTTATCATGGTTACATAATTCATGTTCTTACTTTCCCCTTCACCCCTGACCTCCCCCTCTCTCCCAAGATAATGCACATTTCCACTGGTTTTAACATGTGTCATCAATCAAGACCTATTTCGAAATTGTTGATAGTTGCACTGTTGTGGTAGTTTTGAGTCTACATCCCCAATCATGTCCGCCTCAACCCATGTGTTCAAGCAGCTGCTTTTCTTATGTGTTTCCTCTCCTGTAGTTCTTCCTCTGAATGTGGGTAGCGTTCCTTTCCATAAATCCCTCAGAATTGTCCTGGGTCATTGCATTGCTGCTAGTACAGAAGTCCATTACATTCGATTTTACTGCAGTGTATTGCTCTCTGTGTACAATGTTCTTCTGGCTCTGCTCATTTCACTCTGCATCAGTTCCTCAAGGTCTTTCCAGTTCACATGGAATTCCTCCAGTTTATTATTCCTTTGAGCACAGTAGTATTCCATCACCAGCATATACCACAATTTGTTCAGCCATTCCCCAATTGAAGGACATACCCTCATTTTCCAGTTTTTTGTCACCACAAAAAGCTTGGCTATAAATATTTTCATACAAGTCTGTTTATCTATGATCTCTTTGGGGTACAAACCCAACAATGGTATGGCTGGATCAAAGGGCAGGCATTCTTTTATAGCCCTTTGAGCATAGTTCCAAATTGCCATCTAGAATGATTGGATCAGTTCACAACTCCACCAGCAATGCATTAATGTTCCAATTTTGCCACATCCCCTCCAACGTTCATCACTCTCCCTTACTATCATTTTAGCCAGTCTGCTAGGGTGGGAGGTGATATCTTAGTGTTGTTTTGATTTGCATTTCTCTATTATTGGAGAGTTAGAACACTTTCTCATGTGCTTATTGATAGTCTTGATTCCTTTATCTGAAAATTGCCTATTCATGTCACTTGCCCATTTATCATTTGGGGAATGGCTTGATTTTTTATACAATTGATTTAACTCCTTGTATATTTGAGTAATTAGACCCCTGTCAGAGTTTTTTGTTATAAATATTTTTTCCCAATTTGTTGTTTCCCTTCTGATTTTGGTTGCATTGCTTTTGTTTGTACAAAAGCTTTTTAATTTAGTAAAATCAAAATCATTTATTTTACATTTTGTAATTTTCTCTAACTCTTGCTTGGATTTAAAATCTTTCCTTTCCCAGAGATCTGACAAGTATACTATTCTGTTTTCACTTAATTTATTTATAGTTTCCCTCTTTATATTCAGGTCATTCACCCATTCTGATGGTGTAGGGTGTGAAATGTTGGTCTAAACCTAATCTCTCCCATATTGTTTCCCAATTTTCCCAGCAGTTTTTGTCAAATAGTGGATTTTTGTCCCAAAAGTTGGGCTCTTTGGGTTTATCATACACTGCCTTGCTGATGTCACTTACCCCAAGACTATTCCACTTATCCTCCCTTCTGTCTCTTAGCCATGTTGTTTTGATGACCGCAGCTTTATAGTATATTTTAATATCTGGTACTGCTAGGCTCCTTCCTTCACATTTTTTTTCATTATTTCCCTTGATATTCTTGATCTTTTGTTCTTCCAAATGAACTTTGTTATAGTTTTTTCTAAGAAGTTTTTTTGGTAGTTTGATAGGTATGGCACTAAATAAATTAATTAATTTGGGTAGAATGGTCATTTTTATTATGTTAGCTTATCCTACCCATGAGCAATCAATGTTTTTCCAATTGTTTAGATCTAGTTTTAATTGTTTGTAAAGTGTTTTGTAGTTATGTTCGTATACTTCCTGTCTTTGTTTTGGTAGATAGGTTCCTAAATATTTTATATTGTCCAGCGTGATTTTAAATGGTGTTTCTCTTTCTACCTCTTGTTGCTGTGATGTGTTGGAAATAAATAGAAATGCTGGTGATTTATGTGCGTTTATTTTGTATCCTGCAACTTTGCTAAAGTTGATTATTTCTACTAGCTTTTTAGTTGATTCTCTAGGATTTTTTAAGTATACCATCATATCATCTGCAAAGAGAGATAGCTTAGTTTCCTCATTGCCTATTTTAATGCCTTCAATTTCTTTTTCTTCTCTAATTTCTACTGCTAGTGTTTCTAGTACACTGTTAAATAATAGAGGTGATAATGGGCATCCTTGTTTCATGCCTGATCTCACTGGGAAGGCTTCTAATTTATCCCCTTTGCATATGATGCTTGTTGATAGTTTTAAATATATACTGTTTACACTTTTTAGGAAAGGTCCTTCTATTACTATACTTTCCAGGGTTTTCAATAGGAATGGGTGCTGTATTTTGTCAAAGGCTTTTTCAGCATCTATTGAGATAATCATGTGATTTTTGTTTGTTAGCTTGTTGATATGGTCAATTATGTGGATGGTTTTCCTAATGTTGAACCATCCTTGCATTCATGGTATAAATCCCATCTGATCATGGTGGATAATCCTCTTGATCACTTGCTGGAGTCTTTTTGCTCGTATTCGATTTAAGATTTTTGCATCTATGTTCATTAGGGAGATTGGTCTGTACTTTTCTTTGTTTTTGATCTACCTGGCTTTGGAATCAGTACCATATTTGTGTCATAAAAGGAATTTGGTAGGACTCCTTCTTTGCTTATTATATCAAATAATCCTATATTATTGGGATTAGTTGTTCTTTGAATGTTTGATAGAATTCACTTGGGAATCCATCAGGCCCTGATGATTTTTTCTTAGGGAGTTCTTTGATGGATTGTTCAATTTCTTTTTCTGATATGGAATTGTTTAGGTATTCTCTTTCTTCTGCTGTTAATCTAGGCAATTTATATTTTTGTAATTATTCATCCATATCTCCTAAGTTGCTATATTTATTGCTATATGATTGGGCAAAATAGTTTTTAATGATTGCCTTAATTTCCTCTTCATTAGAGGTGAGGTCTCCTTTTCATCTTTGATACTGTTAATTTGGTTTTCTTCTTTCCTTTTTTTATTAGATTGACCAGTACTTTGTCTATTTTGTCTGTTTTTTCAAAATACCAACTTCTAATCTTATTTATTAATTCAATAGTTCTTTTACTTTCAATTTTACTAATTTCTCCCTTGATTTTTGGTATTTCTAATTTAGTTTTCATCTGGGGATTTTTAATTTGCTCACTTTTTAAAGTTTTTAAAGTTGTATGCCTAATTCATTAATCTCTACCCTCCCTAATTTGTTAATATATGCACTTAAAGATATCTATTTCCCTCTGAGTACTGCCTTGGTTGCATCCTGCAGAGTTTGGTAGGATGTCTCATCATTGTCATTCTCTTCAATGAAAGTGTTGATTGTTTCTATGATTTCTTCTTTAACTGACTGGTTTTGGAGAATCATATTATTTAATTTCCAATTAGTTTTTGATTTGCCTATCCAGGTGTCCTTAGTAATTATTATTTTTATGGCATTATGATCTGAGGAGGTTACATTTATTATTTCTGCACTTTTGTATTTGTTTGCAATGTTTCTATGCCCTATTACATGGTCAATCTTTGTGAATGTACCATGTGCAGCTGAAAAGAAGGTATATTCCTTTTTGTCCGTATTTTTCTCCATATATCTATTAAATCTAATTTTTCTAGGACTTCATTCACCTTTCTTATCTTTTTTTTATTTATTTTTTGGTTTGATTTATCTAGATCTGAAAGAGGAATGTTTAGATCTCCCACTAGTATGTTTTTTTTTTTTGTTTGTTTGTTTTTTTAACCCTTGTACTTCGGTGTATTGTCTCATAGGTGGAAGAGTGGTAAGGGTGGGCAATGGGGGTCAAGTGACTTGCCCAGGGTCACACAGCTGGGAAGTGGCTGAGGCCGGGTTTGAACCTAGGACCTCCTGTCTCTAGGCCTGACTCTCACTCCACTGAGCTACCCAGCTGCCCCCCCACTAGTATGGTTTTACTATCTATTTCCTTCTTGAGCTCTGCCAGTTTCTCCTTTAGGAATTTGGATGCTATGCCATTTGGTGCATACATATTGAGCACTGTTATTTCCTCATTGTCTATACTGCCTTTTATCAGGATGTAATTAACCTTCCCTGTCTTTTTTAATCATCTCTAATTTTACTTTGGCTTTGTCAGAAATCATGATTGCCACTCCTGCTTTATTTTTCTCATTCAAAGCCCAAAATATTTTGCTCCAGCCCTTTTCCTTAAATCTGTGTATGTCCACCCTCCTCTTATGTGTTTCTTGTACAACATATGGCAGGATTCTGGTTCCTAATCCACTCTGCTATTTGCTTCCATTTTATGGGTGAGTTCATCCCATTCACATTCAGAGTCATAATTATCAGTTGTGTATTCCCCAACATTTTGGTATCCTCTCCTAGTTCTACCCCTTCTTATTCTATTTCCTTTTAATCCATTGATTTGTTTTAAACCAGTAACCCTTGTCCCCTCCCTTGATTTACTACCCTTTCTACGCCCTCCCTTATTATTCCCCTCTTTTTATTTTTAAGACCTAATGAATTCCTTCCCCATTTTCTTTCCCTCCCTTTTTTGACATCTCCACTCCCCTGCTCCCCTTGGTTTATCCCTTCTGACTTTCTCAATAGGGTTAGATAGAGTTTTATATCCCAATGAATATAGCTACTCTTCCCTCTCAGGGTTAATTCCACTGAAAGTAAGGTTTAAATATTAACTCTTAATGCTCTTTTCCTCTCCTTCTTATAATAGTATTCATCCCCTCCCCTTCCCATGTCCTCTTTGTGTGTAATAGATTTTCCTATTTTTCTTATTCATTCAAGTTTCTCTTGGTGTTATCTACTATTTACCCCCCTCTTTCCCACCCACCCCCATATCATCTTAGACCATTTAGTACTCCAACCTCTCCCTGTGAATAATTCTTCTAATTAGTACAATAGTGGATACTATAATAGTGAATAGAGTTCACGACAGAGAATTACACATAACATTTCTCCATATAGGAATACAAATAATTAGGTCTTATTGAAGGCCTTAAAGAGGCATATTTAAAAAGTAAAAGAGTTTTCTTTCTTTCCCCTCTGTTTCTTATTTACCTTTTCATGTTTCTCTTGGTTTTTGTGGTTAGATATCGAACTTTCCATTTAGTCCTGGTCTTTTCTGTGCAAATACTTGGAAATCTTCTATCTTGTTGAATGCCCAAACTTTCCTCTAGAAGTAGATAGTCAGTTTTGATGCATAGTTGATCCTTGGTTGTAGACCCAGTTCTCTTGCCTTTCTGAATATCATATTCCATGCCTTGCGGTCTTTTAGTGTGGAGGCTGCCAGATCCTGTGTGATCCTGATTGGTGCTCCTTGATATCTGAATTGTGTTTCTTCCTTCTTGTAAAATTTTTTCTTTTACTTGGAAGCTCTTGAATTTGTCTGTTATATTCCTGGGGCTTGTGTTTTCAGGGTCTAGTGTAGATGGTGATCTATGGATCCTTTCAATGTCTATATTGCCCTCTTGTAGAACTTCGGGGCAGTTTTGCTCAATAATTTCTTTTAGTATGGAGTCCAAATTTCTATTTCTGCTTTTTCTGGAAGACCAATGATTCTCAAATTGTCTCTTCTAGACCTGTTTTCTTGGTCTTGTCAATTTCTCAGTGAGATATTTCATGTTTCCTTCTATTTTATCAGTCTTTTGACTTTGCTTTATTTGTTCTTGCTGTCTTGAGATATCATTGGCTTCTACTTGCCCAATTCTTGTCTTTAGAGACTGGTTTTCTGCTATAATCTTTTGATTTTCCTTATTGATTTGGTCTATCCTGTTTTTCAGCTGTTTGATTTTTGGTTTCCAATTTGCTTATCAATTCTTTTGATTTGGGGGCATCTTTTTTAAATTGCCCAATTCTAGCCTTTAGAGACTGGTTTTCAGCTATAATCTTTTGTTTTTCCTTTTCAGTCTAGTCTGTTTGGTTCTTCAAGGCTTCCAAGCTGGTCATTTCTGGTCTTCAGTTTGCTTATCAATTCATTTGATTTCTGAGCCTCACTTTCCAATTGCAAAATTCTGCCTTTTTAACTGCTATTTTTTTTGCCAGATCTCTTCCATCTTTCTCATAATCTGAGATTTGAACTCTTCAAGAGCTTGTTACCAGTTTTTATTTTGGGGGGAAGGTTTGGATATGATTACTTGTTTGTTCTCCTCTGCTGTTTGCTCTGTTTGGATTTTTTCTGTATAAAAGTTGTCGAGTGTTAAAGATTTCTTCTTGATCTTTCTCTTCTGGGGTTCTTGTGTCTGGCTTGCCATTGTTAGCCCTGTGCCCTCTCAGCTTTATCCTCACGTCCAGGGTCCATCTGCGCTCTTTAGGCTCCTGAGGTCTCAGGTCTAGTTGTTCTCAGGGTCAAGTCTCCTTGTGGTCCCCTTGCTTGTTCCTCTGCCTGAAGCTTGTTTAACAGTCTCAGGGTTCTGGTTCCACAGTCATGCACCCCTCTTCACTGGGTCCCCACCCAAGGTCCGTGCCTGTGCTCAGGATCTATGTCTGCACCTGAATCCGCATCTGTGCTTAGGGTTTGTGTTCAAAGTCCACGCGTTCTTTAGCCTCTTGGGGTCTCAAGTCTTGCTGCTCTCAGGAGCAGGCCCTGGTGATCCCAGGTAGCTGCCAAGGACTTAACGGATGCCCTAAACTTGCTTTAACTCTTGTGCACTGGCTTTGGCCCTGTAGGTGGTGTTGGGGGGAGGGGCTTGCTCAACTAGCATTTTAGTGAGAGCTATTTCACCCCCCTTATAGCATGGAAATGCCCGAATCCCACGTACCTTCAATGCTGTGCCCAGTTGTGGGGTCCCTTCGTTCATCTGGATTTGTTTTTATGTCCTCTTGAGGTTAATTAAGCAGCTGCTTTTTACTCTGCTGCCATCCTAACCTGGAACCTCACATATGTATATAATTCTTAGAGAAAATAGTCTAATTCTATTCCTTCCTTAAAATTTACTATTATATTTAATTAGAAAACTTTTACTGAAGTCTTATTACTTTGTCTAATTCTCTCCTTAGCAGAATGCTATCCCTATATTATAATTTAACCACAAGTTCAGATTAAAATTGTAAGATTTTTATACTTGCCTCCTATTATAATAACTCAGAAATATTCCAGAATCAGTCGATTATTAGATTTAGTATTGTACTTATAAAACTTCCAGAACATGGGATATTAAAAGCCAGGTTTAGGGTTAACCAGGTAGGTATATTTCCTGTTCAGAAAGGAAATAGTACAGTGGGGTAAGTAAGGGTCAAGAGGATCCTACCTTAGGCCATCCCAAGGTTGTTCCCTTAACTTTTCCTGGAAACAAACATACCTCTAGCAGTTCTGAGACTGGAATTCATTTTCTTCTCATTTCTGCTTTATCAGACCACAAGGTTCAGCTCAGATGCCACTTTCACAAAGTTTTCCTTAATCTCCTAGTTGTTAATTTTTTTCTCCTCCAAATTACTGAGTGTTTACTTATCGGTATACTTACTAAATTCCTCCCAATCTCCCCACCCCACCCCAAAAACGAATGTTGGTTCCTTCAGGGCAGAGTGTTGTTCATGTTTCCCATTCTGCATAATGCTCTTCTCAGAGTAGGGTACTTGGTTAAATTAGTTGTTAAGATTTATTGAGCCCCATGCTAAGTTGGATACTGTTCTGGGTACTTAAAGTTTATGAAACCTTTCATTAGGTTACAGGAAAAGCATGTGAAAGACGAGCAGATTGAACATTGGAAGAAGATTGTGAAAACTCAGGAGGAATTGAAGGAACTTCTTAATAAGGTGAGCTGCTTTCTGATGATGTCATTGAAACTGCCATGACCCAAAGTATATAAACTCAGATTTGGGAGGAACTTTTGCCATCTGATTTAAACCATCAAAGGAACTCTCCACTAGAACATGCCCGCTATATGGCCATCCACATTCCACTTGCTACCCTTGAAAAATTCCTGATTTCGCCAACATTTAGGCGACCTCATGATGTAGCAGTTTGATCCGGAACAATTTTATTTTCTAGATGGTGAATTTGAAAGAGAAGATCAAAGAACTCCACCAGCAGTATAAAGAAGCATCTGAAGTAAAGCCACCTCGAGATATTACAGCAGAATTCCTTGTAAAAAGTAAACACCGGGATCTCACAGCCCTTTGCAAGGTACATACAGACCTGGACTTAATTAGGAAAAATTCAGCATGACTTTATATGGAGGTGAACTTTTATAGTGAGGCCCCTTTTTTCCTATCCTCACCCTGGAAATGGGGACCTTGGAGAATGGCTAGTTATTCATCAATTTCTTAAAAATAAATGAGGTCTAGAGCAGGAAAATGACTTGCCGAGATTTATGTGTCTATGTACCCTTTTTAATCCTCCTCTTGTAGCATTTCACCTTCTATCAGGATGCCAACTTCATGCTCTCTCGTTTGGTCTTATCCCCTTCATTAGTTTAATGAAATTTAATTTAGAACCCCTAATCAGAACCCTGACTTTCCTTAAATTAGAAGGCAGCTTTCTAGTTAACTTTTATAAGCTGATCAGGAACCTAGTATTAATTAATGTCAGCTTCACAAAATCATGGCAGTCAACATACAGTATCTGAACCAAAGACTTTGACTCCTCCTGACTTTGATTAGATTCTGCCTACCTCTTCATATTAGTTGTTTTAGTCTTCTTGTAAATAAACTAATCAGTGATGGACAAACTATGGCCTGCAGGCCAGAAGGGGGGGGGGGATGGGGCTGAAAATTCTATCCCTCCAGGTGACATTATTCCTAATCTGATGAATACATTGAGTAAGATACAATTCAATGAAACCTTGAAAGAGTTGCCTTAGAAACAGATGGACAGATGAGCATTTCCTTTCCTTTGGCCCCCTCTTTAAAATGTTTGCCCATCACTGAACTATTTGATTATCTTACCGTGGCTTTTGTGGACATCTTCCCATGGCACAACAGTGATCCTGGGTTCTGAAAGGATACTCCAACAGGGATCAAACTCTTAGAATGATAAGATTCATTAAACATCTATGTGCCAGACACTAAGCCCATCACTTCAGGATACTACCCAAGTATAGGCCTAGTGTCTGGGGTCTAGTCTAGCTAAACACAAAGTGGCTCATCCAGAGAAGGATGACTGGCTACTTGGGGTTGGATTATTTGGCCATAGCATGAAATTAATAAAACCATAGAGATAAACTGCCATTACATTTCATTTGACCAGGAATATGATGAATTGGCAGAAACACAAGTAAAACTAGAAGAGAAGCTACAAGAGCTGGAAGCCAATCCCCCAAGGTATGAGTTCACATTCATATGGTGCTGGATCATGTTTTTTTGTTCTTTTAAAGTTCAAGAATCCTGATTATATTTAAGAAAAGATGCTAATAAGCATAGCAACAGTTTATACAGCTCTTGAAGTGGGCAGCAGCACAAAGATCCATTCAAGGCCTTCTAATTCCAAGGCCAGTGCTAATTTTTGTTTCATTTCATTTTTGTGCAAACTTCTTGGAAGCGTGACTTGTTTTCTTTATCAAATAGTTTTTAATAGGAAATGATAGAATAAAGTATTTTTATTTTGTAATGAAAATAGGAGTTAAGATACGGGGTGTGTAGATCTAGAGCTTGTTCAGGTTCCATATTTATTATATATATTTGTGTGCAGGCTACTTGACACCATATAAAATAAAATAATACTAGTTTATATCTATATAAACTTTTTGTAAAATTAAGATTTATGTAATGGTATTTTCCTCATAAATACCCTTGTGAATTTGATAGTACAAATAATGTTATCTCCATTTTACATATGAGGAAATTAAGCCTCAGAAAAATTAAGATGAAAAATAACAGAACTTATATAGTGATTTAAGTTTTGCTAAGTACTTTACAAATATCTCATTTTATCATCACAACATTCCCTGAGTGTTAGGTGTTATTCTCCCCATTCTACATTTGTGGAAACTGAGGCAAATGGAAGTTAAGACTAGATATCAGGTCTCCCTGACCCTCAGCCCAGTGCTGTATCGCTGTGCCACCCTGATCTTAGATTAATTATCTCATACCTAGTTAATGTTGGAGGTAGGCCCAAAAAGCAGCCAGTGCTAGGGAGGAAGATAATAATGAGAGGAACAAGTGACTGATAAGAAAGTGGCCAGAGTTAAATCCAGAGACAGGACTCCTTCTCCTTTGCCTCTCTCTTAGCCATTTCATCAAATAGACAGAAACAATCTGAAGGGTCAGCTCCAAATATGGAGATAGTCCAGTTACCTCAGAATCGCTCTAACAGTCACATTTTTTTGTTCTTATTTTGCAGTGATGTATATTTATCCTCAAGAGACAGGCAGATCCTTGATTGGCATTTTGCAAATCTAGAATTTGCTAATGCCACACCTCTGTCTACTCTTTCTCTTAAACATTGGGACCAGGTAATTCCTTCATCACCTCTCATTTGTATTGTCTATAAAATGTTTCCAAGAGAATGGGCTGTACTGTAACTGTTTAAACAAACTAAGAAAAAAAACTCCCTTGAATCCACAGCTGGAGAAAGAACACTTCTTGTGGCCACATATCCTTTGAACTGTTAGGAATGGACTCTTCCCTAAATACTCTAGGAAAATGTTAGGTTTTGCTCTATTTTTGCCCCATAGTCAAGTTTCCTCTCTAAACAGAGGATTTGATTGGCTACATCATACTAAATATTTTCAGCCTTTTAATTACATTAAGGGAAAGCCTCTGTTATCTGAAGGTTCAACTTATTTATAAAAATAATAATTGGGATTTTCTACAAATCCATCACTGAATTTTACTTAAGGATAGAATGTATTCTCCTAATAGGTTTGTACACTCAAGAGACATTTGACCCTTTCCTTAGAGAGGAATGTAAGAAACATTTTCAATGTTTTCTTAGTTTGGCCCCCTGGTAAACTTACAAAAGGGCTTATTCAAAATGCCGAGAAGGTCAGTCAAGAACTAAAACCAGTTAGTAACCCTTAGCTTCTGCTAAGGACAGTTTTAAGCTGTGTCTTTCTAGCTATCTACTCCATTTTCTGGGAGAGTCTGTGTTTTGGGAATAGAATTGATTTTGTTACTAGCTTAGTCATGTAATTTTGACAAGAAGCTCCTCTCATCTGAACTCCAGAGGTGCTCCTAGGCCTAAAAGAATGAAGTTATAGGTGTCGTAATATTTTAGGTTCTCTGTACTCATATGGGTGGTGTGTCTTTGTGTAGAACACCATCTTTATTAGGGGAGGTTCAGAAACCATATCCCACTAAAGAGTGTGCAATGGTTACTGGCTGATGGGAGGGGGAAGATACCTTACTTCCTCAGTCCCTCTGCTGTTCTTCACTTCCTCGCCAGCAATATCATTACCATTTCAGTGACACTGGCACATTTCCCACCATAGATAATATGTTGACTTCAGGTTATTTTAGAAATGGCAGAACTTGGTACGAGTGACTGTTCTGGCTGGTAGGAGAAAGGAATGTTCTCCTTTGTGAAAGTCTAAGGATATTGCTTCTCCCCTTACTTTTAGGATGATGATTTTGAGTTTACTGGAAGTCACTTGACAGTGAGGAATGGCTACTCCTGTGTACCAGTGGCCCTTGCTGAAGGGCTGGACATTAAATTGAATACAGCAGTTCGACAAGTACGTTACACAGCTTCTGGTAAGTCACCTTCAATCGGGGTATGAAGGATTTCCTTATATTTTATATGCTTTAATATTTTTGACTAAACAGAGAAAGTATTTCTCTGTGCTTTGTCCAGGTGAAGGGTTAGTGTTTTCCCTCCAGGTTTCTGCTACATCATGTGGGGTAGAGGGAACTTTGGTACTTGAAGATGATGCTGTCAAAGTGCACAATCCAGTAGGTCCTACTAGGAGGGAAAGGCTTTAGAGACATCACAATACTCCACTTATCACAGAATTCTGACCTCTATAGAGGATACCGTCTTTTTCTTCCATAACAGAACACCTCTCCATGAAATACTCTTTTTTTCTGACACTCTCTCTTAGTTTCTTTTTAACTTATCTGAACAGTTTTCTGCCACCTCCTTTGCTGACTCATCATCCATGTTCTGCCAGCTAACTGGATGGGGTTTCATCCTACATCTTCTTGATTTCCTCACCCCCTTCCATCATTTTAGTTATCATCTTTATGTGTATGACTCACAAATCTAAATATCAGTCCTATTCTCTCCCCTGAACTTCATTCCTATATCACCAGTTGGCCTATTAAACATTTCAAATTGGCTGCCCTAGAGACATCTGAAACGTATCTAAAATTGAATTCATTTTCTTTTTGCTTCTCCCTGCTTCCCTATCCTTACTGAAGGCACCACCAATGTTCCAGTCTCACAGGTTCCTACTTTGCCATTATCCTTATTGCCTTCCATATTCTTCCTCATCTCTCATCTCCAGTCTGTTACCAAATCTTGCCACTTTTATTTCTGCAACATCTCTCACATCTCATCCCTTCTTTTTACTAACAACTGCCACCTTAGAGTACATCCTCATCACTTCTTGCCTAATTATTGCAAAAGTCTGCTAATTGGTCTCCCTGCATCACAGTTTTCTCTATCCCTGGTCATCCTATACACTGATGCCAAAATGATTTTCTTTAAGTGCAGGTCTGACCATACCATTTCCTTATTTGGTCAACCCATTAGCTCCTTGTTGCCTCTCAGAAAAAATTTAAATTCCTCACCATCTGACTTCAACCTACTTTTGCAGCTTCAGTGACCATTACTCTTCTTCCTACACTCTGTAGTCCTGCCAAACTGACCTTCTCTTTGCTATTTATGCATGAGAGTACCCCATCTCTGGTCTCATGCCTTTGTACTAGCCATCCTTGCCTCCACTCAGGGAATGTACTCCCTCCTCATAGAACTCATTTCCCTTTTCCTTCAGGATGCAGCTTAAACTGAAATGATGCCTTTCCTGGTGCCCACCCTCCTAAAGTATTTAAATTTTTTCTCTTTATTTTTATGCTTTGTATACTTAACCATGTACTTATTGTCTCCCTATTAGAGCACAGGCTTCTTGTGGGTAGCAAGTGTTTCATTGTACCCCTAGACCATAGCACAATGTCTAGCCCAGAGTAGGCCTTCTATAAAATGTTTGCAAAATGATTGCTCTCCTGATCCCCTTGCAGGCATTATGTGTTGTTATGTTGAAGGTAGAACCCAAACCAGAGAAATGGTACATCCTTGATGGTTGAAACCTGGTCTGTGGTAGTGTAGAACCAGATACTGAATTTACATGAATGTGTAATGTGGCATTTTTGGTCTTTTATTTCCTGAGTCTGAGCCCTTATGTATAGGTTTTTAGGAAATTTGTGACATTACTAGTTTCACACTTTTGAAGAGATGGAAACAACCTATTGTTCCTCTCCCTTTAGCACTGGATAACTTATTGTTGGGGGAATAGATAACATGTTGTAGATGGCAGTCATTAAAGGCCATAGTTAGCTGCTTTAACTACCCTTACCTTTCCTCCCATTTGTTTTTTAAGATTCTCTGCATGAAGATCACTGCAAGGGCCCACTATTCTTCATCATCTCCCTGTTGAGAGATGACCTTGAAGAACAGCCCCAGGCAGCTGAACATTCCTAGACTCCTTGCTAAAGAGAGGGATTTGCACACATATCTTATAGTGGAAGGTTGGGTTTGTTGTGGGTTTTTATTTTTAAACATATGCTTATGTGCTCCCACATCTTCAGCATTGAAGGTCATATACAAACTGATTATACCGATGTTTAGTCTCAACATTGTAATAAGGTCTACAGGTATAGGGTTGCTCATTATAGGTAACTGAGTCCAGTAGCATTTTTGTTTCTCAAACCCCTTTCTTTAAAAGCTCTTTGCGCATAATTCAAAATTGTCCTCCAGAATGGCTGGACCAATTCACAACTCCACCAGCAGTGTATTAGTGTCCCCATTTTGCTGCATCCCCTCCAACATTTTTCACTTTCCTTTGCTGCCACATTGGCCAGTCTGCTAGGTGTAACGTGGTACCTCAGAGTTGTTTTAATTTGTATTTCTCTAATCAGGAGGGATTTAGAATACTTTTTCATGTGCTTATTGATAGTTTTGATTTATCTTGTAAAAACCGCATATTCATGTCCCTAGACCATTTGTGGATTGGGGAATGGCTCCTCAAACCCCTTTCAACAACAAACTACCATGATAAAATATGGTGGGAATCCCAGGGTAATTTATTATACTGTTACATATTTTTTTACTTTTTAGATTTATTCATTAAGGCTTTGCAAAAAAAGCTCCAAATTAGATTCTTCTATGATTGTAAATGTAAAGTTGATAAATGCAAAAAATAATTACAAATGTTTTGTGCGGTGCATTCCAGAAGAGTTGAAAGCGGCAGTTTGGAAACAATTTGATGTCAGGCTAAAAAACTGCAAAACTCATTGTGTTTAGTTGGAGTTTGATATAGTTACTGGGCAAACACCAAAATCACCGTGTAGATGTTTTTGCGGGTTTGAATCACTGCAGAGACAAGCATCTAATGCTTTAAGGGTGGCACGTGCTTGTTATCACAAAAGAAAAATTTTTGTTCCATGGATGGGCAATTTATTGCTTAAGGCACCATTAAATGGCAACAAGGGAACACTGCCTGGCACACAGTGAGTACCACATAAATGTCAACTCTTATCATTATTATTAGCATCATCATCATCATTATCACTGGACTAAGGACTTTATAAGTATTCATTTTATCAACCCTGTGAGATAGGTGCTATTAAGATCTCCATTTTGTAGTCAAGGAAACTGAAGCATACAGAAATTAAGTGGCCTGTCCATGGTCACACAATTAATAGGTATCTGAGGCTGAATTAGAACTTGGGTCTCCCTGATTCCAAGCCCTGAGCTCAATCTACTCTACCAGTAGGTGCCTAGTCATTTAAAGAATTTTTAGCATGAACCCTTCAACCATCATCACAAATGGAAATTTTGCAAACTGTTGATGTTAGACCCTTTCCTTGGACTTAATTTGTACACTTTATTGTCCTTATCTAGAATAAGAAGGAGTTAATAAATGTCAAGATGTATTTGGTGCTTTAGGTTAAATAGGGATATTGTTTTTATTTCCTCAGTTCTGATATCTATTGACTTTTGCTTAATTTGGGCTACATGTTGAGCTCCTTCATCCTTAGTATGTCCCGTTTCCTCCCCCCCCCCCCCCCCCCCCCAATCTTTGCAGGATGTGAAGTGATTGCTGTGAATACTCGCTCTACCAGCCAGACCTTCATTTATAAATGTGATGCTGTTCTCTGTACTCTTCCCTTGGGTGTACTGAAACAGCAGCCACCGGCTGTTCAATTTGTGCCACCTCTTCCTGAGTGGAAAACCTCTGCAGTGCAAAGAATGGGATTTGGCAACCTAAACAAGGTAAATATCTTACACATATGGAGACAGACTGATTCTCCCCAACTTCCTATTCATCTGTAACTCATTGACTGGGAGCTGGGCACTGGAGAGAAGAATTCAAATCTCGTCTTCTTTACATTCTGAAAGTAATTAATCCTTAGTCCCCTTCCCTCTTGGAGTTTAGCATAGGAGGATAAGATGCATACAGGTATTATGCAGTATTAGACCAGAATAACTGCTAAAGTTTCATGGAACATTTCCCTCATAATAACCCTATAAATAGATAAGGAATGTAGTAGTATTTCCATTTCTCAGATAGGGAAAGCCCAGAAAGTTGGTGACCATTCCTGGTTATACAGATAGTGACTCTCATAGTTGAACCCCAAACTCATGATTCCAAATCCAAGGCAGCCTCCCCTATGCCCAGAACTCTGCATTGCCAGGACATACAAGAATGGTACAGAAGTGGAGGCATTGGCTACAGCCTTTTGGGACCAGTTCTACATCCAGTGGCATGTGGAATTCTTTGGGATAGGAACCACTGGGATTTCTTTAGCTGTAGCCAGATGCTAAGAAGTGAAGAGGGACGCTTATTCGGGTGAGACTCTTGCTCCTTGGCACGAGAGACTACCCTTTGTGGTTCATCCTCTTCATTATCAATTTTTGGTTGTTGGAATGCCTGACTGGAGATAATCGTGCACTGGTGAGATTCGCATTCATGGTCTAGCACAGTGGTTCCCAAACTTTTTTGGCCTACCGCCCCCTTTCCAGAAAAAATATTACTTAGTGCCCCATCACATACTATCACTGCCCCCTTACAGTTATTCACCACCCCCAAATTCACCTTTGGCCATCACTGCTCCCTAGATCGCTGCAGCACCCACCAGGGGGTGGTGGCGCCCATTTTGGGAATCACTGGTCTAGAGGCACTAGGATTAGGACTTAGGGTATTTTTAGCTAGGTGATAATTTTCTACCTCCTTCCTACATTTCTCATTTTAATATCTCTACCTTCCTGTAAATAAAGCTACTAATCAGCCTCTGACTTAAGACAACAGCCTTTTTTAACTCATAAATTTAGTCAAACTATTTTTAACCCTTACCAAAGGAAGAGAATAGTTGCCAGGATGGTCTTGATCTTTTCTGGCAAGGCCCTACTGTTTTAAGACTTTTGAGGAAAATTGGTGACTGACCTTTGTGTTCTTTTTGTCACGCCAGGTGGTTTTGTGTTTTGACCGAGTGTTCTGGGACCCAAGTGTCAATTTGTTTGGTCATGTCGGCAGCACTACTGCTAGTAGGGGAGAACTTTTCCTTTTCTGGAACCTCTATAAAGGTAATTTCACTCATGCTTTCTTCTTTCAAATAATGTTTTCCTACAGGACTGGCACAAACAATTACACTTATTCTAGGGCTTTGTTTGAGCATGCTTTTTTCCCCTTGTTTTATTTAAATTAGGTGGTAAGAATAAAAATATGTTATTTTTAAAAAAAGAAAGAATGAAACAATAGCAATCTTAAAAATACGTTTAAGCAACTCAAAAAAGAATAATAAATGGTTTCATGATCACTTCTTCCCAATTACTAGGATTTTAATTCATCTAAAATTCACTTTGTTTTTTTTTTTTTAGTTTTTATCTATTCTATTCTATTCTATTCTATTCTATTCTACGCTGTGCTATTCTATGCTATTTATTTATTTAGAATGTTTTTCCATAGTTACATCATTCATGTTCCCCCCCTCCCCCCCCCAGAGCTGACAAGCAATTCCACTGGGTTATATTTGTATCATTGTTCAAAACCTATTTCTATGTTATTCATATTTGTAATAGAGTGATCATTTTAAGGCAAAATCCCCAATCATATACCCATCGAACCATGTGATCAATCATTTGTTTGATCACATTTCTTCTGCATTTGTTTCCACAGTTCTTTCTCTGGATGTGGATAGCGTTCCTTCTCATAAATCATAAAAATTTAAATCGGTTTTGTCCTGGGTCATTGTATTACAGCTAGTAGAAAAGTCTTATCACATTATATTATGTCACAATGTATCAGTCTCTGTGTATAATATTCTCCTGGTTTTGCTCCTTTCACTTTGCATCAGTTCCTGGAGGTCTTTCTAGTTCACATGGAATTCCTCCAGTTCATCATTCCAGCATAGTAATATTCCATCACCATCAGATACCATGATTTGTTCAGCCATTCCCCAATTGAGGGACACCCCCACGTTTTCTTTTCTTTTCTTTCTTTTTTTTTTTTGCCAATAAAAAGTGGGGTATTAGTTAGAGAAAATTACAAAATGTAAATTAAATGGTTTTGATTATATTAAACTAAAAAGCTTTTGTACAAACAAAAACAATGTAGTCAAAATCAGGAGGGAAACAACAAATTGGGAAAAAATCTTTATAACGAAAAACTCTGACAGGGGTCTAATTACTCAAATATACAAGGAGTTAAAGCAATTATATAAAAAATCAAGCCATTCCCCAATTGATAAATGGGCAAGAGACATGAATAGGCAATTTTCAGGTAAAGAAATCAAAAGTATCAATAAGTACATGAGAAAGTGTTCCAAATCTCTAATAATTAGAGAAATGCAAATCAAAACAACTCTGAGGTATCACCTCACACCTAGCAGATTGGCTAAAATGAAAGAAGGGGAGAGTAATGAATGTTGGAGGGGATGTGGCAAAATTGGAACATTAATGCATTGCTGGTGGAGTTGTGAACTGATCCAGCCATTCTGGCTGACAATTTGGAATCATGCTCAAGGGGCTATAAAAGACTGCCTGCCCTTTGATCCAGCCATACCATTGCTGGGTTTGTACCCCAAAGAGATCATAGATAAACAGACTTGTACGAAAATATTTATAGCTGCGCTTTTTGTGGTGGCAACAAATTGGAAAAGGAGGGTATGTCCTTCAATTGGGGAATGGCTGAACAAACTGTGGTATATGCGGGTGATGGAATACTATTGTGCTAAAAGGAATAATAAACTGGAGGAGTTCCAGACGAACTGGAGAGACCTCCAGGAACTGATGCAGAGCGAAAGGAGCAGAGCTAGAAGAACATTGACACAGAGACTGACATACTGTGGTAAAATCAAATGTAATGGGCTTCTGTACCAGCAACAATGCAATGACCCAGGACAGCTCTGAGGGATTTATGGTAAAGACGCTACCTACATTCAGAGGAAGAACTGCAGGAGAGGAAACATATAAGAAAAGCAACTGCTTGAACGCATGGGTCGGGGTGGACATGATTGGGGATGTGGACTCGAAACTACCACACCAATGCAACCACCAACAATTTGGAAATAGGTCTTGATCAAGGACATATGACAAAACCAGTGGAAATGTGCAATGGCCATGGGTGGGGGGAGAGCGGGGGTGAAGGGGAAAGTAGGAGCATGAATCATGTAACCATGTTAAAAATGATTATTAATAAATGTTTATTAAAAAAAAGTGGGGTATTAAAAACTTTTAGTCTATTGTTTTAGTGATTACTGCTTTATAGTACACCTAATCTGGTACTGTTAGGCCACCATCCTTCACATTTTTTTTTTCATTATTTCCCTTGATATTCTTGATCTTTTGTTCTTCCAGATGAACTTTGTTATAGTTCTTTCTGATTCTATAAAACAGTTTATTGGTTGATAGGTATAGCACTGAATAAGCAAATTAATTTGGGTAGGATTGTCTTTTTTATTATATTAGCTCAGCCTACCCATGAGCAATTAATGTTTTTCCAATTATTTAGATCCATTTTTAATTGTGTGAAAAGTGTTTTGTAGTTGTGTTCATATAATTCCTGTGTTTTTCTTGGCAAATAGATTCCTAAATATTTTAACTTCCTGCCAAGTTGTGTTAGAAATAATACAGAAATGCTGGTGATTTATGTGAGTTTATTTTTCATCCTGCAACTTTGCTAAAGTTATTTCCACTAGCTTTTTAGTTGATTTTCTAGGATTCTTTAAGTAGATCTGCAGAGAGGGATAGTTTAGTCTCTTCATAGCCTACTTTAATCCCTTCAATTTCTTTTTCTTTTCTAATGGCTGAGCATGCTTTTTAATCTGTGAGGTTTTCTTCTGACTGAATTAAGCTTTGTTCCCATCCTTGGGAAGGTATCCACCCAGCTGCCTACCCCAGGGCCAAAATCCTACAGATTTTTACATAGTTCTCTTGAGTTGCACTAAAGGGACTTGGACACAGCCATACAATGTCTGACCAAAAATCATTACACATGCAGCCTTGTTGAGCCTCTCCTCTCATTTGGAACTTGAGAAAATCCAGTCAGGGCTGAACTCTGAAGTATTTCAGACTCAGCAGTCATTTAGTCCAGGCCCCACCTGAACAGAAAACCTCTTAGTGACATCCCTGAGCAGTAGCTGCCATGCTCAGCTCAGCCCAGGGACATTTCCCTTATATGGAGCCAGGCTCTGCCATTCTGCTACTCTACCTAGTCACCTCTTATTCTGCCCTCTGGGGTGCTATACAATAGACCATCCCAGAAAATAATCAACCTGTCTGGGGCCCAACATTTTCAGTATGGATGCTGCTAATTACAAATGGTTCTGTGCTCCATTGAAGAGTGTCCCAGAATGGCTGGGTACTGCTTAATCATGCTTCATTTGCATTTTGTTTAAATGACTCAGCTTATTGGGAAGCAAACTGGCTTTTTTCCCCTCTAGATAAATGATCCAGTAATTCAGGTTGTCTGATAAAGTATAAGAAACTACTATGTATTCCAAATTCAATAATATGATGCTTCATGTTTGCTTTATGCTTTGAGGGTGACAGAGTCCATTCTACAAGTCCTTGGAAACAGGTAGTGTAAGTAGTGTTAGGGCAGATTTGTACAGAGACTGTATTGTGTAATCTCTGTTGTTGATAAAAAGCAATCTGACTGCAGTTTCCAGTTGAGGTAAGATTGGATGTAGTTGGGCTTTAGCAAATGAAAAAACTCCTTGGAGGCAGGTTAAAAGAAGCCAAACCTTATTTAATAACTTGAGGTTTAAGAGAAGGAAAGGATAGTAACTGGGTTTTGAGGATGAGGGTTCCCTAAGATCTTCGGGGGTACTAAGCTTTTCCCCACTCCCTTCTGGAGCTTCATGGCCTTTCTTTGTGTCTTGAGAAATCGCAAAACCTTCCTGTGCTTCTTACTCTATCTTAATTCCCAATATCTATCTTATCTAAACTTATGTCCATTTATCCTTATTAATTAAAATATATATACTGCCTCCAGGGTCGGGCCTAGTAGGCCAGGAATGATTTCTAGAACAACTTGGGCCAATAGTTCGGTCTCCACTTTGGCAGGCTCACAGAGTCAAAGAAAGAACAATCTTCTTGCTTCTTTCTGCCAGTCTTCTCACTTCAACTACTTACTGTCCAATCATAGACTCACTCTTCTCAAACTATAGATCTGGTATTTTCCAAAGGTTGTATATGGAGTATAACACAGAGCTCAGGAATAGCACCTCCCAGGAATCAGGTCAGCTCCAGAGAGCAACAGCCAGGAGTGACAGACAGATAGTCCAAACCTCCACACCAACATTCCACAGGATTCCAGCATCAGTACTGCTTCAAGTTCCAAGCTGAGCCCGAGACAGCATTTACAGAATTCTCTCGTCTCTCACTTATAAAACTTACTTAATAGACCCCAAATCTAATTTTATCCTAATAGTAGTATTGTGTTCGTTTCATAATTAGGAAGCTGGAACTCAGAGAAGTCAAGCTACTGATATATTGGGCATGGATAGGCTTCAAACCCAGCTTTCTCCTGCTCCCAGTTCCAGCAGTCTCCCTCACCACTTGTTTTTTTGTTTTGTTTTTTAAATCCTTACCTTTAGTATCAGTTTTAGTATCAGTTCTAGGATAGAAGATCAGTAAGGGCTAGGCAGTCAGGATTAAGGGACTTGACCAGGGTCACACATCTAGGAAATATCTGAAACCAGATATGAACCTAGGACCTCCCATTGCTAGACCTGGGCCACCTAGCTGCCCCCGAACCACTTCATTTTGAAAAGAAGCCAGACCTCCCATCTTTGTTTGGCCCTCCTGCCTCATATCTTCATCATTCCAGCAAATCATTTGCTGGCAGAAAAAAATGAGTGTTATAGTAACTTTTTGGCTTCATTTCCCAATTGCTGACATTTAAACTTAATGTAAGTATAGTAGAAGAGCCACAGATCGGGGTCAAAGAACCTGGGCCCAGCACCCAGCTCGGCCATATGGTCTTGAGCTAGTCATTTTACTGTCTTACAGCCTATTTTCTCCATTTCTAAAATAAAAATTTTAGTCTAGACTAATTCTAAGGTCTCTTCTAACTCAAAGCTTTCCATCCTCATTTGACCCTCTCATTCCCACTAATTAGATTTCTGCATTTTGTAACTAAATGCCTCAAAAAGGCTGTCTACACTAGGAGCTCTCTTCTTTCACTCTCTCCTAAACCTCTAACCTTTGGACATTCCTCCAGACCTGCTTTTTCCAAACTTGCCATTCCTCTTGACCTCTTAGCAACCTCAGCACTGTTGACCACTTTCTCCTCCTCGAATACCCTCTTCTCTCTAGGTTTTAAAGGCACTGCTCTCTCTCCCAGTTCTCCTGCCTGACTGCTCTTTCTCTGGCTTTGCTGGATCCTCAACTAGAGTGTGCCCTCAGGGTTCTGTGCTGGGCACTCTACTACATTTGGTGACTTCATCAGCTCCCAGAGATTTAATTACCTTCTCTATTCCGATTACTTTCATATCTACCTTTCCTGTCTCCTTCTGTCTGCTGATCTCCAACCTCACATCTTTAGCTGCTGCCTTTCAGGCATTTCAAAATCGATGTCGAGCAGACATCTTGAACTCAACATGTCCAAAACTGTATTCAGTGTCTCCCTACCTACTCCATTACTGTCAGGGGCATCACCTTCTGCTGTTCTCTCAGGCTCACAACCTCAGGGTCAGCCTGCCAGTATCACTGTTGCAGCACCTCTGGAATATGTCCCCTTGTCTCTCCTTACTCTGCCCCCACTCTGGCGCAGGCCTCCTCACCTCACCTGCACTGTTGTAATAGCCTCAGGTCTCTCCCCACTCCAGTCTAGCCACTGAAGGGATTTCCCAGTGCACAGGTCTGCCCATGTTATTCCCCTCCTCAGAGAATACTCCTCTATTGCCTCCTGGAGCAAATACAGAATCTTCTGTTCAGTACTCAAAACCCTTCATAACCTCGCTCCATCCCACCTCCCCAGGCTTCTTACGCCTTCCTCTCCTCTCCGTGGACTCTGCAGACTGGAGACACTGGCCTCCTAGTTGTTCCGTAAACAAGATAGCCTGGCTCTTAGCCCTGGCCATTCTCTTAGGCTCTCCCTCCGCTCCACTGGCTCACATTCTATAGGAAGCCTTTCCCAGCCCCTTTTCATTTTAGTAGGGGTGGAGTGAAGCAAGGATCCATCGGAGACAGGGCCTGCTTTCTATAATAAATACTTCATTCCATGAAACAGGCTGGTGGTTCACACCCATAAATCCACAATGGTAGCTCTTCAGGCTAGGTTTCAAACTTTAATATCTTCATCTTTAAAATGAGGATCCAGATGATTGCGCTCACTCGCTCTCTTTCTCTCTCGCTCAGAAGCAGCATATATAAGTAGGAACTTTTGTATTTTTGTGCACACTTGTGCATACACTATCTCTTATACTGACACTTCCTTGGGGTGAAACCTAGCTGAAGTGCTTCCTGAAAACTAAACTCTGGGCCAGCTGTGTGACCCTGGGCAAGTCACTTGACCCCCATTGCCCACCCTTACCACTCTTCCACCAAGGAGCCAATACACAGAAGTTAAGGGTTTTAAAAAAATGTAAAAAATAAAAATAAAAAAACTAAACTGGGCCAGACTTGGCTTTTTCACTTGAGCCCTTCCCCAAGACAGATTCTACCTCCAGTGCTTACAGACATATGGATAGGAAGATGACCGGAAAGGATTGGGAGAACCAAACAGGGTGTGGGCGGTGCCTTTATGGGTATTGTCCTGGTATTACAATATTTTATTGCAAAGTATGGGAAAACTTGAAACATTGTCATCAGGCAAGTCAGCTCAGAAATGTCATCGTTTCACCCACTTTACTATACAAGGACATAAATGCTGGAGCCATGATGACTCATTCCTCAGTAAACCGTTTTTCCCTTAGAAAGTAAGCTTGGCCTCTTTCTGAAGCACATGTAGCCCCGTCCTTTTGCAGTCTTCTTGGGCATCAGCACAGCCACAAAAACAGGAGGTCATAGCTGGAAATGATGCACTCCCAGAGCCACGAGGGATCCTACAGGATCTTTCCTCCAACCTGCAACTGAATAGGAATCCCCACTGGTGCTCCCCCTTCCCTGGAGCTCTCAGAGCCCTTGAGCAGCCCATTTTGCTTTTGGACAGTGTGTCTGCTCTTGAGTACTACATTGAATCTGTTTCTCTACATATCTGCCTTTGCTCCTATTTGTGGCATCCCTTTTCCTCAGGACACTCCTTTAGATATTTAAAGGCAGCCATTATGTCATCATTCCTCCCCTCGCTCCCCAAGCTGAGTGAACATCCCCAGTTTTCTGGCTTCCAGTCCTGTGACTATCTTAGCTGCTCTGCTCCGAGCTAATTCCAGCCATCGTCCTCTAATCCAGCCACCTTCTGTTACTGCTGAGTGAACAGACTTGGCCCCGAGCCCTGGGAGATGTGCTCTATGACTTGCCGAGGAGTTCTAGAAGACCACAAATTGCAGGGCTCCCACTGAAATCGGTAGAAATATTGTGGGAGGGATCTGCGGGCAGACACCTGAATTCTCTTTTCTTTCCTCCATAGCTCCAATTCTTTTGGCTCTTGTGGCAGGAGAAGCAGCTGGCATCATGGAAAATATTAGTGATGATGTGATAGTTGGACGCTGTCTGGCCATACTCAAAGGCATCTTTGGAAGTAGCGCCGTACCTCAGGTATAGAGTGGGCTTTGTCCTCTGCCTAAAACGGCCAAGAATTTTCCTTATTTGATTAGAAAAGAAGTCACCAGAAAGAATTGTGAAGCAAAGATTGGGGTCAGTGACCTGTTTTAAAGCACATGTTGTGTGTCAGACGTGTGGTAGCATCCATGAGATTTTCCTGCCCTGCCACAGGAAACATAGCATGTATCCCTTGCCAGGCACGTCATTCTCCTCTGAAATCACAGTGGTCAGGACAGTGTGCCTCCAGGCAGTATCAAGGAGTGTGGTGGGCATGTCTGAACGATGCAGTGGTGTGCGTGGGCTTCACTAGGGACCTGCACCATGATTGCTGTAGAGATTTCCAGTGAGGAAGAGTCCCCCAGTGATTATCAAAACCTTCCCTGCAATTTGAGTGTTGCCTGATGCCTTGAGAGATGGAGTGATTTGCTGGGAGTCACACAGCCAGTGTGCTGCAGAGCTGGGACAAGAACTGGGGTCTTTAGAGGCCCCTGCCCTGCCCGGGGGCTTCACTCCAGGAGGCCAGATCAGTGCTTGCAGATTTTAGCTCCCATAAGGATGTGAAGATTCACAGAAATGTCTCAGAAAGAGGCTCTTGGATCACTGCCTGTGTTCATAGCTTCTTATATACTCTGGCCATTCGCCTCTGGGAGGGCTTCTCCCTCTTACCCCCATACTTAATTCTTAGAGCTGACTTATTTGTTCTTTTTAATTAAAAGTCTTCTTTTTCCCCCTAGCCTAAAGAGACAGTGGTGTCACGATGGCGAGCCGATCCCTGGGCCCGGGGGTCCTACTCCTACGTAGCAGCTGGATCATCAGGCAATGACTATGACCTGATGGCTCAGCCAATTACTCCAGGGCCTGCTATTCCAGGTGCCCCTCAGGTAAGAAGCCACTCAGAGGAGCCTGGACTCCAACATCCCAAATGGGTGCTCTCCTTCCTCAGGTTCTGGTCACTTGCCACTGTTGTCTCCAGGGTCAGAAGGAGCCGAGGGTGCTGGCCTTGATCACCAATACCCTGCTCTGATTCTTCCCTGAGATATCACATTGGGCAAGTCACTTAACCTCTGCGAGCCTCTAGATCAGTGATTCCCAAAGTGGGCACCACCACCCCCTGGTGGGTGCTGCAGCGATCCAGGAGGGTGGTGATGGCCACAGGTGCATTTATCTTTCCTATTAATTGCTATTAAAATTTTTTAAAAATTAATTTCCAGGGGGCTAAGGAATATTTTTTTCTGGAAAGGGGGCGGCAGGCCAAAAAAGTTTGGGAACCACTGCTCTAAGTGATCTCAGGAGTCCTTTTCAGCTGGTCCAGCATTCAAGTGTCTGTTAATGAGTGGAGAAGTAACATTTGTTCCTGTCAGCCTATGGTCTGGTTGAGTGGAAGAAGGTGGATGAAGTTTGTGTTTTTTATTCATCTTAGAATTAGCCCTCCCTTAGCAGTGTGGTGAACCAGGTGTTGCAGGGGGCCAACAAGGCAGCATGGAATGAAGTCTGAGGGGGCAGAGAGAAGCCAAGTGGTTGGCTCATTTACAACAAACGTCATTGGTGAAAGGAGGATAACTGCAGGAGTTATTGCCCTGACGGGAGTGAGGAAAGAAGGCAGGCACTTGGGAGGAGAACAGTGGCGATCACAGTGGCTTGATGCTTACATCACTTTATGGTTCATCAATTAGGACCAGTTGGGAATATTTGACCTGGAAAAAGTTTTGGTAGAAGAGCTTCCATGGTAACAATTTTCAAGCATGTGAAGAGCTTTCACTTTTCTCCAGCTACAAATTGCCCAAGTAGCACCAGTGGGCAGAGGCAGATTTTCATAAACTTCCTAACCCTTAGAACTCTTGGATTAGGCTCAGGGTAGCTCAGTGGATTGAGAGCCAGGCCTAAAGACAGGAGGTGCTGGGTTCAAATTTGACCTCAGATACTTCTTAGCTGTGTGACCCTGGGCAAGTCACTTGACCCCCATTGCCTAACCCTTATCCCTCTTCTAAGAACTGATACTAAGAAGACAAGGGTTTGTTTTCTTAAATGGATTGGGGGGGCTCCAACAGGATGTGGAGGTCTTCAATCCAAAGCTGACCCCATAGCCTATTGGGCAGTTTTAAGAGAATGGGTCATTGCTGAGGTTCCTCCCTTTGCTCCCCAGCATTCCCTCTTGCCATAAGCCCCTGACATGAGCCTCAGGTTGGAGATTTACTGAGAAAAGAAATAGCCAGATCTGTGCCCTGGGCTGCACGGGAGGTCTGACCTGGCCAGGCCAGGCCTGATAACAAGCCCGCACACTGGGTGGGATGGGAAGGCTGTGTGCTTGTGGGCTCTACAGTCTCTGTGGGTCTGGGAAGACTGCTGGGAACATCACTTGCATCCGTGCATTTAGCCAGGAGTGACCGGGAGCCAACTGACTCTTTTTCCCTCTTTTTCAGCCTATCCCTCGACTGTTCTTTGCAGGTGAACACACAATCCGCAACTACCCGGCAACCGTCCACGGCGCTCTCCTGAGCGGGCTGAGAGAAGCCGGGCGGATCGCAGACCAGTTTCTAGGTGCTATGTACACGCTTCCTCGCCAGGCAACCCCCGGGGTCCCCACCCCGCAGCCCCCTAGCATGTGAGGCTGTCCTGAAGAGGTTTCTCATTAGATGGGACATGCATTTGCTTGAGTAAAAGCAAACTCTTCTAGCAATAGTAGATTTCACCAGGAAATCCGTCCTGGACTCAGTCCCTGGGAGGGACGAGCAGAGTCTTGGGCTCACTTGATGCCAAGAGACCCTTCCAGAGGACTCGTTAGTTGGATATAAGGAGCACACAAGGATAGACCTGCTTATTTGTTCAGAAATGTTTTCCCTAAAGTTAGGAATCTCAGAAGCAGCAGCTAAAGGCGTGACTGACTGGCTCTTTGGTGTGGCTTGGGGATTTTTTGGTTTATTGTTATTTTTTAGAATAAAAGTTCATATGAAAAGCCATTCTCTCGGTTTCCCCTTCCTCTTGTCTGCACCTTGCTTTCCACTCCCTAATCCTGGAGGGTCCTTTCTGTACAGGCACAAGGGATACAGTACAACACATAGTGCCGCCAGAGCCTCCATTCTGAATGCTTAGCGCTGGGAAAAGATAAATGCACAGAGAATTGCTCCAAGGGGGAAAGCATGGAAGCAGTTCTGTGTGCCACTAGGGTGGATCCTGCACGCTCTGGGAAGAAGCTGAGGAATTTTAGTTTTCCTGGAGAGAGGGAGGAGTTTGTAACCTGAATTGAAAAACAGGAATTCCATCTTGTATTCCCACTAAATTAGCTGTGAATACAGACAAGAAGACCTGACTGGGAAAAGGGGTCTGCAGGGAAAAGAGGACACATTGAGGGTGGCACCTGTGTGGGCCCTCACCGGTGAAAGGGAAACACTAGGCTGATGGGGGAGGGGGAGTAAACAGCTGGCAAGAGGAGAGACAACTTGAACATGAAGGAGTGTGCGGAAGGCCAGTGTCTTCTAGGGCCAGACTTGCAAGAGCCTGAACTGCCTCAGAGCAGCCGAGCTCAGTAAGAATGAGTAAATGGCTCAATGGAGAGCGCAGGCCACTTCCTGCTGCATGGCCCTGGGTAGGGCCCCTCCTCACTGCTCTTCTGCCTCCGGACGGACACAGTAGGGATTCTGAGAAGGCAGAGGTGGGGTGGTGCCCACTCCTGTGTGTATCCACCAGGAGCTGGGAGCTAGGAAGCAGGACCAGATAGCCACTCAGACAGAGCCTGGGAAAGCTCTCCAGAGGAGGCAGCAGCCTCTAGTTCTGGCTTAAACGTAGCCTTTCAGTGCAGTCTGTAAAATGGGTCCCTCCAGCGGCACAAACCTGAGGGACCGCACCTTACTGCCCACACTGTACCCGGCTCACCCCTCTCTCTGGCAGCTTCAGGCCTGGGGATGGACCCTTGGGGCTCTCAGGCCACACTCCGTGGCTCAGCATTACCCACCCACAGAACAAGCAGCACCGGGCCAGGTCATCTTCCAGTTGTGGCCTTCGAGGCCTTTTCCCCGGTCCCCAAAGAGCATTTTATTCTAGGTGGACTGCAGACAGACACGAAGTGCTGAGCGAATCCTGAGAGGCGGCCCTTGGAGCAGAGCTTCTATGAGACAGCACTGAGCACCAGACACGAAGGGCACTTAGAAATCGGAGAGCTTTATTGGTTACCTAGCGTGCTGTAGGGCCGACAGACGGCGGAGAGCCAGAGGATACATGCACACACGGGCTTCGACTAGACATGCCACCCAGGAGCCCCCGGCTGCGAGCCCCGGGCCGCCCCCTATTTCGCATGCTTAGAGCAAGAAGGCGGGTGGAGCAGGAGGACCCGGAGCGGCCACACTGAGGCGCCAGGTGGACTTGGAGAGAGACTGGAACACAGCGACGGAGGGTTAGTTTTCTGCCTGTAACGCAACAACTTTATAGGGCTGCCTCCCTACCCCACCCAACTTTTAAAATACAAAAAAATATATTTTATTCTTTTAAAAATACATTCCATTCATACATGTTCTGAACTGCTAAGCAGCAGGAGAATGCAGCACCTCCCCTATTGCAGTGGACAGCCACGCCGTCAGGGAACTCGAGGGGGCCCCAGGAGGCCTGGAAGCACCAGTTCTGAAGCAGCCTTTGGGAACCTCCGAGCGGGGAGAGTGGCAGGGATGACCCGGGCCTCCCTGATGGGGAGAGGAGGTGGGGGCAGCCCCCCTCACCCCAGTGACCCCCGAGAGGCTGGCCGAGGGCTCAGAACAGTATCGACCCCAGACGTGCAATCTCTCCTGGAGGTGGAAGGACCCCTCGAGTCCTGTCAGCCTAAGAGTCTGTTCTTTTCATCCTGCACCTCCTGAGGCTGCCCAAGCCCACTTGGTGACCGTCTCCCACTCTCAGAAGGCCTTCGAGGCTCTCCGTAGATGGCTTCTCGGGTCTCGCCGGCCGAGGGAGTGTGGGTGTGGGTGTGGGTGTGGAGGAAAGGCACGGGGAGGAAGGCCGGCCGATGGCCCGGTGGTTGCTGTCCGGTCTCGGGCATCTTCTTCCCCACTCCCCCAGCTCCCTCCTGTGCGCTGCACAAGGGTCTGGAGCCTCGAGGGCACAGTGGGCTTCCCTCGCACTCGGCCACACCGGCATCCTGGCCTACAGGATTCCTTGGCCAGGCTCGCTTGTGTCCGGCCCCTCCAGACCCTTGGGGCACGGTCTGAGGAGGCTTGGGGGTGGGCCGTGGCCGGCAGCCCCTCCAACTATCTTCAGGAAGGTGCAGTGAGTGATGCCATCACCTAGCATGCAGCATCTTAACTTTGGAATTTGCCGAACCCGAAGGGGTCTTCGCCACTGCCAAGCCCCAAAGAGCCGGCCTCGGCCTCTTGGCCACAATTATACCCAGTATTTTCTGCAACACCAAGAACATTAAAAAATAAATCTATCTATCAGCGGTCCTAGAAAGTGTGCAAGTTGGGGGAGGGGAGGTGAAATACTTATCCTGAAATATTCGTTACAATCAAACCCTATTGCACTCAGGTTTATCCCTCTCCCACATGGCATCTTGGTTCCACAGCAGCAATGAGCAGTGCCACTTGAGCTCGCTGGAGTCACCATGTTGGCACCTAGCCGAATGTACAACACAAGTCTTTCTGTTCAAGCACCGGGATCTGGGGACGTGAGGAGGAAAGCATTAGAACTCTGGGCCCAAGAGGTTGTCCGAGCCCCCGGGGCCCCCCGTGGAGGACGATCGGCTCCTCTGGGGGGCCTCGTGGGAGGGCCGGGGCTGCCCAAGCGCTCTGGGACAAGCGGCTCGCGGGAAGCTTAGCTGAGGGGCCCTGCCTGCGGGAGTCGGGGTGTGCGCGGAGGAACCAGCAATTATGGGGAAAGTAGGGGCAGCCCGAGGGATACGAGCCCACATTTGGCAAAACGTGAACATGGAGGTATGAGCGAGGTTCCTGCCTCGGAGCCAGGATCTAACTCCGAGGCGCAGCCCGAGAAAAGGGGAGCTGCGACCTCGAGCCCCCGCCAGTCCCAAACTAGAACCTTTAAAACAAACCAGGCGATTTCTTACAAAGGGGAACAAAAGAGGTGGGAGATGGGGCCCCAGAAAGGATAAGACAGGATACACGGGGTAGGAGAGACGACGCAGGAGTCAGGAGAACAAATTTAAATTCCAATCACCTCGGGTGCAAGTCCTATCAGGCAACCCTGCGGGGCCTCATTTTCCCTCTGTAAAATGAGGGGGTGGGATGAGCCGGTCCCTTCGAGCTCCCTATTCTGGGAGCAGGAAGGTAGGGCCACCTTTCAAATTTGGCGAGCCAAGAGCAAAGGTGAAATGAACGAAGCCGCTGGCCGGCCATGTACTCAGGCAACGGCCCTCGCACCACGGGAGTGACCGATCACTAAGGTTTGCCATTTGACAATTTTCTGCCATGTAGAATTTGGACATTTTGCCGTATTCTGAATCACTCTTCCCCCTCCCCCAGCCCCAACGGCGTGATTTCCCCCATTTAGCGGATGGAGGCATCAGGAAACTACAATCCACAGAAATCCCCTTTCCAGCCAACCTTCAAGGATTGCATTGACTCAGTAAAGTGCGGTTCTCGAGGGGAAAGGGGTCGGGGGAGAAGGCTGGGGGCAGAGGGCAGCGCACTAGTGTCTGCCTCTCCTCGGATCTATTGCTCGGGGGGGGGGGGTGACAAGTGGGGAAAGGTTTCATCCTGACTAGGGGAGGAGGGGAAAGGGAGTGTGCCAGGTCAGGCCTAGCCCAGTCTCGGGATCCGTGCCCTCCCCCCACCCCAAATGGGGTGGGGACGACACCCTTCTGGAGAAGTCAAGGTGAGGCTTGCGGGCGAACTAGAGCAAAGCCTCCAGTGCTTGGCGAAGGGAAGATGGAGGGGCACAGGCCCTTCTGTGTCCTCTTAGATGGTGTCTGGCAAAGATGGCCCCTCTGGGAACAGCCAGCCCAGAAGCGGGGCTGGAGTCCCAATACCCGAGATGCCACCCTGGGCCACGGGCTCGGGGACCCCCAGACACTCTGCTGTTCATCGTCTGCTTGGAAAACCTCCAAGTGAAGAATGCTCAGAGGGAGAGAAGAATGGGAGATGGCTTTGCAGCTGGTGGCTGAAGGGTGTGTGGTCAGAGCTTCCCTGGGGGCAGACCACACAGTGAGTCCACTGCTGGGAGAAGAGAGTCAAAATCTTGGAAGTCAACCCAGCGGAGCAGGAAGCCCCTGCAAGACAAAAACCAGAGCAAAAGGGTGTTGAGGAGCCAAGAGGAAACCAGGGAAGGAGGAGAAGAGCGCACGTATGACTGGAAGGGAAAAAAAGATGGGGGACAACATCTTCCTGAGGGGACAGAGGAAGACCGTTCCCCTTTCCCCTCCCCCTCCGACCCGTCCTCGAGGGCTCCTTGGATCCCGAGAGCCTGGCCCAGGGCCACCCCATCCACAAGACAGAGGGGCAGCACTGTACTGCCTGTGAGGAGGAGGGGCTCAGGATTTTCACGCCAGAAAGCCTTGGGACCTGGCCTAGGGCACACACAGATTCTTTGCTCCAGCGCTGCCTGGGCTCATTCCATGGGGAGCTGCTAAGAAGGTCTCTTTCTGGCCACCCCTTTCAAATGACTGCCCACCAAGACAGAGAATATTGCAAAATGTAAAATGAATGTTTTGTACAAGCAACCGATGTGAAAGCAACAAACTGGGAGAATGTTTTTATAACAAAACTCTGACAAAGGTTCAATTTCCCAAATATATAAGGAACGAAGTCAAATTTACAAAAAAAACAAGCCATTCCCCCATCGACAAATGGTCAAGGGACATGAATAGTCAGTTTTCACATGAGGAAATCAAAACTATCAATAAGCACATGAAAGGGGGCAGCTGGGTAGCTCAGTGGATAGAGCTTTAGTCCTAGAGACAGGAGGTCCTAGGTTCAAATCTGGCCTCAGACACTTCTCAGCTGTGTGACCCTGGGCAAGTCACTTGACCCCCATTGCCTACCCTTACCACTCTTCTGCCTTGGAGCCAATACACAGTATTGATTCCAAGACGGAAGGTGAGGGTTTAAAAAAAAAAAAAAAAAAAAGCACATGATGAAGTGTTCTAAATCCTCCTGATTAGAGAAATGCAGATTAAAACAACTCTGAAGTACCACCTTACATCAATATGGCCAATACGGCAGCAAAGGAAAGTGATAACTGTTGGAGAGGATGTGGCAAAATTGGGACACTAATACATTGCTGGTGGAGTTGTGAATTGGTCCAACCATTCTGGAGGGCAATTTGGAACTATGTGTAAATGGCTTTAAATGAATGCCTGCCCTTTGACCCAGCCATACCACTGTTGGGTTTATGCCCCAAAGAGATAATAAGGAAATCGTTAGGATATTGGCCTAGAAGCCAATACACAGAAGTTAAGGGTTTAAAATACACACACACACACACACACACACACACACACACACACACACACACACACACACACACACACACACACACAGAGGTACAGAAGAACGTGTCTCACCCCAGTCAGATCAGTTCTCTTCAGAGGAGTGCTTGGCCCGACGTACCCGTTCTTCAGCTCGAATCCGCAGGAGCTCTGGCGGCCGCCTCGCAGGCAGCTCTGGCCTTTCCAGGCAACTGTGCTGCCATCGAAAGGAGGTGGAAGTATTGCCCTCAGCTTCCTCCTGTGCCAGCAAAATGGAGGGAAGTGAGGTACTGAGAGGCAGAGCAGAGGAGAGTCTCCCAAAACAAACCCATTCCCCTCTGACACACTCCAGTTGTGGGGGACCCTCTAGGTCCCATCTCGCCCCTCCAGATTCCCTCAAGATCTGGTCTGGCCCAGCTTCACACCCACCCCCGGAAGCCCTGGGGGATCAGTCTTTGGGCCCCTGGGTGCTGGGTCTGAGCCTCCGGCCTCCTATTTATTACTTCTGTGAACTTAGAGCAGTCCCAACCTCGTTAGGCTTCAGCTGCCTCCTGTGTAAAACCCTCCTGTAAAAAACCCACCATCTCTGGAGAACCGAGTCAAAAAGGGCACCGGACAGTCTCTTCGAGCTCCCCATTTGGCTAAACCCTGCTGTAACGCCACAAGCCAGAAGCGATCTGGACCAAGGCCGGCGGAGTGTGGCAGGCGGTGAGGGGTGTTACAGGGGGCATCGCGGTGCCACAGGAGGCAGGCAGGCAGGGACTATCCGTGGCTCTGAGGCTGCTACGGCCACGGGCACACCTGAGCATCCGAGCTGCTGGAGGGTATGAAATCCAGCCCTGACTCTCCCCGCAAATAAGGTCGTTTTCCATGGGCCTCCCTCTTGGTGCCTCCCAGGGAGATCGCTCCCTTCCCAGAGCCCTCCTCAGGCCCCTCTCCGCTTACCTCCCTTTCTCTGGCCCCTTTCCTTTGATCCTGGCTGGTCTCCTTTCCTCCAGGACCTCCCTAAATAAATGAGAACAAAAGTCACGTGATTCCAAGTAATACAGCTCGCCAGAGGGGCACCACCTCTTCTGATAGGGAAGGAAATCGGGTCCCATCTCCTTTATCTTACAAAATAATTGCCGATGCTCAAACACAACTACACACATCCATGGCTTCGAGTCTCTTCTTCCTTGCCCCAATCCCTGATCTGTCCACAAGTACAAGCCCCTGCTGACCAATGGTGTGAATTTTTGAGATGGGTGGCTTATAAAATAATGCTATCATAATAAAGAGCTGGCTGTGTGACCTTGGACAAGTCACCTAAAGGCACTTATATACCTGAACAATTTTCTAAGGAGTCAGAGACGTGCTGAAGGAAGGAGTTCCTCAGCTCAGAGTTTCCTATCTGAGGCAGCAAAATCCCAGATCTAGTCCAGATCCCCAACAAGGGCTTAGGGCTCTGGAGCCAGGGGCCCATGGGGAAGGGACCCCGACTTCTAAGGGAATGAAAGTTCAATCAATATCTATAAAGACTGTCCTGCAAAAAAAAAAATTATACTCAGGTCGAGGGAGAAACAAAATTCTGATAACTTGGACCCACATCAGGAAAAGAAGCTGCCTCTCCCAGGGGCAGCAAGGTGGCTCAGTGGATAGAGAGCCAGGCCCAAAGATGGGAGGTCCTGGGTTCGAATCTGATTTCAGATACTTCCTAGCCATGTGACCCTGGGTGAGTCACTTAAACTCCCATTGGGCTTAAACCCAATGGACTCTTCTGCCTCGGAACTAATAGAGTATTGATTCTAAAACAGAAAGTAAGGGTCCCCCTGTCCCTCCTCTTGCCCTCAAGGCACCATGTTGGCTTCTCCAGTCCCCATCTCTGCTCTTGCCTCAGTCCCCAGCTTCCCCTCTCCTCTCCTGCACTCCCCACTCAGGGTTCTCCAGCTAACCTGCCAGACTCCATCTAAAGCCTGGACGGCCCTCACTATGAAGGGAATTTCAAAAGGCCTCCTCGACTTCTGTGACATCCCTTGGGGGGAAAAAAGTGGAGAAGAGTTTTGATGTAGCCTCTATTTCCCCCCCTAAAATTAACTCTCCAAGATGATGGGAGGCCCAAAGCTTTTCTTCTAGCCTGTCCAGGGCTTTCCAGCCACTCGATTCCCACCCAGGGCCCGACCTTGAAGCGGAAAACCTTTCAGAGATATCGGCCAGTTTATAGCTTGGGTGAAATAGGGAAAAGATTGGATTCTAGAGGCTAGTTTTTCATCCTCGATACATGATCTCTGCAGCATATAGGAGTAACTAGATAGTTACTTTGGCAGAAATAAAAGTATTAACGCCACTAAAAAAAATGAGCCATGTAGGGCAGGACTCTGTAGGAAGCCCGTTGATGTAGGGGTGACTCGATTTCAGAGGCGGAGGCAGCAGGGGAACTCGGGCAACGAAATTCAGCCCGTATGGGAATAGGAATCTCACTGCCTCCACATAAAATCTATTGCCCTTTCAGGCCGCTCTCGTGGTCAAGGAACGTCTTCTTTACCTCCAGCCTAACTGTGCCTTTTCTGCTCTTCTCCCCCAACTCCCGCCTCCCACCACCCAGATGTTTCTAGATCTACCACCTGAGGTTCAGCGGGCTCCAGCCGGCAGATTCCTCGAGCAGAAGCAGACAAAAGGGCTCCCAGGAAGGGAGATATAATGTATTTCTGCAGGGAGAATGAGGGAGAAGGAGGGAACTTACCAGGCCCGCTGGGCGGCTCGAGGCAGCAGCAGCACCGGGGTCTCCGGCCCGGCCACGACGCGTGAGGACCTCCGACACCGTAAGGCTGCTCTGGCTTCTGCGGGAAGTCAGCTCAGAGGCATCCCCCGGGCTCCCCGGGCCCCTCCGCGTGCCCTGCTCCAAGGGAGAGGGCCGGGGCCGCTCCAGTTCTGAGAAGTCTGTGGCCGACCTCTGCGTGTAGGCGTTCGGGGGATCCACGTTTTTGCCCCCTTGGCCAGGGGAGTCTTCCCGAGAGTTCAAGTCCCGCCTGGCCCTCCAGGCGCTCCGCACGGTGACGTGCTTGGCGTCGGAAGGCTCCGCTTCCAAGGGGCCGTGGTGGCTGACCCACCTGAGGCTCTCCAGGGAGGACTCCTGGCTGCTCCTCTCAGCGGCCTCCGACGGCTTGATGGTGATGCTGCTCCTCGAGACCACCGTCTCCGGCCTGCTCCGAGGGGGCACCTCCCCGGCCTGCTCGGCCTCCGGGATCTGCCTGGTGATGTCGTTCTTGTGAATGGAGATCTCGAAGGGCAGGCTGATGTGATTGGCGATTGAGGACAGCTCGCTGGGGACCACCTGGATGTTGCTGGTGGACGTGTGCCTCTCTCTGGGGCTGCCCACCTCCATGGGGAAGATGGTTATGCAGCTTGTCACCTTGTTGGGCACCGCCCTGGAGGCGGGCTTCGCTCTCTCCGAGCCGACCTCGGGCCCCCCGCCACCCCCCATCACCTCCTTCACATCCTTATCGATGATGACCGGCTTAATGACCGCCTTGGACCGCAGAGCCTCCCTCGGGCTGAACGGCCTCCGGCTCTTCACTCCTGAGCTGTTGGCATCCTGAAACTCGGCGGCTCCTCTCCCAGGTTTCCCCGAGTCCGCGTCACCCGCCAGGTCCCTGTCGCCGTCGAACAGGGCTGTTCTGAGGGCCGCCCGGGAGCGCGGCTGCCTTTTGGGGTCCGGCTCTGGAGTGATGGTCGTGTTCACTAACTTGGCGGTGACGAGGGAATGTGTGTCGGCGTCCTCTTCAAGGTCCAGCCTCTCCCTGCCGCCGGGCTTGATGACCCGGCACCGCAGAGCTTCGTGCTGACTGCTGTCTTCCGTCGTCACACACACGGGCTGCTCTTGTTCGTCCTTGCCGGGGGCTGTAAAGCCCTGCAGGACGTCTTCCTGACTTCTGGAACCATAAGAAGCCTTCGATGAGGCTGGAGGCTTTGGACCCAGAGGGCCGCTCTCAGCTTCCTGGCCATTGGTGGCTCTCTTGCATTTTGACGGTCCTTCGGCCGATGATCTTCGAGATGAAGAAGAGTCAGTGGACTTAGAGCTGGCCGGTTCTGGGGCTGACCCAGAAGAAACCTGATGTCCACCGGAAGAGTTGAGGATCTTTTTGGCTGACACAGCCTCTAAAGAGGAATCCAAAGCGGCTACTCGATTCACCCTCATTGCTTTGTTCCCAGCGGCGTCCATCCTGTTGGATCTGTTGTCGTCGGGTCCGCGGCCTTGGCTGGCGTCATTAAACACCCGGGATGTCTTTTCCACCTTTCCTTTTAGCCCATTCTCATGCCCTGGCTTAGAGGTTCCCTTCAGGACTCGATGCTCCTGGGCTGCGGGGGGATAGCGACTCAGCACCGATGGCTGCTCCCTGGTCCTCTTGCCTTCACTCAGGGAAGTGCCAGCTGCGATGTTATCATCGGGTCTTTTGGCATCCTGAGGGATGCTGTCCATGCCCACCTTGGCGGCCCTCCGGTTCATGGCACTGGGACAGCCACCTTGCCTGCTATTCTGAGTGGAGTTGTCATTACTGAAAGTGTGCTCCCTGTTTCGAAGTCTTTCCCTTTTGTGTTGGGGGGAGAGTTCTCGTGACTTATACTTGGATGAAGGGGACTCAGTGATGAGACCTCGGTACTTGGGTCTCTCATGCCTCCCTTTGCCAACCAGGAAAGACTCTTCACTGTCTACCTCCCCGTTCTCAAGGTCCTTCTGATTCTTCAGCTTCAGTTTGACCTCTTCCAGCTGATTGGCTAAGAGTTTATTCTTATTTTGCTCACTCAGGTAACTGTCTTTCAGGTCATTATTTTGGGCCCTCATTTTCTTCAGTTCTTCCTCTAGAGATTCAAAATGTTTGATTTGACTTTTGAGCTTCTCAATCTCTTGGTTGAGATCTTTAACTTTATTATCTTCTTGATTTCGATTCTTTTCATTCTCTGATTTGTTGCGGGTTTCAATCTCTACCTGCTTGAGATAGTCTAAGGTCCCCTTCCTCCTGGCTTCTTTGGAGGGCAGCGTGGAAGAGATCCCATCCTCGATGCGGAGGTCATTTCTGTCCAGGAGGGTGGAGGAGTTCCTGCTATGGTCTGCTAGGTTGACCTTATTGTTCTGCTCCAGTTTCTGTGTCAACTCTTTGATTAACTTCTCGTTTTCTCTGTCCCTGTCATTTAAATACTTCCTCTCACTCACAAAAGTCAAGGTCAGCGACTTCAGCTTCTCAAGCTCAGACACTAAACTCTGCTCAGTTTTGTCCAGCCTGTCCTCAGAGGTTTCCAGTTCTTTCACCTTGACCCTCAGGGTCTCCAGCTCAGAGGAGATCTTCTTGGTGAGATTCCGCTCCTCGTTCAGACTCAGGCAAAGCTGGGTACAGTCATTCTTGCTCCGTCCAAAGGCTTCCTCCAGCTTCTCCAGCTCGGCCATCCGCTTCTGGAGCCGCTCGATCTCTGCCTTCAGTTCCCGGGTCAGGCTCTCCTCCTCCTTCAGTTTGTCTTTCATCAGCTGGCACAAGTCTTCTGCCCTCTTGATCTCCTCATCCTTGCCCTCAATCTTCAACACCCGTTTCCGCAGCGCCTCCACCTCGGCCAGCATGCTAGAATCGCTGCCCTCGGCTTGGATCACCTTGTCCTGGAGATCCAGGAGCTCATCCTCAGCCTTCTGCAGGCTTTTGGTGGCTTCCTCCAACTCATCAAGGCGACGGCCGAGACTCTGCAGCTTAAACCGCAGGTGGCGGCTGGAAGCAACATCCTTGTACCCCGAAAACTCGGCCATATTCGGGGTTCTCCTCAAGGGTAGCTCAAGGAAATGAGAAGCGGTCAACTTTCTCCTTGTCTCCACAGGGTCTTCTTACAGCCTGCAACCCTCATCAGTCTGAAGGAAGAAAAGTATAAGGGTGTGTGTCAGAGAGCAAAGCCCCTGAAACATCAGCTTACAAAACATCAGATCCCACAGTGACACCCCCAAGGCCAATGGAGGAGACTGAGCTCCAGCCTCTACCTGAACCCAAAGAATCGTGAGAGTTACAAGAGTGATCAGCAGACATTTTGTCCAGTTGGGACCTGAAAGGGAGTACCTGATGGCAACAGTGCTAATAATGAGAGCTACTGTTAGAGAGGCTTACTCTGTGCCAGGCACTGTGCTAACTGCTTTCCAATTATTATCAAAAAAATTTGATCCTCACAATGACCTCAGGAGGCAGGTGTTATTATTATCCCAATTTTACAGAAGAGGAAACGGAGGCAAACAGGTCCAGAATCATACAATAAGTAAGTGTCTGAGGATGGAGTTGAACTCGGTCTTCCTGACTCCAGGTCCAGCACTCCATCCATGATAGCATCTAGGAACCCCTTCATCTGCCTTTACATCATCTAGTCTGTTTATTAAACCAACACTTCCATGAGAGGGAAGCACCTTCTACTTCTGTGGGACCCTCATTCCTAGGAAGTGTTATACTACTTCAGGATATATTAAAAAATGATTGCTTAGAGCAGCTAGGTGGCTCAGTAGGTGGCGAGCCAGCCCTGGAGGCAGGAGGGCCTTGGTTCAAATATGGCCTCAAGCCACGTGTCCCTGAGCAAGTCACTTACTCCCCAATGCCTAGCCCAGTGATGGGCAAACTATGGCCTGTGGGCCAGACGCAGCCCCCTAAAATGTCTACATTATTCCTAATCTGATGAATATAATGAGTAGGATACAATACAATGAAACTTCAAAAGAGTTGCCTTTGAAAAAGATGACAGATGAGCATTTCCTTTCCTTTGGCCCCTCTTTAAAAAGTTTGCCCATCACTGGCCTAGCCCTTACTACTCTTCTGCCTTGGAACCAACACTTAGTATCGATTAAGACAAAAGGTAAAGGTTTTTTAAAAATGATTGCCGTGATAATTCTCCCAAAGGTGAAAACAGCTATGATGAATCAGGCAACTTAACAAATCTTTATTAAGAGCTTGATGTAGCAGATGGAGTGTTGGAATTGGAGTTGAGAGGATATGACTTTAAATCTAACTGCAGATTCTTATAAGCTGTATTATCTAGAGAAATTACTTCTCTCAGCCTCAGTTCACCTCATCTGTAAAATGAGGATAATTTTCTGGGGACTAGATGGCTTAGAACCATAAGAGGAACAAAATAGAAACCCTGAGAAGACCCTCTCTGTGTGGTTCAGGGGGGCAGAGAAGTAGGTCATGGCAATGAAGTAGATTTATGAATTGAGAAGGGCGCTCATATGGATATTCTGAAGTCTCCTGGTATCAGGGCACTAGATGGGGAGGAAAAACCGTGGACCACGTAATGAATTTATTGAAGAAAGAAAAATATCTTGGGGGCAGGTAGAGTAACAGGCACCAGAATCGTGACGGGTGATCAGTTTGGGTGGAATGAACCTCAGAGGGGGAGAGAGTCACTGAGTGAGGGTGGAGAGGCTGAAAGGAGTAACGGGGGAACAAGGAATATTCCAGCTCCCTCACCAGTCACTGAGTTGGGGAGCACAAACTGAAGTATAACCAGTAGTGGGAAGGGTGGGCTGGGTCTCAGTGAGCGCTTGAAAACGGAGGGCCTGGGAAGGAAAAGGGTTAAGATAAAAGCAAGTTTATTAACTATGGAGCAGGCATTTCGGAGAGCACACTGGAAGAGGGTAGCATCAGTGACGAGTACAGGCGACCTCTAGGAAACAAGTGCAAGCACAAGAAATGTCGCTGCGCAAATGCAATCGAAGATGACTTTGGTTTCAAACCGGGTGACTGGAAGGACAGTGGAGCCATCAATAAAACAGGGAAGGAGATGGGGAGATGATCTCACTTTCAGACACCTCGAAGTGAAGGAGCCAAGTGGAGCTGTCCAGCAAGCAGCTAGAGCCATAGGAATGGAGTTGATGAGAGGAAGCTGGGCTAGATATATGGCTTCAGGAATCATTTGAAGATATAGAGGTGATAAATCCACGGGAATGGAAAAAAGCACTGAGGAAGACCATGCAGAAAGAGAAGGGGGACTGAGACAAAGTTTTGAGAGATACCCATACTTAGGGAATAGGGAGAGATCAAGATAAACCAGCAAAGGAGAATAAAATAGAAGGGACAAACAGGAGACGTCAGTGCCGAAGAAATCAATGGAGCCTAATCAGGAGGCAAATGTCCAATGTTGTGGGCAAGTCATGGAGAATGAGGACTAAAGAAAACTTCATTGCATTTGGCAATTAAAAAGTCACTGGTGAACCCCTAGAAAACCACTGAAGACAGTGGTAGAGTCAAGAACCAGAATATAAAGGACTGATAAGTGAGAACAGATGAGGAAGGAGTAAAAAAGCATAAAGCTGAAATGACTAATGAAAAGGAAGTCACAAATGACCAGAGAGGGCTGGGGGATGGAGATGTGGAAAGGAAGGTGGGGGGCAGGGGAATGAATTGGAGAGAAATCAGGAATGAAGATGATCTCTAGGGGAAGCTCCCAGCATCAGTCTTGGTACAAATCCTGTCTCTTCTCAGAGCATAAAAGCAAAGCTGCCCCAAAGCCTCAATTTTCTCCAGAAAATAGAAGGTGAGAGAAGTCTAGCATAATGCCTGGCATATAGTAACCACTTAATAAATGCTTGCTGCTTGACTGACTGGGAGGAGCAAAATTAGAAAAATGGAGGGGGTGCAGAGCGGAAAATGACAGTATACAAAGCAGGGCCTGGCAGCAGGGACCCAGATGGAATTAGACAACATCCTGAGTGGCAGTGGCAGAGGGAAAGGTCTGGAGGAAGCACAGTGGGCAACAAAGTGATTACAACTCCTTCTGCTGTTGATGCAAATGGCTGTCCAAAAGCAAGGTTGGGGCAGGCTCAGCAGATCAAGGATTCAGTGAGAGAGATCACTAATTGTATCTGTTTGCTCAAAAGCTTTCCCTCTAAGTATGAGGATTAGGGCACAGGGTGTAGCCTTGGGACTCCACTGAGCAAAGAAACTCTCAGGTGAGGAAACGCCTTTTCTCCAAGGCAATGAATCCTTCGCTGTAACTTAAAGCTTCTCTGGAACTTGCAGAGGACATGGAGAGATTATGGGTCCTGACGAGAGCTACATAGAGTGTACCGAGCAGGGGCTACCCCCATTCTCTTTAAGCAGTGACAATGGAATGTTCTTAAATGTTCTGCCTTGAATCAACTGCTTTGAAGAAGGGCTAGTCACTGCCACCAGGTGGCTGCATACAGAGGTGCCAGAGGCAGTTCTTGGAAAGTTTAACAAACACCTCTTGGAGCTTCAGTCCCAAAACAATGGTCAGAAGAAGTCAGTGTGAATGAGTAAGAGGGGACCATCTTTCTGTCCTTGCACATAACACAAGGATGGAAATCTGAGCAGAAAATCCAGGATCCACAAAGACCTTGGCACAGGCTGAATGTCAGACTGACCTGAATTAAGACAAAACTTAATCACTTAGCTTTACAGTTAGATTGTTTTAAACATAAGAAAAATTAATCAAATAAGCCAATGTTAGTCACCTACTATGTTCCAGGCACTATGGCACATGCTGGAAATAAAAAGACAAAATGAAATAGCTCTTATCTTCAAGGAACTAACATTCTAATCAAATATAAGATGAGAGAATCAGGGTTGGACTATAATCAACCAGAAAAGGATCTGGGGGTTTTGGTGGACCACAAGTTTGATAGAAGTCAACTGTGTGCTATGGAGACCAAAAAAACTAATGCAGTCAAGTTGGGATACACTAAAAAGTGCTCTGCTCCCTCTCTGCCTGAGGCAGATCATATCTGGAACCTTGTGTTCAGCTCTAAGCACCATGAACAAAGGAAGATATTGAGTGAAATCTCTCTAGAACATGAGCTCCTGGACAGAGGGGACCCTCAATGCTTGTCACTATAGTTTGCATAGAACAAATGCTTAATGAGTGCATTTTCATCCATTTTTTAAAAAAAAGACATTGATAAGTCAGAGAACATCCAGAAGAGTTTCTATGATAATGAAGAGCTTTGAGTTCATGTTACAGGACAGTTAGTTGAAGGGAATTGGGTTATTTAGGTTGAGAGAAGAGAACACTAGGGAGAACATGGAATAGTTGTCTTCAAGAGCAGCTAGGTGACTCTGTGGATAGAGAACCCAGTCTGGAGATCAGAATCCTGGGTTCAAATCTGGCCTCAGACACTTCCTAGCTATGTGACCCTGGGCAAGTCACTTAACCCCAGTTGTCTAGCCCTTACCTCTCTACTGCCTTGGAGCCTGTAGTTAGTATTGTTTCTGAGACAGAAGATAAGGGTTTAAAAAAACAGATGTCTTCAAGCATCTAAAGGACAAACAGAAAGAAGACAGATTAGATTGTATCTGTTTGGTCCTAGAGACAAATGAGTAGCAATGGGAAGAAGTTGTAAGTGGCTGATTGAGAGCTGACATCAGGAAAAGCTTTCTAACCAGGAGTTATACCAAAGTGGAAAGGACCACCTTGGAAAGCATGGGCTCCCCCTTGGTGAAGACTGGGAACACAAGGGCTATCTACTAGGAAGGGGGTAGAAAAAATTCCTTTTCAGATGCCAATTGGATTAGACGGGTTTGAGAAAGTCCCTTCTGGCTCTGAAATTCTATGATTCTCTTTAGTTCCTCATCATCAACTACTCTGGTGCCCCCAAATTGGGAAAAGGGGCTGCACATTGACTTAGAAAAGTACGTATTAACAGTATCTGTCTCCTCCTGAATTTTTATTTCTTTTGCTAAATATTTCCCAAATGCATGTTAATGTAGCACTGGGGAATGCTGAGGGTCTTGGGTTTGACAATCCTGCCCTAGATTGTGAAACCTGATTATATTCTCCCACTGGATCTTACACAGAAATGCACTCATTTCAACAGGCATCCTGGGAAATCACTCCCCCAAGAGTCATGGAACATGAGCCCAGGTGTGGGCACCCCCTGCCACTCAGGGGAGTTCCTATCTGGCAGTCACTGGCTGGTGTGATGTGTGAACAGCAAAAAGAGTCTTCTGTTGCTGCTGTCTGCTAGTCGGCAAGAGCGACGGCCCAGGCTACGTTCTACAAATGCCCAGGGAGTTCAGAGATTCCAGTGTGTGGGCTTGTATTGGTACAGGGAGCTGTCCCTCCTGGACCAAGGACCAAATGAGGGCCAAGTTCCTCAGAGCTCTGCCCCTGGAAACCAAAAGGAGACTCAAAAGAACTTTAGCAAACTCACCTGGTTTGGCAACGTAGCAGCAACAGGAATGGACTGAGAGTTGGGAGATGGGGGTTCCTGTTTCCACTCCCACCACTAGCTTGCTGTGTGATGTTGGGCAAGTCACTTAGTGTCTCTGGGCCTCAGTATTCTCATCTATCAAGGGAAACAGTTGGAGAAATGATTTATTTCCACGGTCATTTCTAGCCCTGTCGTTTTAAGGTCCTAAAAGTCCAAATTCTGAAGTTCCTTCCAGCTCTAACATGGGACAGTTATTAAGGTCAAGTCAACTAGTTATTAAATGCCTCCTATGCAGTCCAAAAAAAAAAAAAGGCAAAAAAGAAAGCAGAACACCCAATCTCTGCTCAAGGGCAGTGCAGTCTAATTTGGGAAGTAACATGCAAACTCCATACAAATCGGGTAATGGATAAATTGGAGTTGTCTCAGAGCGAAGGCTATTTATTATATTAATATTATTTATTAAGGTTATTAACTTAGACTTAAAGGTAGGATGCCAGGGGGAAGCTAAGGATGTGTGGCAGCAAGAGATGAGATGCCAAGAGAACCAGTAAGAAGGTTTGATGGAAACCTTGCATGAAGGGCTAGTTTTAGGAAAGAAAGCTGGAAAGGCCAGTGGGAACCAGAAATGGGAAAGCCCTGAAGACTTGCCAGAAGGGCCAACTCAGATAAGACATTGGAAAATGCTCCTTATCACTGTTCTTCTGGTACACAAGCAACTCTGGGCTCACAAAGGCTCAACCAGGAGAATAAAAGTTCTAGTAGGTCCTACACCAAGCTGCAGAAACTCTGGAAACAAGCCCATCAATGGACTATATGTGTGTACCTGTTACCACACAAATCCTTGAAGTCACTCACTTAAACCCCCCTGCCCCAACTCTGGATCATTTTTAACTTTTCAAAGCAGTTTCCTAGCTCTTATGACATTTGATTTTCATAGTAGCCCTATGAAGGAGGGAGGATGAGCATTATTGTTCCCATACTATAGATGGAGAAGCTGAGATCACAAAGCCAGCCAGCCATTCTAGGACCTTGTCTTGGTTCTCACCCAGGAACCCCAAACCCTATTTTGCAGCCCCTTCCTGTCACACTCTGCTGGACCCCTTCTGGCGCTGGTTTCTTTTAGACATTGGCTGCAACGCTAGAGAGGCAGAGGCGGAGACAGCTGTCACAGACGGTATGTATTCCAAAACTCTGCTGGATCCCAAGCATCCAGGGCTTAAGGCAGGAAGTTTGTGGGCAGAGGAAGGCAATTCCTCCAGCCCAGCAGGAACAGATGCTAGGGTTCCTCTTTGGCCTTGGCTGTTGGGCAAAGGGGAGGGACCTGGAGCCTCTCACATAAGCCTGACCATTCCACATCCATAGCCAAGCAGAAACCAGCCCAAGCTTCCTAAGCTTGGACAACCAAAATCTGGGAAGGCATAGACTGGCCTTATGTTAACCTGCCCTAGCAACTCTTGGTGACCTCCCATGCTCCTTTGGTCTGGCCAGCTGAAAGAGATTTTTTTCCCCTTTAAAAGAATCTCAATTCTTGGCCAGGTAGCTTACCAGGAGTTCTCCAACTTGCCTTTCAAATTTATGCACAGCCAACAAATCCTCTTTCTAGACATCAGATTCCTAATCTATGAACGAAGAGATAGAACAAAATATCTCTAAGTTCTGCCCTCTTCTGAAATCTGGGTTCTAAGCTCCCTCCCAGCTCTAACATTCTGTGTTCTAAGGCCCATGGTTTTGCACCAGTTGCCTCCCAATGCTGGAATATACTCTCTCCTTGCCCCAACCTTTCTGGAACCTCTGGCTTTCCAAGACTCATAAGTATCTCCTACTGCATAAAACTTTTTCTGATCCACCCAGCTCCTAGCATTATCCTTCCCCAAACTTCCCTTCATTTTGTATCTTTACATATGCACATGTTGTCTCAGAATGTAAACTGAGGGAAGGGATGCTCTGTATCTCCAAGATTTAGTAGGTGTTTGACACGATTCAAAAATAAAGCAAGAGCATCCCTTTCCTCAGAGCTTCCATCCTAATAAGCAGATGCACACTTGTTCATCTTTGATCAATTGATTTGATTTGCAGGAAACCAAGACGCCGAGGTGGCAATGCTTGGCAAAATGTATTGTTCTTCATTCTCTGTCCCACCAGTAGAAAGAACCCTAAATTCACAGAGAACCAGAGTTCTCTGCTTTTGAAGGGTGACCTTGGACAAGTCTCTGAGCCTTTTTCATCTGTAAAGAAGAAAATCTCTGGGTTTCCTCATCTGTCCAATAAGAGGACCAACCTCCAAGGTCACTTCCAGGTCTAAACAATTAGGAATCATTTTTACTAATTGCTCATCATGTGCCAGCTGGGAAGCTGGATAAAAGAATGAAACAACCCTTGAACTCAAGGAGTTCCCAGTCTACCATATCCATGCTTTAGGGAGAATATCCAGGATTAACACACAATTAATACGTTAGGTAAAAACAGAGAAGTTAGGAAGGAGGCAGCTGGTGAGGAGGGGTCAGAAAAGGCTTCCTGTGGCAGCAGCCTTGGGTTATGTCTCCCCTTAAAGGAGGGGAGACCCTTAGGATGGAGAAACTGGCCTCTATGAATCCAGCACCTGGAAGCCTCTTGGATGGGCATCAGGCACCAAGGACCTGCACCATGACTCTGTGGTCACCAGATGGCGCAGGCTCCCAGAGAAAAGATGGAACCCTCTCAGCTGGGGCTGCATAGCTGTCTCCCTCTTTCCCCACAGGGCTGGAAGCCTGGCCAAAGCCTCAAGTCCAGTTCCAGCAGCTGCTGTAATGGGTGGGGGTGTGGGAAGGGTGTGTCTGTGAGAAGCCACTTTCTCCTTAAATGAACTTTAGTGCAGGGGAGAGATGTTGATTGACCCTGCCTTAGGCAGAATGAGAGCTTCTCCAGGCATGCCCCCAGTCAAGAATTGGGGGGGGGGGGGGGGGGGGAGTGCCACAGCTGGGTAGCTCAGTGGATGGAGAGGCTGGCTAGGCTTGTCTAGGGACGTCCTAGGTTCAAATCTGACCTCAGACACTTTCTGGCTGTGTGACCCTGGGTGAGTCATTTAACCCCCATTACCTAGGGGAAGGGGGGAGAGGAAGAGAGAGAGACAGAGACAGAAACAGAAACAGAGAGACAGACAGAAAGACAGATATGAAGAAAGGAGGAAAGAAAAAGAAGGGGGGAGGGCTGGCCACATTTAAAAGAGTCTACAATGGACAAAGCAATGGGCTGGGTGCTGTGGGAAATACAAAATTGAAAAAAAACATGACAGTCTCCGATGTCACAAAATTGTTCTAATGGCTGGGAAGTAAAATGAGGAAGGACCCAGAACTCTTTTTTTTTTTTTTAAACCCTTACCTTCTGTCTTGGAGTCAATACTGTGTAGTGGCTCCAAGGCAGAAGAGTGGTAAGGGTAGGCAATGGGGGTCAAGTGACTTGCCCAGGGTCACATAGCTGGGAAGTGTCTGAGGCCAGATTTGAACCTAGGACCTCCCGTCTCTAGGCCTGGCTCTCAATCCACTGAACTACCCAGCTGCCCCCATGGACCCAGAACTCTTAGTCCCATAATACCATTCAAAGTTGTCCTCTCAGCTTTTTGTGCCCCATCCCCTCAAACTTAGCCGCCACCACCCCCACTTAGGTTTTCTAGCCCCCTTTCTCTTGCAAGTTAATTCCACCTGGAAGTATCTGTGTAACGGTGGGAACAGAGCAATGAGGACTGGAGATCATAAGATGACTTTGATCCTTGTTCTTCCACCAATCTACTATAATGCAGGCATTCCTTTTCTAGCCCTCAGTTTCCTCATCTGTAACAGGTAGGCAATTGACCCTCCCCCCAAAAAAACAAGAGAAAATTGGCTATGGTACATGACAGACACGGTACAGACTCAGTTAATGGTTCATTTTGCTGGACCACTTTTTTTCCTAAGTACCTACTGTGTGCCACTTTTTTTTTTTAATTTTTTATTTATTAAGAGCTGAGGATACAGAAAAAGGCAAAAGCTAGCCCCTGATCTCAAGGAGTTCACACAGTCTAATAGGGAAGACAGAATACAAACAATTCTGTATAAGAGAAGCTAAAAATCAGCAGAAGGAAGGCATACAATGAAGGGGAACCAACTCAAGTCTTCTACTCTAACCACATGGAATGGTAAGGGCTTCGACAATATCCCTCCTCCTCCCCAAAGTAGTTAGCTTCTGTTAGAGGACCTTCGATGAGGAGGAACTTCTCTCTTGAAGCAATTTTTTTATCTCTTTGAGGGGTTCCAGCTATTAGGTAGGTTTTCCATCTGGAGCCAAAGAGAACATGTTGGATTGCACTTCCATAAGGCAAAGGGCTCTTCAAATACCTGGAGACATTCTAGAAGTACTTTCTTGCCCAAATCTTCTCTTTTCCAGGCTAAACATCCCTAGTTCTTTTGAGTAATCTTTCCTTATGGGAGGTCTCCTTCCTGGCCTGTCATCATTCTGGCTGACTTCCCCACATCCACCTTCTTGTCTGACCTTGTGGCACTCAGAACTGAACAGAACCCACTCCAGAAGGAGTCAGGGCTTGAGACTAGCCAACCTAGTGCTGCTTCTCTTAACAGAATGTCATCGACTTCAGAGAACTCTTTGGGCTTAAAAAGATCCTGCAGAGAACCAGGGACAAATCTTAGGAAATCCTGCTAGCATCGTCAATCTAAGTTCTTCCTGCAGACCAAAAATATGATTTGGAGGCGATAGAGCTAAGAGTTTAGGGGGGCCAGGCAACCTGCCTGTCCCCTTCTTCCACTTTGCCCTCAGGAGAGTGAAAGCATCTCCTATTCCTGCCTCTTCTGCTCACATTTTCCAATTGATTTCTGTTTTCCGATTCTACAGTGCTGTCCAGTTCATTAGCCATAGCCTGGACAAACAGGCTAACATAGAATAGGAAATCATCCACAGAGGGAAGGCTATAGAAGTAAGGGGATCAGGAAGGCTTCCCATAGATAAGCACCTTGATGCATGCATTGTAACAAGTGAATCTGGGAAATGTATAAAACTACATTTCCCATGATCCAACATGGTCCAACTGATTTCCGTTTCCGACGTCTTGACGCAGGGGAGCGCTTAAATCTCGTGGGTTAGGAGGGAGTGCTCTCTTCTTTGGCGAGTAGGAACTTGGCTAGGAGGCAGTATGGTGGCGGCAGTTTTGAATGCTTACAAGCGCGTGGTCTAATGATTTTATCTATCAACATGGCTTTAATTAAAATACTAATATATATATTTATACCAGCCTTTATCATTTTTCATATTTACAGCATGCACTCAAGATCACAGTGTAATCCTCATTCATTCATGCAACAAATATTTATTAAACACTTCCTGCTTGCAAAGGATGGTAGAGAAAAGTACAAAGCTTCTGCACCCAGTGCAAAGAGAAAAAACAAAGAATCTGCCTCTCCTCAGATTCCCCTTCAGGGAGTGCTTATTGTCCCTTGAATCCAGCAAGCAGTTAATGTTTGCTTAAATGAATTGAAATTCAAAACTAGGCTGAATCTGTATTTTATAATACAGGAATAGGGAACTAATTTGTTTTATCGGAAGGCCATGGATAAACAAAGAGTAGTCCAATCAACAAAGTAAAATATCAACTAAATTTACCCCCAAAAGTAAAAACAACCCAATTTCATATTGAAGTGAGTTAGTTGGGGAAGATGTAGTAAAATAGGAGTTCCAGCTCAGAAATTCAATGATTGCCTTCCAAAGTACAAGAGGTTATTTATATTTTCTTTTCCCAATTACATGTAATAACAATTTTCAACATATATTTTCCAAAATTATAAGATCCAAATTGTGTCCCTTTCCTCCCCTCTCCTAGAGATTTTAAGTAATTTGATTTGGGATATATATATATGATCGTGCAAAACATATTTCTATATTGGAAGTTATGTTAAGTGACTTGCCCAAGGTCACACAACTAGTAAATGGAAGAACAAGTTGCCATATACTAGATTCTTCAAGTTAACCCTACTGTCCCACAGTACTTGGATTAGGACATGGGTTCCTAGCCCAGGGGAAGGTCTCCAGGAACTTGTTTTTAGAATGTTTAACAAATATTTCAATAGAACTGGTTTCTACAGTAATCCTATGCATTTTATTTTATGCATTTAAAAACATAGAGTCTCCAGACTTCAACAGATTGCCAATGGTGTCTATGACAACACAAAAAACTGTCAAGAACTCCATATGGTCCCTAAGGTCCCTTCCATTGCTACTAGTCTATGGTACTACAAATATTGGAGAAATAAGGCTACAACAACCATTTTTCAGGGTACCACTAAAAAAGAAAAGTAACCCAAGAGTGGGAGTCAGAGGGGCTGAAGGGAAGGATGGTTCTCCATGGCACTGGGAGGATCATGACTAACAAGCTGTGATAGAGCACTTAATTTGAAGTTGAGAGTTTGAATCTTGATTCTGACCCTTATTACCTAGGTAGTAACCAAGGTCAGGTCAAGTCCCCTCTCCTCTCAAAGCTTCAGTTTCTTTTTAATACCATTTATGCTACTTCTCTCACAGGATGGTTGAGAAGAAAACCCTTTACACACTTCCTAGTGCAATATTATGAGACCAGAGCTGTTCATGTGTTACATGGGCCTTCACCCCCAATTATCACCAGTTGGGGGAGACAAACTTCTTTCCCCAGCTGCCACCTCGAGTCATTGCCCAGGTACCCAAAGTCTCCATCCACACACTTAAGCCTCAACACTTTAACAAAAAAACAAATTTGAATAAACAAAAAGATCTGGAACTGGTTCCTAGGGACAGCCTTGAGGGCCTCCCATTTGGGGATCCTCCTCTTCCCAAGTTCTTACCCCCAGTGCCAGGTGGTTTGGCCCAATTAGTGTACATTAGGCTGCACCTTCTTCCTGTGGTTGATGCCTAGGAATGTCTAGAATAGAACAACTCTAGACTGTGCCCTTCTCCCCCAGCAGATCTCCCATGATTCATGTCCTGTTTCCAGCTATGAGACAAAGGAAAAGAGGGAGGTCCTGCTTGGTTCTCTTCTTAGCAGCATCCTCCTGACATTTCCCGGTCAGAAGCTCTATGCCTTTGGCTGCCTTCTCATCCTAAAATTTAATCACCAGCTTGCTCTGAGCTGACCTCCTACTCTATCTACCCTTATGGGCTTTTCCCATTGGGTCTGTGGGGTTTACAAAATGTGTCATTCTTTTCACCCTGAATTCATGGAGAGGCAAAATTTAGCTCCATATAAGGGAAAATGTCCTTCCTAACAAAAGAAAACCATAGCCAAAATTACCTCCAAGGTCATTTCCAACTAAGAACCTGTGAGCCTCGACTTCTATGTCTATCCCAAGACAATGAGTATTTGGCAAGAAAAGAATCACAGGGTCCTTGGAAGGGAAATGAAGTCTAGTGTAATCCTGGTGCCCAGTGCTCAAATCCTGGACACTATTCTCAACGGGAGTTACGTAGCAAAACTTCCAATTACAGGGAGCTCACTATTAACGGTGACCATATTATTCAAGATAAAAATTGGGTCAGATCATCTGACAAAATATATTCCTTTTACAAACCCTCACTAAAAGTCAATTTTATTTTCTTGAAATCTGGGCCATTCCAGGGAATCTAGGACATACAGTCTCAGAGTCACTACCTCCTGAGACAGCCCATCCATTTCACTGCTGGACAGCTCTAATTATTGTCAAGTTTTTCAAGCCTATGAGACAAAATCCACTTCTCTCATTTCCAACCAAGTGAACTAGTCTGTTATCTCTAGCTTAGGAGGTAGTAAGTCTAATCCTTTCACATGACTATCCTTCAAAAAAATAGAAGATTCCCATTCTTGTCCCCGATAGATCCTAGACAGACTGCCTCAGACACCTTCTAGCTGTGACCTTGAGCAAGTCATTTAACCTATTTGCCTTAGTTCCCTCATCTATAAAATGGAAATAATAACAGCAGCACCTATCTATCAGGGTTGTTGTGAGGATCAAATAATAACTGTAAAGCACTTAACACCATATCTGGCACGGAGTAAATGCTATATAAATGTCAGCTGTGACTATAAACCAAATACACATTGTGGACAGATTATAGTTTGCCAACATCACTCCAAGACTGTAGCCCCAGCAGGTAAGCTCTGGCTAGAATTAAATGGAATAAGAAATCATTCTCTATTTCATATATTGATGAAGATTCACATCAACATAATCTCTCTGACTTACTGTCAACCAAAACCTAGGTGCCCCACAGATACCCAAACATCGAGAGCATTTTGTAGTAGCCAGAGCCTAGAAATAAAATAAGTATCCTTTGATTAGAAAGGGAATGAGCCCATTGTGGTCTGTGAACAGAGCGTGCTAGAAGCTATGTGCTAAGAAACACAGGGACTAATGCAGAGTAAGGAAAGCAGAAGGAGAGTACCATGCAGAACAAAATGACTGCACACTCCAAGTGAACACAGAACCAGGGACCTCGAATCAAATCAAGCAAAGATCAATGACCAATGCTATGTATGTTTTGAGCCTCAGGGGAGAGGGACTCCAGGTACAGGGAATGACTACAGATGCTATTTTGGAAGTCAATAAACTAGGCACTAGGAATCCCAATACAAGGGAATTTATATAGAAGGTAACCAATGGACCTCATACTCAGAGGAATGGGCAGATTGGGAGTCATTTGTTACAATGGCCATGATTGTGACTGAAGCAGGTGCTGTAGAGCACTTAGCTTGGTTAGATATTGAAGATTCCAAAGTTATCCAGGCCATTGCCTATTATCCTGACTTTTGGCTTACCACTAGACCTTGATGAAACTCTGGAAGAGAGAGGGAGGTTGATGACTTTATGCAATTCAGCCTCAATTAAATCTAATTCATGGGCAAGTCAATACATCACCTCATGAAATCATTGGTCCTCTTCAAAGAAGGACTAATAACAAGGAATAAAAATACAAACAAAACAATATAGATAGCCCCTGACCTCAAGGAGCTTACATTCTAAAGAGGAAGATAATACATAAAAGGAAGTCAAAGAGGGGGAGAGCAAGTAGCTAGGTGGATAGAGAGCCAGGTCTGGAAATGGGAGGTCCTAGGTTCAAATCTGATTTTAGACACCAAGCTATATGATCTTGGGCAAGTCACAACCCCCATTGCCTAACCTTTACCATTCTTCTATAGAATAGAAGGTAAAGGTTGAGGGGGGGGAGGGGGAGGAGAAGGAGGAGGAGGAGAGGCATCCTGGACAGAGGTATGCTATTGTTGGAGGCTGGCATACTATAAAGGACATAGGAGACTGTTGGCAAGTGACTAGTGTTTAAAATATGCATTAATTAGTGTTTTAAAATTAAAACAAAGCCTCATGGAATTATTCACATGAATTGCTTTTATCTATTTCTCTCCCTTCTTGTCTTCATCGAGTTGATTTTTTTAAATCTAAAGATAGGATTTTAATTTTGCCTCTATCAAATGTCACATTAATGCCTCCCAATCTTGTTGATTCTTGACAACTCTAGAAATCTCTTCAGTTTCATTTCCTCTTCAAATTTAAAGCTTTCTAGCTTCAACTAAGTCTCAATAAAAAGTGTTGAATAGGATACTAAAGAGGGGCAGGTTTAAACCTAAAGTCAGGAAGAGTCATGTTCCAAGTTTAAATCTAGCCTTAAACACTTATTAGCTATGTGACCTTGGGCAAGTCACTTCACCCTTTGGCCTCAGTTTCTTCATCTGTCAAATAAGCTGGAGAAAGAAATGACAAACCATTCCAGTGCCTTTGCCAAGAAAACCCCAAATGGGGCCATTAAGAGTCAGACATGATTGAAACAACTGAACAGCTCCCTAAGAAGTGACACCAGAGATAGCCCCTTTAGATTGACCCATCATGTCTCCATCTGAGGGGCTTTTTGTCAAATACCTGGCCAAAATATCTAAGAGATTCCCTGTCTAAGACATTCCCTTAGTCTATCAGTCTTAATAGGCAGCTTCAATGCAATTCAGTAAATCATGATTTAGTGCCTACAAAGTACATGACCCTAAATTAGAAGCTGGGAATACAAAGTTTTTCAAATGAACAGTCTCTGCTCTTGAGGAATTTACAAACTAATGTTCTAACAAGACTTTGTTGTTTATGAACCCATCTAGACTCATAGGGATCAAATCTTACTTCTAAGTGCTCATAAATCACCTATTTTATAATCAAGTCTGGAATTTTGCTGGGGATTTGTCTCAGCCCATACAGCTACATATTGGAAACTCCCAAGTATACCACCATGGGCCATGTAGATATTCCACAATAGGAATTAAAATCAAGGAAATCCTCTGCTTTATGAGAGAGGTGGGGTGGGTGGGAGGAAAAAATAAAGAGTCAGAACTACTGCTTTCAAGAAGTTCTCTACTCTTCCTCATCATAATCCCTTGGAGTTTTTCTACAGTTCTGATTCAAGGACCCCAAATGTAATCCTGGCTGTTAGGAAGCACAATAAATGACTGACAGGAGGGAGTAGACAAGAGGCTTCCTCATGCTATGGTTCTCTTCTGCACAACCACTTCTAAGACACGCTCCAACTCCTTGGAGGCAGTTCATAGATCCTTTCTCTGGTTTCTTTCAAGAGTTTTCCAGGGACTGATCAATCAATCTACACATTTATTAAGTACCTACTATGTGCCAGGCACAGCTGTTCTGGCTGTGCTAATGGATGTAGAATCAAAATAACAGACTAACAGACTGTCGAGGCTGGAAGGAACCTCAGAACACAAAATATTAAGTTACAAGGGATTTTAGAAATCATGATAAAATTATAAGATCCACAGCTAAAAGGGACATTGGCTATCTGGTCTAGCCCTCTCCTAAGAAGGAAGGACAAGATTGGAGGTACAGAGCTACGAAGCAGCAGAGTCAGGTCTCAGATGCAGATCTTCTGACTTCAGGTGCAAGGAATCTCTCCACCGCATACCAATGCCTTCCAGTATGCCAGACACTGACAATGACAATGCCAACCAGCTTGAACAATGGCAGTCTCATTTTTTCTCTTTATCCTGTTTTCTTGGCTGTGCCTGACCATTACTGAGAAAGGACTCTGCTAAGTAACACTGTTCTGCCATAGGAGGCTGGTCAGAAAGACTAGTTATGACTTGTTAAATGTATTTAAAAAACAAATCAAAACAAAACAAAACCTCCACAAACTAATGTGCTCAGTGCTGGCTCAACAGAAAGGCACTCAAGCAGCCAGAGAGAAAGAGAAGCATTAAAAGCCACCTTCATTGTACCGGTTTGTCCAGGTCTCATCATGCTTTGCACATTTACCATCTAGGTCATGTAATTTCCCTGCAGCTCTGCATAGAAGATTTCTCTGCCTGCTCCCAGCAACTACTTTGGGCAAACTTAATCGTTATTTCCAAGGATGACTGACTTTTGACCTTGAAAGAGCCATGAAAGATAGGGGAGCCAGGGTGGGAAAGAGAGAGAGGAGCCACAATGAGCAAAGACTGGTCCAAAGGGCAAATACAGAGAAAACCTAGGAGGGGGGCCTAAGGGAACAATCCCCCAAAGAGTGAAGAAGAGCAAGGTATAATAATACAGAATGAAGTCCTAACAATAGAAGAAGCTAGCAAGGCACCAAGAAGACACTGGGGTAAATAGCAGTCATAGTATCATAGATTCCAAGGAATGGAAAAGTCCTTGAAAATGATCAAGTCCAAGACCCTCAGCCTAAAGGAATGTGAAGCACCAAAAGATTAAATGACTTACCCAGGATCATGTAACTAGTAAGAAGTCAAAGGATGTGGGATTTAAATCCAGATTGTCTCAACTCCCAAGTTCACTATAACAAAGTAGAAAGTGTTTGGCTTTACAGAGCAAAAATATGGCAGATTTGTAACCTGGAAGGGATCTATCTTGGGGATCATCTAATTTAATACCCTCATTTTATGGATGAAGAAACAGAAGCCCAGGGAGGCATTGTGACCAGTGGGGGAAAGCAATGGGTTTAGAATCAGAGGACCTGTGTTTAAATCTTGATTCTGCAATTTACTACCTATAAAACTTTGGGCAAGAGCACCTCTCTGATCTTTAATTTCTTTACCTGTACAATTGAGAAAAGGACAAGATTTCCTTGAAGCTCCCTTCTGGCTATAACCTACAATACTATGTTCCTATTAAGTGGCCATGGTAGCAAAAGGATTTATGAGAAGCTGCCCATTCAAAATAACAGATCTAGAATATGAACCCAGATCCTCCAAATCTTGTGCTTTTCCATGCTGCTTTTCCAATGATCATAGAATTAAGAGCTGGAAGAGATCCCTCCAATATCATCTTAAGGTCTGTCCTTACAACTCCTTTATTTTACAAAAAGGAAATTGAAGCCTAAATTAAAATGACACCTAAAGTCACATCATCATCATCATTATCATCATAGCTTACATTCCTAGAACACCTACTATGTGCCAACACTGTGCTAGGTACTTTACATAAATGTTAGCTCATTCGATCCTCACAACAACCCTGCAAAGAAGGTGCTATTATTATCTTCATTTTACAGTTGAGGAAATTGAAGCAAACAGGTGATTTACTCAAGGTCACACAGCTAGTAAGTGTCTGAAGCCTGATTTGGATTGAGGTCTTTCTAACTCCAGGCACTCTATCCACCAGCTCTTGGGGTTACAGATTAACATTCCTGTACTCTATCTTCAAAACCACCTGGGTCTGTGCTAGCACTCTGTGTTTAAAAAACAAAACAAAACAAAACAAAACAAAACAAAACAAAGCAAAACAAAAAACCCTTGGTTCAGAACTCACTATTTTATAAAAACTGCTGGGGAAACTGGAAAAACTAGGCATTGACCAGCATATCTTACATGAAGATATAGTTAAAATGGGGATATGATTTGGACATAAAGCATGATATCAAACAAATTAGGGGAGCATGAAAATGTTTACCTGTAAGATCTATGGATAAGTGAATTTATGACTAAACAAGATATAGAGAGCATTACAGGATATATAAAATGGATAATTCTGGTTACATTCAGTTAAAAAGGGTTTACCACACCAAAAACAACAACAACAAAAACAATGCAGCCAATATTAGAAGGAAACTGAGAAAATTCTTTTACATCAACTTTCTTTGATAAAAGTCTCATTTCTCAAAACTGAGTCAAATTTATAAGACTAAAAAAGCATTCCCCAACTGATAAGTGGTCAAAGGATATGAATTGACAGTTTTCAGAAGAAGAAATCAAAGCTATTTTAATCATGAAAAAATGCTCTAAATCACTACTGATTAGAGAAATGCAAATTAAAGTCAATTCCATGGTCCCATTTCATGTTTATCAGATTGACTAACATGTTGGAGGGGATGTAGAAAACCAGGGACACTAATACCCTGTTGGTAGAACTGTGAACTGGCCCAACCATTCCATAAAGCAATTTGGAACTATACCCAAAGGTCTGTAAAATTGTTCATACTCTTTGACTGATTTTGTTGTGTCCAAATACTCTGACCCTATTTGGGTTTTGGTTTTTTTTTGGTTTGGCAAAAGATACTAAAGTATCATCTAACTACCCAAGCAGTATCACTACTCGGTCTGTACCACAAGAAAATTGACAAATAAAAATAAAGGGAAAGGTCCTGTACATACAAATATTTAAAGCAGCTCTTTTTGTGATAGCAAAGAATTGAAACTGAGGTGATGCCCATCAACTGAGGAATGACTAAACAAGTTGTGATGATTGTGATGGAAAACCATTGTGCTATAAAAATAATGAACAGGTTGGTTTCAGAAAAACCCAGGAGAATTTATTTGAATTCATACAAAGTGAAATGAACAGAACCAGGAGAATACAGTACACAATAAGAGCAATATTTCAAAGATGATCAACTGTGAATGAGCTGGCTATTCTGATCAATAAAGATCTGAGACAATTCTTAAGGACTTATGAAGAAGAATGCTATCCACCTCTAGAAAAATAACTGATCAAGTCTGAATACAGATTGAAGCATATTTTTTAAACTTTGTTTTTTTTGTTGTTGGGCTTTTGATCTGTGCTTTCTTTCTTTCCTTTTTTTAAAACCCTTCCCAAGACTGAAGAATGGCAAGGGCTAAGCAATGAGAGTTAAGTGACTTACCTAGGGTCATACAATTAGGAACTATTTGAGGCCAGACTTGAACCTGTGTTTTCTTTTGCAAGATAGCTAATATGGAAATATATTTTACATGACTTCACAAGTATCATCCATGTCAAATTGCTTGCCTTCTCAAGGAAAAGGGAGGGACAAGAGGGAGAGAATTTGGAACTCTTTTTTTAAATGAATGTTAAAATTTTGTTATGTATAATTTTAAAATATTTAATAAAATAAATAAAATATATTGGGAAAAAATAAAAATAAATATTTTTTCTTTTAAAAACCACTGCTGTCCTAGGGAGGATTCAAATATATCCCATTTTTTGCATGAGGAAAATGAATCTAATTCTTCTTTCACCCTTATCTCATAGAATTGTGAAGATCAGGTGGGAAGATGTACATCAAATATTGTAAAAATGATAGAATACCATGCAAATAAAAGGCTATAGCCACATCATTAGTATGCCAGAGCTGTAAAGGAGAGTATGAACCATCTAGTCTAATTCACTTTTTAAGGAGGGGGAAACTGAGACCCAGAGAGACAAGTCACATAATTTATATGGTGGCAGAGCTGGGAAGCCTCCAGCACTTCTGCCTCTGAAATGAGAAGCTATAAAGTATAAGAGAGGGCACTAGAGGCTTAAATTTAAATCCCAGCTAAGACATTTAACCAGCTATGGAACCAGAATAACACACTCCAGCCCCCCTTAGTTCACTCCCATAAAACAGAGGGGAAGAATATTTGCACACAGAGGTATTGGGGTGACAGTGCTTTGTAAACCCTGAAGCACTTTTTAAATGTAGGCTGTAACTAGAAGTTAAGAGCCTTTGGGCTTGAAGAGATCCCCAAACTCTAAACAATCAACTGGAGGAACAAGTCTTTTCTTGTCTCCAAGCCTAGCCATTAACTTTGGCAGGAAGGGCCTGAGACCACTCTAGGTCAGAGGAACCAACATTATGCATTGGAAAATCCTTCCACTATGATCCAGAAGAATCTCTGCCATTATCTGGAAGAGACCCATTGGGCTCTAAGTCAAGCCAAATGGACCAAGCAGGAAGGTAAGCCCCCAAGTAGGAGTGGCTGGAGGAAGTAGGATACCTACTAGAAAGAGCCATAAATATCACTTGTGGGTGAAGGTAGGAGGATGGAGAAAGGGAGATCTGGACCCAATTTGACAGATGACACCATAGCATGGTGCTGGGAGACTACAGATTCAGGTCCAGTTTCCAAAGTCACAAAGGAAGTTCCAGCAATAAGGAAATGCCCCAATCTCACAAATACTCCAAGCCCATCGGGTCACCCTTCTGAGACTTTACTCTTTTAAGGCTCCCAAGAAGAAACTTTAACCTGGTTTCAGTTGGTGATAAATGTCTGGAGTGAAAGGGAAACACCATCTGATTTCCCCCAACCAGTACTTCTCAGGCTGGCCCTGAAGATTGCATTATAATGAAAGATAAAGGGTTTGAGTTAAATTGACAGGATGAAGCAAAAGTCCTAGGCCTGGAGCCAAAACCAATAATAATAGCTGACGTTTATATAGCGTTTTATGGTCTACAAAGTGCTTTACATGTTATTAAATATGCTGCTCATAATGATCCTGTGAGGTGAGCAGAACAATTATAATCATTCCAACTTTACAGGTAAGAGTTTACTTCTGGATCTCACATAATGCTGATAAGCTAGAGATGGGTTCAAAGGAAAGGAGAGAGGGCAACCACAAAGAGAAGGACTTGAGATCATGGCATATGAGCATTGGTTGAAAGAATTAAGGACATTTAGCCTGGAGAAGAAAAGACTTAGTGAATTTGTTAACTGTCATCAGTAATTTGAAGAGCTTTCATATGGAAATAGAAGCGATTGGCTTGGTCCTTAGTCTTTAGTCTCCTTGGCTGGTTCATCATCCCTCCTGCCCCTTTAACCTGGTGTTCCCCAGCTTTCTGTCTTAGGTCTCCTTCTCACGATGGTATCTATCACACACAAATCATTATTAGCCTCTGTCTTAGACTCAACTCATCTTCCCTTCCCCCTCAAAAAAATCTTACCATGTTCTGTTTTAGTCACTCTCAGCTGTGTACCCATTTAGGGTTTTGTTGGCAAAGATACTAGAGAGGTTTGCCACTTCCTTCTCTAGTTCATTTGACAGATGAAGAAATTGAGGCAAACAGGATTAAGTGACTTGCCCAGGGTCACACAAGTGATAAGTATCTGAGACCAGATTTGAACTCTAGTCTTCCCGACTCCAAGTCTGGTGCTCTATTTAATGTGCCAATCAATTGCTTCCATCTTCCAGACTTCCCTAATTCTATTGTGAGTACTCCTATCCTCCCACTGTCTCAGGCTCATATCTCAGCATTACTTTTGTCTCTCCAGTTTCACCCCCATATATACAGCCAGTTGCCAAATTTTGCTGTTTCTATATTCACAACCTCTTTCTTGTCCAACCCCTTCTCCCCACTCACACAGCTTCCACCTTCATTCAGGCCTTCATCACCTCTTGCCTAGATGAGTACCTCAATCTCCTAATTAGATGCTCTAACTCAAGTCTCTCAACACTCCAGTCCACCCTACGAGCCACTGCCAAAGTAATTTTCTTTTACCACAGACCTGACCATATGACTCCTGAACACAACCAACTCCAGTGGCTTCCTGTTGCCTCTGGGATAAAATATGTAAGTGCCTCTGTTCTGCTTTTCAAGCCCTCTACAGCTTGGAGCCCAAAGGATCTTTCCAAGCTTGTTGGATATCACTCCTCCTGCTGTCTGGGATCCCACCAAACTGCTCTTCTGTCTTCTCAGCTCCTCACTTACAATGCTCCCTTCTCTTGTCTCTGGGCTTTCAAAGACCCTGGCCGTCCCCACCTTTGCCTCACAGAATCTCTCAACTCCTGGGAAGATCTTCCAATTCTAGACTTCCACGAATTGGGGATATTCAAGAGCCCCCTAAGAGCTGGCATAGGCAAGACTCAGAGAACCTGGGAGGGAATCCCAACACTGTTGTTTACAACCCACCTGTGTGGGCAAGTGTCTTCTACTCTCTTGGTATCCATTTCCTCATCCTTAAAACAGGGGGGGCTAAGGGGAGCTAGGTGGCTCAGTGGATAGAGCCAGGCTTAGAGACATAAGGTCCTGGGTCCAAATCTTGTCTTAGACATTTCCTAGCTATGTGACTCTGGGCAAGTTGCCTAGCCTTTACCACTCTCTTCTGTCCAGGAACCAATATTTTGTATCAATTCTAAGACAGAAGGTATGGGTTGGTTTGTTTAATAAAAAAAATAAATAAAATGAGGGACCGAAATAGATGATTTCTAAGGTGTCATGAACTCCAGTTCGAAATCCTATAATAATACTTGTTTTATCCAACTCACTGGGTTACTGTGAGAAGCAAATTCACGTACATGGGACAGCATCAATTCCTGGAGTGTTGTCTCTCTCCAGAGCAATGGATTTATCTGGTTTTTCAGAAAGATGTAGCCATCCAGGACTCAGACAGTACCATCCCCCATCCCCCATCCCCATCACCCCAAAGGGCTGCATGCTGCTCAGCCCAGGACCAAGCCTGGCCTAGGGGTCTTTTCCCTTCAAAACAGGAAGGGATATGCTGCCAAAAAAAAAAGCAAACAAACAGGAAATACAGACAACCCTGTTTGTTTTGAAGCTCTTGGCTCTCCTTTCGGACTTGTAAGAGGGAGCCACATGGAGTCATCAAAACCTCCAGGCTCTCTATGAGCTGCAAGTCATTCTACCCTACTAGATAGTACATGCCATCAGATGCATTAATTAATGGGCCTCAATGCTCCCAGTATCCCCCCCTCCCAGATCTTCCAGCACCACCAGGACCTTGCCTAAACACAGCACTTCAAAGAGACTTGAATTGAGTTTGCACTCAATTTTACCTGCCTCTTGTCTCCTTGGAGTTCACTCTTGACCCAGCAAAGGAAAGAATGTCCTTCCATGCCCTCTGACTCTCCTCTCTGTCATGAAGAGTTTGGGTTTCTTCTTTTCTCCCCTAGCCCTGCCAGCACACCGTCTCATCTCACTCTCTTCTCAGGTAGCTTTTCCAGTTTCTTCAGCAACTAACATCACACCATATACCACTTTCAATCTAGTCAAGATCACATAGGGCACTGCGGATACAAGTGCAAAGAACAAAGTGAGCTCTGCTCACAAAAGGCTTAGAATCGAATGGGGGAGACAAGTACGTATATAAGTAAATATAGAACATAGATATGAATTTAACAGATACAAAGCTATACAGCACAGCTAAAAACAAGGTCATTTGGAGGGAAGAGTACTTGCAGTAGGAGTCAAGCAAAGGTTTGTGCAGAAAAGATGGAGGCTGAGCTTCACCTAAAAAGAAGAGAGACCCTAGGAGGTAAAAGGAAGGAGGGAGCACATTCCACACATGGGGGGTGGTCAGAGTGAAACCTAGACAGGAGAAGGGAGCATTATGTGAGGAGCCAAGGAAACAGAAGGGCAGAGTAGAAATCAGCTGGGCTCAGGCTATGGAGGGCTTGAAAAGCTGAAGAGAGGAGCTTATGTGTTTTATCCCAGAGGCAACAGGAAGCCACTGGAGTTGGTTGTGTTCAGGAGTCATATGGTCAGGTCTGTGGTAAAAGAAAATTACTTTGGCAGTGGCTCGTAGGGTGGACTGGAGTGTTGAGAGACTTGAGTTAGAGCATCTAATTAGGAGATTGAGGTACTCATCTAGGCAAGAGGTGATGAAGGCCTGAATGAAGGTGGAAGCTGTGTGAGTGGGGAGAAGGGGTTGGACAAGAAAGAGGTTGTGAATATAGAAACAGCAAAATTTGGCAACTGACTGGATATATGAGATAGGAGAGAAGACACAAGAATAATTGCAAGACATTACAAGCCTCAAACACTGGAAAGATGGTGTGTTTCCAATAGAAATGGAGAAGTTTGGAATGAATAAATGATGAGTTTAGTTCTAGATTTTAAGATGTTTCTTAAGACATCCAATTTGGAATGTCCAATCGGCAAATGGTAATATAGGTCTGAAACTCAAGGGAAAAATGACAAATAGACAGATAGACAGACAGATAGATAGATAGATAGACGGACAGACAGACAGACAGACAGACAGCGATAGGCAAATAGATAGGAAACCCCTGGAGCCCTAGGAAGAACTTCCATTAAATTGAAGGCATGATATGAAGGATAAGACAGTAAAAGAGACTTTGAAGATGGAATACTCCAATTTCATTCTGCCCTGGTTGCAAAACATGAATTCAGTTCTGGGTGATAAATTTTAGGGAAGACACTGACAAGCTGAATCATGTCCAGAGAAGAGCTACCAGGATGATGATGGAGCTGGAGGCCACATAATACAAGAAATAAATACAGGAATTGATCTATGTAACCCAGAGAAGAGAATGAGCACCTATAGGAGACGTGATAGTTGCCTTCCAGGATATGAAGGACAATAAAGCAGGAGAGTAAGTAATTTAACCATTTGCCTCAGTTTCCTCATCTATAAAATGAGTTAGAGAAGGAGAGGGCAAACCAGCCCTGTATCTACCAAGAAAATCCCCAAATGGAGTCACAAAGAGTTGGAATAACAAGAGTTGTTTGAGAGCAAAACCAGGACCAATGGATAGAAGTCGCAAAGAGGTGAATGTTATCAAATAATACTTTTACATTTTTTTTTATTTCCTTGTATAGACCAGTAAAATGCCATTCAGGGAAGACTCTAGGAGATTAGGCATTACTTGTCAGAGTAAGAGAAGAACAAAATTTCAGAGTTGGAAAGAACTTCAGCTAAAGATTGAACACATACCTAAAAAGGATTATCTACTAAAGCATTTCCCTGAAGTGGTCATCTAGTGTCTGTCTGAAGACCTCCCTAGAAGAACACATCACAGGGGTAGTTAGATGGTTGAGTTCCAGGCCTGGAAACAGGAGATCCTGGGTTCAAATCTGTCCTCAGATACTTCCTACCTGTGTGAGCCTGGGAAAGTCACTTAATGCCCATTGCCTAGCCCTTACTGCTCTTCTGCCTTGGAATCAACACACAGTATTGATTCTAAGACAAAAGAACATAGAACTTGTAGAACTTATCAACATCTTCCACTCATTACTCCTGGTTCCTCCCTTCCTGGGGCCCAGAAAAAAGAAGTCACTTCTTTTTCCTATGACTGCCCCTTCCGATACTTGAAAAAGGCTATCATGTTCTCTGAATCTTCTCTTATTTAGGTTAAGGATTCCTGTGTCCTTAAGCCAAACCTCATAAGAGATGGACTCAAGGCTCTTTCCCATCCTGGCTGCCCTTTATTGGAAACTCTCCAGCTTATCAAAGTCTTCCCTAAACTGTGGCGCCAGAACTGAACACAATACTCCACATGTGGACTGACTAGGGCAGAGGACTATGGACCTATCACCTAAAGCCTGTATTGGTTTTTTTTGGCTGCCACATGAAACTGCTGACTCACTAAACTCCACTCCCAATTATCTTGCTTTTCCCGATAACTGGTGTCTTCGCCCTCTTGTACTTGGGAGATTGATTTTTGAACCCTAGTTCATTCCATTCCTATCAACTTTCATCTTATTAGAATCAACTCAATATTCATACCTATCAAGAACTTTTTTTTCTGTCATGATTATCATGAAGTGTTGTCAAAGCCAATGCTCCTGGTTTTATATCTCCTACAAATACATCAATTCAATAAACATTTACTAAGTGCTTACTGTATGCCAAGAGTTTTGCTAAGCCCCTGAGATAGCCCTTGCCCTCAAGGAGCTTATATTCTACTAAGGGGATGAGTTATAGTTGTAGATAATACAATATACAATAACATAAATAAATACAAGATATAAGCAAAATAAATACAAAGTAATTTAGAGGAGGGAGATTCACAACTGGGCAAATCAAGAAAAGTCTCTTGTAAGAAGTAGCATTTAGGGGACAGCTAGGTGGTCCAGTGGATAGAGCACTAGGCCAAGGGTGAGGAGGATCTGGGTGCAAATATGGCCTCAGACACTTTCTAGCCATGTGACCCTGAGCAAGTCATTTAACCCCAATTACCTAGCCCTTACCACTCTTATGTCTTAGAATCAATCTTGAGTATTGATTCTAAGAGAGAAGGTAAGGTTTAAGAAAAAAAAAATTTTTTTAATGAAGAGGCATTTGAAATGATTTTTTGAAGGTAACTAGGGGTCCCAAAAAGCAGAGGTGAGAATGGAGAGTATTCTTAGCATGGCGGGGAGCCTATAAAGACACCTAAATGGGATGTGATAAACAGGGAGCAGCAAATGGACCAGTTTGGCTGAACATGGAATATGTGGAGAGGGGGGTTGCTAGGGGGGGGGTAATCTATAATCTTCATGGAAAAGATAGGCTAGAACAAGACTGTGAAGGGTTTTTAATGCCAAATAAAGTAGTTTATATGTGATCTTCATGGCACTAGGGAGCCATTGAAGCTTCTTCAGTAGGAAAGGGGTGTAGTCAAATTTGTACTTTAGGAATATCAATTTAGCAGCTATGTGAAGGACTGAATGGAGAAGGAAGAGGCCAGAGAAAGGAACATCAGTTAGAAGACTACTGCAAAATTGTCTGGGTGAGATATGATGGTCTGAACTGGGGCGATGGTCACATAAATGGAGAGAAAGAGACAAATGGGAGAGGCATAGAGATGGACTCAAAAAGACTTGACAATAGGAGCAGCTAGACAGTAGCGCAATGGACAGAGCACCAGGTCTGGAAACAGGAGGGCCTGGGTTCAAATGTGGCCTCAGACACTTCTTAGTGTCTATATTAGTTCCAAGTTCTAAGTGATCATGGTTGCTTAGACCTTGTGTCTTAAGAGTTGCTACTAAGTAAGTTCATACAAAAAGTAAGGGTTTTAAAAAAAGAATTGACTGGTTATAAGAAGAGAACATTCAGAGTGAAGGATGACTCCAGTTATGTGCCTGGGTAATTGGAGGAATGCTGGTACACTTGAATTAAACAGGGACATCAGGAAGAAAAGGGAAACTGGAGGGAAAGAATTAAACAGGGAAGTTAGGAAGAAAAGGGAAATTGGAGGGAAAGATAATGACTTCCATTTGAGTAGAGAGAAAAAGAGACAGGGAGAGAAAGAGAATGAGAAATGAGGTCTGGATGTATAAATATGGGAATCGATAGCATACAGATGATAGGTAGAGCATTAACAAAGGCCAATGGCAGGACCTAATAAGCAAACTATATATGTCATTATCAAAGTTACTGCTTTTAAAAAATGAAAATAGCCCAAGTCCTCAAGATACTCTTCTGGAGGACCTCCTTTCTGGGCTGCCTTTGAAGCATCAATGATTACTCTTGGGAGTCTAGCCATTTAACCAATTCCAAATCTACCTGTTATACCACCATCCAGACAAGAGTAGCTTTATCAAATTCCTTCCCAAAATACAAGTTAATAATACCTATGGCATTTTTCTAACCTACTAGCCTACTAACCTCAGTCTAGCATGACCTGCCTATGAGAAATTGAGAAATTAAACTCCCCCCCCCAAAAAAAATTTGATTGGAAATATAAGAATCGTGTAATAAGAATAGCTATTGTTTCTATAGAGCTTTTAAGTACAGTTACCAAAAAAAAAAAAAAAACTCCTAACAATGCTCTAAGATAGTATAAACACTGTTACCTCTGTTTTATAGACAGGAAAAATTGAGGCATATAGACCATCATCACATAGATAATGTAGAATTTAAGTACAGAAACCAAAAAAAAAATCAAAACATACTTCTAACACTAATCAGCTATAAACAAGCTAAATAAAGATAATTAAGGTACCTATATGTCTCAACTAATTAAAAATCATATTCCTATTCAAGAAGAGATTATAGGGGGCAGCTGGGTGGCTCAGTGGATTGAGAACTAGCTTAGAGAGAGGAGGTCCTGGGTTCAAATGTGGCCTCAGACACTTCTTAGCTAGGTGACCCTGGACAAGTCACTTAACCCCCATTGCCTAGCCCTTACTGCTCTTCTGCATTGGAACAAATAAAGAATATTAACTCTAAAATGGTAAGGATTTTTTTTAAAGAAGAGATTATAGTCATTGTAGAAATCGATTTATTCTTTTAGTTCAAAACTCTAATTTCTCTAGACTTGAGTCCAGAAAGTTTTAGGTCTTCTCAGGAAAAACTGATTAAGTAGCTATAAAAAGCTCATTTTTATATCCTTCTGATAACAAGCATTTCACTGTACTTGTTCTATTCCTCAAATGCAATTAGTAACTTCTGAAACTTTTACCTATCTGTTGAATGCCTGGGATAGAATCATATGTGAAAGCAATGAGATTTCTCTAGCCTCTTCACTCGCAGAACATTTACATTTGAGAAGACTGGGAGCTTGTGTAAGGGTTGTGGGTGCCTGAGCACTTGATTAACAAGGAAAGCTGAGAGTAGGCTTTAGCAGTGGAGATGGGCCATAATAAACTATCTACAATCTCCACTTGCATATGTCTCACTGGCTTAGAATTACGGAATAATTTTTAGACATACAAGATATAATTTTATCACAAGATATAATTTTTAGAGCTGGAAGGAACTTCTGTTCCAACCTTCTCATCTTAGAGCTAAGGAAACTGGGGCCTAAACAGGGGAAAGTGCTTTGTGGGAAGACTGGCAAGAGCTGGGACTTGAGTCTGTAGCCAAAGAAATAAAAATTTCCTCTGGGCAAAGTTAACTGACCATTCAAGGATTATACCAGTAAGCTATTGGCTCTGTCCCAAGTAGTCTTAGAAGTTTCTGGTCATGTCCTTATTCATTTCCTCATCACTACAACCAACTCTGGCTCTTAAGTCAGAGGACCTGGGTTCAAATTCCACCCACCTCTGATGCTTACTGCTTCTGCTTCTGCAACCTTGAGTAAGTCACTTATCCTTGCCTAGGCTTCTGGTGTTGTCATCTGTAAAATCAGAGGATTGTACTAGACAGCTTCGGAAGTCCTTTCCAGGTCTAAATCTATGGTTCTGTGAAAACCTTTCAGAGACAGAATACAAATCACTCTCCACATATTTCCTGGGGGGGGGGGGGGGGGGGGATATTGACCATGCTTTATAAATGGGGTCTGTGTCAAAATTTTGTCCCAGAGGAACTTCAAACTATTTTGACTTTTAGAAAAGATGGAACTATTTAGACAAACCACCAGATTTTAGTTTCACAGAAATTATCAAATATTCTAACTGCTAAGATCTCTAGAAATGATCTAATTTTCCTCATTTTACAGAAGGAAAATGAGATGCTACTTACCCCAAGGTTAGGTTACACAATGAGGTGGTGGGGATGGTGGCAGCAAACATTCTCTCCTCCATAATCCCTGAGCGAGATGGAATAGCAAAAGGAGTATACTGGTTTGTCTACTCTTAAGCTTTGGTTCCAAAGAACCAGGCTGGAGAAGTCAGATTAAATGACAGGATGGGTGGGGCTGGTTCCCTCAAAGGGTTTGGAGTTAAGGGAAATCTTCTAGTGGCAAATGCCTTAGGAAATTAACAGCAGCTCTTTTGGGCCAGGGATAAGGCTAGTTCTATTTTCTCTCCCCCAAAGCTACCCTATGCCTTGTAGCAGCTCTGCAGTGCTTTGTAATTCTAAGGTAGAAAAAGGCAGAAAAATTAATCTGCCCAGCTAAGTAAGTGTAAACAGTATCTGGGGCAAGTAGTAGAAAAGTTGAGAATGGGGACATGTCCCAGGGTCACAGGACTATCTAAACAGAGAAGTAGAACATGAGCTCAAGTCTAAACAGGAAGTACAACATTGGAAAGGAACCCTCAACATGGAGGCAGGAGAACTAGGTTTTGCCCCCCAACTATATCCATTGTGATCATGAGACATCACTTCCTCTCCAGCATTCCATTTCTTCCTCTCTCTCTCAAGTACGGAGATTAGACTGGCTGATATCTCAAGGTTCCTTCCAGCTTCCAAAGTCTATTAAATCTGAGGATGATACCAAATCTGGAGCTGTAACTTCTCTGGGTCTCAATTTTCCAATCTTTTCAATGGGGGTGAGGGGGGTGTCATTATATTTGTGCTATCTACTTTACAGAGAAGTTATGAGGAAAGCACTTGGTGCTATATAGCACATCTATATAGGTGTAGGAAAAAAAAAAGGAGATATGGAAATATGAGCTAGTATTAGCCCCACTGGACTATATTATCATTGAAATAAGCCAGAGAGACAGGGAGAACCTTCAAATGGACAACTAGACATAACAAAAACAGGAACATTCATTAAACCTCTATCAATTTAATTTTGTGACCATAAGAACCCTTAGAGATAAACGGAACAGTAGTCCCTATTCTGCAGAAGCCAAACAGATACAGTGAAATCTTTGGCTCCAATACATTCTATGTTCTCACCCCCACTCCCATATGCTTTGAATAAGTCCGATGAGGGAGGCAGCACACCACATAGTAGGTATTTCATAAATGCTTGCTGATGTTTGAGTCAGAGAATCTGAGTTAAAATCTCCACTCTGCTGCTGACAAACCTAGTGACTTTGGGCAGATCAATCTCTTCTTTGGGTTTCAATTTTCCCATGTATAAAATGAGTTAGAGAAAGTCTCTAAGGTCCCCTCTTAGGTATCTTAGGTATTAAATCCTAAATCAAAATAATCATGAATAGAACAGGTATGCTAGATTAAAGGTGGGGTTAGGGATTGAAGCTTTTACTGAAAGGGTACTTAGAACAAATACCAAAACGATAATAAAACCAAACAATAAACATTTATTAATAGCCTACTACAGTACCAGGCACTATTTTAAGTAAGCACTGGGGAAACTGATAAAACAGTGCCCGCCTTCAACGGGTTTACAGTCTAGTTGGTGAAGATAATGCACGTTTGCATGGCAATGCAGGTATAATCCAGACTGAATTGCTTGTCAGCTCTGGGACAGGGGAGAGAAGGAGGGAAACAATATGGATCATATAACTTCAGAAAACGTATGTGGAAGTTTGTTACTAAAATGAAGATAATGCATGACAGGAAGCTTAAATGGGGCATCAAGAAGAGCTGCCAGAGGATACTCAGTGCAGGGGGCAGGATGATAGTGGAGCTGAAATCAAGTAGAGCTGCTGGGGAAAAACAGAAGAGCTGGCTGAGCTTCTGTGCCCTCTTTAAAGGGTAGTTTTGAAAGGAGCCCAGTGAAGTCTCTGGCTTCTTGTGATGACTAAAGTCTTATGGCTTCCTCCTTTGGCTACCTCTTTATCAATTTCCTATTAAAAAAAATCTTGATAGGTAATAACTCTTAGTGTCTTGAGTATGAGAAATCTACTTTGCTATAGGTGCAGGTATTTATAACTTGACCCAGGCTGGCTAATATGGGGATACCCAATAATTACAAGACCCAATTTAGGAGCTGAATTGTCCTTGTAGATTCCCTGGACTGCGACTGCCTCTACACAACAATCTAAGACTAGTTAACTAATCTACTGTAGTTCATAGTGAGTTCAATTCGATTGGGGGGAGGGGGCTTGCTTTAGTTCTTCTAGGTATACTCCTAATCCATAGCACAGTGCCCAGTAGATGCTTTTAAAATGCTTGCTAAAGCAGGATGCTTTCAGAAAAACTTGGAGAGATTTACATGAACTGATACAAAGTGAACAGAACCAGTAGAACATTGGTACATAGTAATAGCAACCCTGAAAGACTTAGCTATTGTTATCACAACAATCAAAAACAATTCCTTAGGACTTGATGAAAAATGCTATCCACCTCCAGAGAAGAAATGACGGTATCTGAATACAAACTGAAACATGCTTTTAAAAAAACTTTATTATTCTTGGGGTTTTTGGTCTGTGTTTTCTTTTGCAACATGGCTATTATTGAAATGTTTTGCATGATTGCAAATGTAATTGTTGTTATTCAGTCATGTCCAACTCTTCTTGAACCCATTTGGGGTTTTCTTGGCAAGGATACTGGAGTGGTTCACTGTTTAGCTTATTTTACAGATGAGGAACTGAGACAAACAGGGTTAAAAGACATATTCAGGGTCACACAGCTGATAAGTGTCTGAGGTCACATTTGAACTCAGGTCTTCTTGCACTCTATCCACTGGGCCACCTAGGTGCTCCGCATGTATAGTTTATATTGAATTGCTAGGCTTCTCAAGGAGAGCAGAAGCAAGGGGAAAAGGGAAAGAATTTGAAATTTTTGAATTTAAAAAAGAATGTTAAAAATGTTTGTTTACATGTAATTGAGAAAAAATTAAATTAAATGTAAAAAGCAAAATAAATTTAAAAGCTTCCTAGATTGGATTGATAAAAATTTCCCATCCTTGTCAACCTATTACTAATGAATTCTTTTTTAATTAACTCTTACTGTCCATCTTAGAATCAATACTATGTGCAAGAAACTATGCTAGGTATTAGAGATACAAAAAAAAAAAAAAAAAAAGACAATTCTTGCCCTCAATGAGGTTATACTCTATCAGAAGAAACAACATGTAGATGTACATTTTATACAAAGTATATTATAAGGTAATTTGGGGAAGGGAAGACACTGGCAGCTGAATTTGAGCTAGGCTAAGAAAGGCAGCTAGTTGGTGCAGTAGATAGAGTGCCATGCCTGGAGTGAATTAAAATCTGACCTGGGAAACTTCCTAGCTGTGTGCCTCTGGGCAAGCCACTTAATCCCATTTGCCTCAGTTTCCTTATCTGTAAAATGAGCTGGAGAAGGAAATGGCAAAGCACTCCAGTATCTTTGCTAAGAAAACCCCAAAGTCAAATGATGTCTGAAATGATGAAATAACAATGGAAGGCAGCTGGGGACTCTACAAGAGATGGAGGTGAGGAAGAAAAGAGTTCTAGACATGAGACCCAAGCAAAGGCCCTCTCAGTGTGAGGAACAATTTGGATGAACCATATGTGAAGAAAAGTACTAGTCATAAGAACAGAAAGGTAGGATCAGAGTCAGAGTGTGAGAGGCTTTCTATGCCAAATGGAGAAGATTGCACTTGAACTTAAGGTGATAAGGTGGGGACAGGGGACCACTGGAGCATTTAATAGAGCACAGATTGAGCAGAGAAGGTGATGGCCTGAACCATAGAGCTATCAATCCTTATATATGGGCACAAGAAATGCAGGACCTCCTCACAGAGACAACATGGTATGACAAAAGTACAACAGCCTGGGACTCGGTAGACTTGGGTGCTCATACTGATGCTGCCATAAACTCACTCTGTGACCTTCAAGCAGCTGCCTGCTCTCTCTGAGCTTACTCAACACATTGCACAAAAGGGGTTGTAAGGAGGCAGCCTGGCTCAAATCTGGCTGCAGGCACTGCCTAGCTATGTGACCCTGGACAAATCAACTTAACCCCCTTGATCTAGCCCTTGTCATTCTGTCTTAAGAGTTGTTAATAAGACAGAAAGTAAGGATTTTTTAAAAAGAAGGTTGTCTGGACTCAGTGATCCTTGAGCTTCCTCGCTGCACTTACAGTCTATGCTAGAAGTCCTTTCTAGAGCTAACCTGCAGTGTTCTAAGGTCACATCCAGCCCTGCCATTCTATATACCTTAAGGTCCAGCTCTGACTCTATGATATGGTAAAGCCTCTCTCCAAGTACATGGCGGACCTGTTATAGTTCTTCCCCCTCACAAACCCAAAGGTTCTGTCATCTGTGCAGTCTCACCATCTCAGTCTACTCCACTGGGCATCAAACCATCCCGCGACAGCTCACAAACATTCTACTGGGTACAGGGCACTTAATTATATGTAACTTAACAAGGCCATCAGTACAAGCTCCCACCAAGTGGAAGCAGAATGAAGGCAATTAGGAGAAGGTCCATAGTCTTCTATTAGAGCAATCAACTTAAGGCTTTCTGTCTTCTTCCTCATGGGAAACCCTTCCAGCTCAACTTTAATTATAGGTTATGTTCAAGAACAGTATAGCTTCCTGCCTACAGAAGGATTTTGTCATTTCCTCCTTCCATAGCACACAGACTTGGTTTTTAAATTTCTTAATCCCTTTAAAATTCTCTCTTCTGAAGTATAAAGCCCCTGTTGTGCTGTGACCTGTTTTCTAAGCTGGAGAATCCCATAAGAAATAGTACTGGTTTCTCCTTATCAATGAAGAACTAATTCCCCTATCAGGAAACAGGTCCTAATCTGTCTTTCTTGGTCAGATTCCTTGAGCCTCTGGTTAATCAGTCATCCTCTGCTATCTACCCCCGGGTTAAGGAAAGTCTTATAATGGGTCTCTAAAATAGAGCCCAGAGCTGGATGCTAAGTCTAGAAAGGTGACTAGTGTAGAACAGGGAACAAGTTTAAATTCTATGGTTTCACGTCAATGTTGTCCCACTAAATGTGTGTAACCTTCCTCTTCTCTGGACTTCAGTTCCTTCATCTGTAAAATAAGAGGCAAGATCACCCTTAAGATTCCTTCCAGTTCTAGATCTAGAAAAATTAGATTTAATAGATATGTGGAGAAAAATTAATAGGGACAAAAAGGAATACACCTTCTTTTCAGCTGCACATGGTACATTCACAAAGATTGACCATGTAATAGGGCATAGAAACATGGCAAACAAATGCAAAAGAGCAGAAATAATAAATGTAACCTTCTCAGATCATAATGTGATAAAAATAATAATTAGTAAGGGCACCTGGACAGGCAAATCAAAAACTAATTGGAAATTAAATAATATGATTCTCCAAAACCAGTTAGTTAAAGAAGAAATCATAGAAACAATCAATAATTTCATTGAAGAGAATGACAATGATGAGACATCCTACCAAACTCTGTGGGATGCAGCTAAGACAGTACTCAGGGGGAAATTTATATCCTTGAATGCATGTATTAACAAATTAGAGAGGGCAAAGATCAATGAACTGGGCATGCAAATTAACAGATAAATAATAACCCAAATGGGTACAGGGCCATCTGAGAGGAAGAGGGTGGAAGGGCCAAGGGTCCTCATTTTGGCTCTTAGATAAGTGTTGTAGGATTGGGGCTGGGTAGAAGACATAGAATGCCTAAATACTAGAAGGTTTGTAAATGCTACCTCCTGCCCACCTCTCACACTCACTAGAGTGAAATCCTAGAGCAGAACATTTAACCTCTCTGAGGCTCATCTATAAAATAGGTATAATAACACCTACACCACCTCCCTCATAAGATACAATAATAGAGGGCTCTATTGTTCTATGAGTTGTCATTGTCATTACCCTTTAGTAAATTGTCTTTCTGGGATCCCTTCTGGAAATTCTTCCAAATTCTTTAGCATAGAATAATGAAAACAGCATTGAGTCTGGAGTTTTCACTGACCATTAGCTTGTAAGTTCCTTGTTAACAAAGTCTAGGCCAGATCTATCTTTGTATCCTCAACACTGAAAAACAAGGCTTTGCTCATGCCCTTCAACCTCTGGAATGATCTCCACTCATCCTCAAAGCCTAAGTCAAATCCCATTCCAAGTGACTCTCTCCTTCTAATGAACCACCTAGAGTACTTAACATACATCCCCTCATGCAGTTTGTTGTCTCTTCAGTAATGGCTTCAATCAAACAAATATTAATGTTTAAGATGTTGCTTTCAAAATACTATGAGGAGGGGGTGGCTAAGTGGCTTGGCAGATAGAGTGCCAAGCCTGGAAACAAGAGGTTCTGGGTTCAAATCTGTCCTCAGATACTTCTAGCTATGTAACCCTGAGCAAGTCATTTAATCTCAGTTGATTAGCCCTTACCACTCTTCTGCCTTGGAACTGATTCTAAGACCAAAGGTAAGGATTAAAAACAAAATACCACGAGGACTACAGAGAGAGATAAGACATAGCCTCTACCTTCAAGCAGAGAAATAGCCTAATAAGAGGAAAGACAGGGACATCATAAACCACAAAGTGATACAGTGCAAAGACACTCCACTTCTGCCTATCAAAACCCTCCCCTTCTTTTCAGGCCCCAACTCCAAGGCCACCTCCCCCTTTTCCTTCTTCCTCCATTAAAAGCCTTCCTTGATTTCCTCCTCTCTAGTCAAATCCTAAAGAAAGGGATCTTAACTTCAAATTTATCCTAACACTTTCTCATCATTTTTGTGCCCTTAGGCACTTCCTGAAGTTTCTTCATCTGTCAAAAAAAAAGAGACTAGACTAGATGGTCTTCTTCTAGTTCTAGACCATTAGCCTTTATCTTTGCACTAATCACATTCTGGACCAGTTATTTGTAATACCTGTTTTACCCCATATTAGAATATTTGAAGGCATAGACTGTTTTCAGTTCTTATTTTTATCCATAGCACCTATGTAGGACCTAGACCTTGCATACAGTAAATGCTTAATTTATGCTGACCTGAAAAGTGAGATTCAAATAAATGACATCAAAGTTCAGAAGGGAAAAATCACTTTCAGCTTTGAGAAGCTGCTGGTCAAACAGGAATGGTGGTCGATGATCAGGGTTCATTGAAGAGGTGGTTGTAGAGCTGTCCCTAAAAGGACAGCAGAATTTTAACAGGCAAAAATGGGAAGGGAAAAGGTATGATAGAATGATCAAAATATAGTCCTTATTCCTTCAAATGAAATCTTTTCTAGAGAAAAACTGCATACCCACATACTAAAAAGGAGTTCCCTTTACTGACAAAATCACAAACCCAGTCCCTATCCTTATCTGTGTTCCAGGCATTGGGCTAGCTGCCGAAAATACAAAGATATAACCAAGAGCTTGCAGATTTATAGGGGAAAATCAATGAACTCAGGCTATCAAAAAGTAACTAGAAAGGAAGGATCTCTTAGATATAGGTGAAGAACAGAAACTTGTGCCTCCACATACATACACACGCATATGCAAACCTCACACCCCTATTCCCCCTGTCAGCTCCTACTCCATCTTGGTTGCTTGGTCATGGTTGGCCTCTTTCAGGTTTCCCAAGAAATCATGAAGAATGGGTCTTTCAGAGTCTTTCTTGGACACAAAACAGGGCCACCTTAGAGAGAAGGACCCCTGGGGCTGCAAATTGCCACACCCCCACAAACTGTACATCATCACTGTGTGGGAAGCAAACTTACAAAAATATTTAAGAGGCAGACCTGCCCCAGCAGGAAGCTATAAACACAAATGACCACACAGCCTCTCTACACAGGAAGGAGTAATGTACAGGTTTTATTCGTTTGCACTTGTTTGGAGATCTTCTTCAGAGTTTTGTTTTGTTTTGTTTGGAAACATCTCTTGCCTCTTCCATTCCATTCTAAGTTTCACATCCTCCTAGTTCATTTATATTTCCCATCAGTGCTAGAATGGGGAGCAGTGAGCAATTTAGTATTGACAAGACTGAGGGCTTGGGAACAGTAAGAAATATGTAGGCAGGCAGGACAAGACTTCCATGAGGACTGTGAGAGGAGCAAAGAACAAAAGGGGCACATCAGGTAGGAATGTCTCTGACAAACCTCCCACAACCAGGTGATGGAAGTCACAGGATCACAGGATTTAAAACTGGAAGAGACCTTAAAGATCATCAATCAATCTGTCAACGAGCATCACTAACCCTTAGGAAGTGCCAGGCACTGTGCTAATCACCCAGAAAGGATACAAAGTAGTTTACCCAACTCCATCTTATTTACAGAGGAAGAAACTGAGGCCCACATGAGCTAAATGACTTGCTTAAGAACCACACAAGCAGAAAATTATAGCAACAGCACTCAACAACCAGGTCCTCCAACTCTTTACTAAATCCAAAGCTCTTTCTAAAACACTAGCCCAGTTTCCTTCCTTGTTCATAAAGAGGGCAAAGAGAAGAGCTAGGTAGCATTATGGAAAGAGCAGCAAGCCTAGAGATGGTAGGTCCTGGGTTCGAATTTGACCTCAGACACTTCCTAATTGTGCAACCCAGGGCAAATTACTTAATTCCAATTGCCTAGCCCTTACCTCTCTTCTGCTCTAGAACCAATACTTAGTATTGATTCCAAGACAGAAAGTAAGGGTTAAATAAATAAGGCAAAGACCTTGATTCATCCCTACAGCACCACTTGGCTCATAGAAGACCCTTCAGCATAGGCTTCCTAGAACACACGGCCACTCACATCTCCCACCATCCCACAGAAAGAACGGGCCATAGCAGCTACTAGCCTGAAGGAGTTAACCCAGCTGGTACCAAAGGTTAGGAGGAAATGAACAAGCCACCTGACACTTTTCTGGCAGAATCTAAGCTGATTAGTTTGGGTTACAAACACCACTGCAAGATTCCACTACACTGATGAAACTGCTCCTTTTCTACAACCTAAAAATAGTCCATTTATCAAAACAGGCACATTCCACACATGTTTCTGCACTGTCAGCTCCCTGAGGTTCCATATCCCCAAATCCTTCATCTGGAGTTTCTTATTAGAGTCCTGTTTTCCCCCAGCCCAAGGCAGAGGACCAAAGAACATGCCCAGAGATCTCCAAAGTCTTTCCTAACACAGACATCTTAAGTTTCTTTCTAAGCACCAAACATGTACTGCAGTGTGCTGTGCCCAGGCCTCATGTGGAGCCCCAACAGGAAGGAGGGCCAGGCTTCAGGGAGGCAAAAATGATGGGCATGACGAGGCATGATCAGGAAGTCAGGAAACTGCCTTGGGTTCATGCAGGAATGGAAGGGGCCCCACCCACCAGGCAGGCAGGAGATTCAGAAAACACAAGAGAAAATGGTTTCCAGTCTGTCTGAGCTGTGGCCCAAAGAGGCCAGCCAGGGTCCCAGAGCCAAGGCTGGCCAGACCTCCCGTCCCTCCCAGCAATTCGACAAATACCTGCGGAGAGTCAACTGTGTGCCAGGAAGTGTGCTTGGGTCCTGGCTAGGCAGGGATAGATCTGACACAGGTTTTGCTCTCAAGGAATTTATAATCTCATCATATATTGGTGTTTTTTTTTTTAAACCAATTATGACATGAGGGAGAATAAAATCAGGATTAAGGGAGAATGAAACATGCAAAAGAAAGCCCTAGACTAAATGCTAAGAAGAAAACCTCAAGGGAGAGAGGGGAGACCTCATGTTCAGTGGGGAAGGAAGAGAGGGAATGTGCTGCAGTATTATTCCAAGAAGAATCTATGGAGAGGTGGGGCCAAGAAAAATTGTGAAGTAGGTTTTCATTCAGTGCCACTAATTGACCCTTTGAGGGTATTTTTGTTTCCTTCCCAGAACCATCCTGAACCTCCATTAACACAGCAATGGAAATCACTCCACAGTATTAAGTATTTACCGTGTGCCAGCAGACACAAAGAACAATAACAAAAAAATGCTATATATAGTCAAATAAACTTCATCGTGACTCTGATTGCTCTAAGGACTTGAGTTCAAATTCTGATTCACTAGCTGTATAACCCTGAAGATGTCATTTAACATTTATTTGCCTCAATTTCCTTAACTGTAAAATGAGGAGGGGGGTAATAATAGTACCTACCTCAAAAGTTTGTTGTTAAGGATCAAATGAAATAATATTTTGTATTTTTTATTTTGTTTAGTCATTTTTCAGTTGTGTCCAAGAATTCATGACCGCTTTGGGGGTTTTCTTAGCAAAAATATTGAAGTAGTTTGCCATTTCCTTCTCCAGTTCATTTTACAGATAAGGAAACTGAGGCAAACAGGATTAAGTGACTTGCCCAGGGTCACACAGCTATTAAGTTTCTGAGGTCATATTTGAACTCATGTCTTCCTGATTTCAGACCCAGGTGCTTTGTACACCATACCACTTAGCTGCCCTACTATTTTATATTAGTGCTTAGCAACGTGCCCAGCACATAGTTGGCACTTACATAAATGCTCATACTCGTCCCTTCTCCATTCTGGAGCCAGAAGACCCAAGTTCAAATACCAGTTCTGACCTAAGTGATACTGGGCAAATCATATATAACCTTCCTAAGCCCCAATTTCTTCATGTGTAAAATGAAGAGGAGGAGAAGCTGACTAGAGGACCTTTTTCTCTGTCCCTCAATTTCCTCTCTGTAAATGAGGTGGGTTGGGTTAGATGATTTCGAAAGTTCCTAGTACCAGATGTCCAATAGCAGAAATCAGGTTATTTGTTTTGTACAATAACCCAGAGTCCAGTTTTCTCATTGTGCAGATGAGGAAACTGGGGTTCAGGAAAGTTTCATGATGCTCAAGCTCACACACAGAACCAGGACCCAGATCTGTGTGACATACTCTGACTCCAAGACAAGTGATCTTCCTATTCTGTCCTATAAAAACTGGCACTCAGGGCAGCTAGGTGGCACAGAAGGTAGAGCAACAGGCCTAGACCTGGAGGGTTCTGGGTTCAAATCTAGCCTCAGACACTTCCTAGCGATGTGACCCTGGGCAAGTCACCTAACCCTGTTTTGCCTAGCCCTTGTCCTTCTGTATTAAAGAGTTTGTTACTAAAATAGAAACTAAGAGGTTTTTTTTTAATGGCACTTAATGTATACTAATCCTTAAATTTCCCTCCCCCCCAAAAAAACCTCCTCAAATCACACCATTTACAAAAAGGAGTGTAGGATGTCCCTTCTTGCAAGTCCAGGCTGAACCAAAACACTCCCAGGCTTCCAGCCACGCTCCCCTATACACAGACACTGGTGAGCCAGCTTGGCTTCCAACGGCAGAAAATTAATGATAAACTGTGTACTTCCTTATAGCCCCTCATTCTTGGCAACGTCTTTCAGAGATGGCTACAATATGGCCTCCACCCACACTAGACCCAGATGAAGCAGCTGTCAGGCCTGTAGTACGTATCTCGAGTGTGCAAAAAATGTGCTTACCACAGGCAAGAGAGTATAACATCTTTTTTACCTCACACAATCTGTCCTCTCTCCTGATGCTCACCCCTCCCTCTCCAAAAACAAAAAACAAAAAACTGGCATTATCTATCAAGAGAGCATTCATAGAAACATTCCTCCCAAAGAACTTTGCCTGAGACCACCCAACGTGCACTTCAACTCTTTAACCTAAGTAATAAGGAGGCAAAATCCAGGTCCTGAGCCAGAAAAAAACTCCACTGGAATCAATGCACTAGTAACTCTTCTTTTCTCCCCATCTTGATTCCTCATCCTCACTTCAACACTCCACTGTTCTCTCCTGAGGATCACCAGTTTTGCCTGGCTAAGTCTCATTCTTAGATCATTCCTACCATTTGTCACCTTTGCTCTTGCATACTTGCTACTGAACAAATATAGAGAAAATCATGCAAACTGTTGTGACTTGGTCCACTATAAATTTATGTTACACAACCTCAACTGGGCCCTCGCTCCTGCTAGGCAATCCTACCATACCTCTCATCAACTCACTAACCCACTCCATACAATGTCTCTTCCAAACCTTTTTATCCCTCCTTAAAATCTTTCACAGCTCCCACCCTCTCAGCTAAAAATCTTATCTCTTATTTTACAGAAAAATTGAGGTCATTTGCTATGAGCTCCCTCCTCTTCTCATCTTCTATCACTTAATTGCCTTCTGTCACTCTCTCCTCCTTCATCTCCATCTCACATGATGAGGTGGCCCTACTCCTTAACAAGCCTAAATCCCATTCCATCCCATTCCATCCTGTCTCCTCCAACAGATCAGCTCCTTTGTCATCTGTACTCTACCAATTATTTTCAATCTCTCCCTTTTTATTGGTACCTTCTCTACTCTCTACAAACATGCCCATATCTCCCCCATTCTGTAAAAACCCTCACTTGGTCCTTCCATCCCCATTAACTATGATCCTATATCTCTTTTGCCATTTTTGGCTAAACTCCTTGAAAAGACCATTTACAAAAGATGTCTACTTTTCTCCTCTCTCTCTCCTTAATCCCTTATAATCAATCAGGTTCCCAACATTCTAATTCCATTGAAATTGTTCTTTCCAGAGTTACTTGTGATCTCTTAGGAGCCAATCCAATGGCCTTTTCTCAGTCCTCATTTGTCTTTGATCTCGTCAGCCTTGCTTTTGTTGACCACCCTCTCTGCTCTAGATTTTTTGGGACATCTTTCTCGAGGTTTTCCTCCTACCTATCTGACCTCTCCTCCTCTGTCTCTACTGCTGGATCTTCCTCCAGATCATACCTGCTAACTGTAGGTATCCCTCAGGGTTCTGTCCTGGGCCCTCTTCTCTTCTTCGCTCGGTGATCTCATCAGCTCCTGTGGCTTTAATTACCAACTCTCTATGTGGATGATGCTCATATCTACTTATCATGTCCCAATCTCTCTGCTGATCTCCAATCTCACATTTCCAATAGCCTTTCAAACAACTGAACTAGATGTCTAGTAGGCATCTTAAACCTGACAAGTAACCTTTCCTATTTCGACAGAAGACAACCCCATCTTCCCAGTCCATCAAGCTCCCAACCCAAGAGTCATCCTGGATTTCTCATTCTCTCACCCCCCATATCCAACTTGTTACCAAGTCCTGTCCATTTCATCTTTTCGCCATCTCTTGAATACACCCCATTCTTTCCTCTGACACTACCCCTCACCTTGGTGCAGGCCCTCATCACCTCACACCTACAATATTGTAATAAACTGTTTGTTGGTGGGTCTGCTTATCTCAGGCCTTTCCTTCTCTCCAATATGTCTTCCATTCAGCAATCCAAGTGAGTTTCCTAAAGTGTAAATATGATCATAACACACACACACACACACACACACACACACACACACACACACAGAGAGAGAGAGTAATCTCCAGTAGATCCTGATTACCACTAGGATTAAATACAAAATACTCTATTTGGCATTCAAAGCCCTTCATAACCTAGTCCCCTTTCCAACACAGACTCTTGAATCTAGGGACACTAGCCTCCTGGCTTTTCTACAAATAAAAGCATTTTACCAGATGATCACTGTACCAATGAAATAAAAAGTCCAGTCTAAAATAAATACACACACACACACACATATGTTTATATATGAGCCACCACACTCTGGAGCTGAAAGAAATGTTAGAATGAGGAAGATCAGTGCTAGAAAGGACATGGGATATGTCAAAGCTAGAAATGAATTTTTAAAAGAAAATGGCAAAGTTGTAAGGGCCCTTAAAACACAGAATTTTAAGAAATGGAAATGCTTCCTCATTTTTCAGATCAGGAAATTGAGGTTCAGGAAGAGAGGCCCATGTATATGTGCTAGTGCAGGGCCAACACTCAAAAAGCAGTTAAGAAAAGGGAGGAGAATGGGAAATCATGCAAACTGGGAATTGGGAATTCTAATTACTTTGCTGTCACCATTTTTATGTATGGCACCAGACAAATTAGGATGCCTTTTGGTGAATGAACATTTTCAAATTTTTTCTCTAAAAATTGGGATGAGTAGGAATGGATTTGTGGTGATCTGAATCTTTGGAGGAAACACTCACAATCAGTAAGATGGCAGATTTGCAATATTTTATTCTCTAACAAAACTAATACTTTTTGCTAAGAAGCAATTCAGAAGAGCTTAAATATTGTCAGCATTTTGTTGGGGCACCTCAATCAATGGAAGTCTTAGGACTAGATGAAATTGTCAGCTCCCAGGAGTGGAACAATCTTTGACTATTCCATCCTCCTGATTCCAGGCTGGGCTGCACTCAGGCCACCCCAAAAAATTAACTATCTTGCCTTTTTTTTTAAGGTCTCCAAAAAAGGACAGAAGTATAAAACTTCAGTTTCCATTAAGATGGTTTCAGACTGAGGGTAAATTTAGGCAAAGCACTACATATGTCCCAAGGCCTCAATTTCCCCATGTAGCTCTATAAGTCTACCTAAACATAGACCCAGATGATAATGGAACTGGCAAGCACCTTAGAGATCACCTAGTCCAACAACATCATTTGACAGACAAGAAAACTGAAAAGACTTATCCAAAGTCACCAAGACAGTCAAGTCACTGAGCCAGGACTACAAAGCAAGTCTCATAACACCTGATCCAAAGTTCTTTCCATATACCATAACACCTCTCAATCTATCAAGGAAATGGCCCCTGAGTAAATGGAGCATCAGTGACAGTTCCCGGAAGGCACAATATTAACCCTATGTATGGCCAGGAATTATATCTGAACAGATAGGTCTACAGGAACAGCTCACCCCAATGCCACTAAGTTCAGTGATGAAAACTGGGGATACTAATGAAGGTAAGGACAAAGGGAAGTCAAGATAGTCGTCTGTTACCAGAACACCAACTAAAATGCTCTTATTCATTTCCCCAAGGGCTTGGGCAAGGCATTAGCAGAATTTAGTAAGAACATGCCAAGTGCTCTTGCTCTTCAATTCAAATAGGAAAATGGGTTGAGCATCTACTAATGCAAGTCACTGTGCTAATCCATTCTCACCTCTTTATTCACTATTCAGCTTTCAACCCCCCAGCACTAAATGTGGTAGACCTTTAGATGGAAGCCCAAGAAAGGAAGCTGAATAGAAACTAGATTAAAGGGGAGTCAAGAAATTAGAAGGATAGAACCGAAGACAGGAATAGAACCTTGAATTAGTGACTTGTTAAAGAAAGAATAACCGAATTTAGAGCTGGAAGGAACATCAACAGTCACCTATAGTCCAACCCCCTCGTTTTATAGATGAGGAAATTTAGAATTCTAGGAGGTCAGGAGTAAATTTACTCAAGGGTTTTATGAATCCAAACCCTTCAGAATTACTTCTTGGGAAATACAAAAAGCAAAGCTATTTGCCATACTCTTTATATCTAAGAAGTAGTGCCATATGGGGGGAAAGGGGAAGGGGAGAGGGAGGAAGGGAAGGAAGGGAGGAAGGGAGGAAGGAAGGAAGGAAGGAAGGAAGGAAGGAAGGAAGGAAGGAAGGAAGGAAGAGAGGGAGGGAGGGNTTTATTTTGTCTAAATCTGCACACATCTTCCCTTCTTCAACTCAGAAATCCATTCCACATAATGTCTGTTTCACAGAAGAAACAGGATTTGTGCTGGATCTATGGAGATATTGTTAAACTGGAAAGTATACAAAAGAGTACATCCAGGATGGTGACAGATCTTAACTCCATGAGGGCTAGTTGAAGGAACTGTATGTGTTTAACTTAAAGAAAACTGGAGCTGGGGGTGGAATAGGATTGGAGGTAGCTAGGGTGATATGATAGTCATCTTCAAGAGAAATTAGTATTTTCAAAAGCCAAAATACGGCAGAATTGACACATCTGAACTTATCAATTTATGACTGTTACAGAGGCTTTATGGGGATGACAAAGGGAGTATCTGGAATTTCACTAGTGTAAAAATTCACCAATTTATATGCCCAAAAAAAAAAAGAAGAAGAAAAGAAAAGGAAGGAAGGAAGGAAGGAAGGAAGGAAGGAAGGAAGGAAGGAAGGAAGGAAGGAAGGAAGGAAGGAAGATCCTAGCTCTGACAAATCCTAGTTGTATGAACTTATGCAAGATCCTTGACCTCCCTGAGCCTCAGTTTCCTGATCTATAAAATGGGAATAATCTCTGCCCTAACTCTCTAACTGGGCCACTGCAAAGATATAATGAAATAAGAATTGTGCATGTGCTATATAAACTATAAAACACTGTACAAAATTATTTACTAATCAATCACAAAAATCTAAAGATTCTATAACTCTTTGATACATTAGAGATGTCCAGTAATGTCTTTTATGTTATACTTACTGAGGCAGGAAAATAAAAGTTCCATGTTGAAGAAATGTAGGAAGTGTTGACATTTAAGGCAGGCAGACAGTCACAACAAATATTTACTAGGGCAACTACTATGTACCAGGTATTCAACTAAATGCTGTGAACACAAAGAAAGGCAAAAGACAGTCCCTATTCTCAAGGAGTCTACAGCAGGGACAACATGCAAACAGCTCTCTATAAACAAACAAGATATAGATAATTGAAGAGAAGCAATAGAGAAGACACTAGTATCAAGGAGAATCAGGAAAGGCTTCTTGTAGAAGGTAAGATTCTAGACAGGGCTTGGAAGAAACCAGGAGGTGGAAATGAGGATGGAGAAAATTCCAGGCATGGAGGACAGTCAGTAAAAATGCTCGAAGCTAAAAGATGGAGTATCTTATCTGAGAAATAGCAAGAAGGTCAGTGTCACTGGATCATGGACTATGTGGCAGGGAGTGAACTACAAGTTGCTTGGAGGGGGCTACGTTATGAAGTGCTTTAAAGCAAGAGAATTTCATATTTGATTCTTGTAGTGATAAGGAACCAGTGAAGTTTATTGAATGAAGGATGGGGCTCAGGCCCATGCTTTAGGAAAATTAATTTGACAGCTGAGTAGAGGAAAGACAGACTGACCAAGGAGAGACAATGAGAGCCAGCATCAGAGTGATGGTTATGTGAGTACAAAGAGTAGGATGTATGAATGGATGAGAGATCTTGTGAAGACAAAATCAGGACCTGGCAACAGGTTGGATTGTAGGGATTTGGGGGGGGGGGGGGGGAGGGGATGGATTATTTTTCTTTTTTTTTTTTTAATAGCCCTTACCCTCTGACTTGGAATTGATATCAAGTATCTATTCCAAGGTAGAAGAGTATTAAGAGCTAAGCAATTGGGCTTAGCCAGGATCACACAGCTCTAAAGTGTCTGAGGCCACATTTAAACCCAGAACATTCCATCTTCAAGTCTGGCTCTCATTAAGCTGCCTACTTGCCCCAAGAAGGTGATTTTGAAAGAATAATAAGTTGAGGAATTGCCAGAGGATATGATAGTACCTCCACCAGAATACTCAGAAAATTCAATTAATTAGAACATACCATTCACTACCAAAGATTTTCCCATCAGTTAAGATTTCATGTTCTAGAATACAAAATAAATGTGTAATTGTTGTTTATAGGACTTTTGTTCTTTAATATTTAGAGCACCCCACTCTGAAAGCAGTTTATCATTTTCTCCAGAGGAGGCTCCTCCTGGGAGATGTGCTGACCACCCCAGACAGTAGAGAAAAGGAAAACGAGGCTTAGTTTTCTGCTACTTCATCAACAAATACAGACACACTGAAACAGATTAAAGCCAAAGATTAAATCAATACCAAAAGAAATGTGATTGTTCCCTAGAGCTCTTAAAACAGGAAAAAAAGAAGAAAGAAAAAAAAGCATGTATCTCAAATTCTTCCTTTTGGGAAAAATAGGCCAACCATAAGCCACCAGGATTTATGGGAAAAGTCATCAATGTCCTAAGCCTTTCACCTCTCTATACACACCATGATTTCCAAGTTAAGGCAGTGTAGTTCAATGGAGAGCACTGAATTATCAGTCAAATCACTTCAAATCCAATCTCAGCTCTGTAACCCTCTCTAAGCCTCATTTTTGCCATGCCCTCCTATGCCTGCTCCATTCCAGACACCTGGAAGGGTTGACAAGTCACCTCACCCTTGTTGGAAGATTTAAGGAGAACGGAATCCCTTCCAGCTGGAGAGGGCAGAGGAAGGTGGCACCTAAGCTAGATTTCGGCAGGCAGGAAATGTACAGAAAGCCCATTCAAGGAATGCAAGAGAGACAGTGTGAACAAAGGCAGGAAGAAACTGGGGAATGGCAAAGAGCCCAAGAGGGCTGATGAATAGATGGGGAAAAGCACCAGGAACAACTGGAAAGGTAGGGTTAGCCCAGATGGTAGAGGGCTTGGTTGCCAGGACATATACTTTATTTGGGAATAATAATAGTTGACTTTATGTAGTGTTTAATTCATGCTATTTTATTTGATCTTTATCACACTGCTGTGAGGTAGGTACTATAGGTATTTTGCTCTCCCTTTTCACAAAGAAGGAAACTGAGGCTCAGAAATGAAGAGACTTGACACTGGCCACCCACTGAGTGCCAGAGATAGGGTTTTAATCCAGGTCTTTCTAATACTAAACCCAGTTTTTAAGTCACTATCCTTCCCACTGCTTCTCTAATGTAAGCACTGGGGAGCCAGTGAAGGTGTTTTGGGAAACAAGAGAGGCATGCTCCTACATGTACATTAAGATTACTGCAGCAACCACAAAGAATTAGCATTCAAAGCCAAACATCCTCCCTAACCACCTCTCACCCTCCACCTCCATAGTCTAGAAAAACATGGGCCAGAATTTTAGCACACCATTTCTCTGATAACTGCTCAGCTCTGTCTTTTCCTTATGGGAGCAAAACAAAATGCTCAATCTGAAAAGAAAACAGTCCAGACTTGGTCTTCAAGTCAAAAGCCATTTTTTCGTCCCTTTCTATGTCACCTGAACTTTCAACCTTAGGTGTTTAACTTGACTTCAAAGCAAATGGCAGGAAGCAGCAAGGATCATGAAACTGCCAATGGTGGCCAGCCCTAAATGGCATCCTGTGCCAATAATGGCATTCGTCATCCTAAAGCAATGTGGATTCTCTCCTCTGATAAATCCCCAACCAAAGTCTAAAGGCTAGACACAATAAATGACATACTGAGCCAAGAAGGAATAACCCAAGCTGCCATGGGGAGAAAAGGCAAAGCCCTATGCAAAAGCTGCAAGTTTCAATACAAACTCAAAGGGAAACTAACTCTGTCCTGACCACCCAGTCAGGAACAGCATTAGGTTGGATGGGATACTTCTGGTCCACATTTGCTCTGGTTATGTTGAACTTCTGGGATCAAACTGGTCAATTCTCACTAGAGAAAGCATTGGCACTTGGCACTATGCTTTCAAATCAGTTATTTTGGGGGACCAAAAGTAAGAGAAAGAAAAAAAAGGCCACTTTGTGGAGCAAAGTAAATCCTGATCTCACTGGCATGGTGAGGCCCGTTATAAATAACATAGTTCATTATTACAGGGATTTGGAGGTAAAACAAGTCAAATCATGTCCCAGACACATTAACTACAGAGAGTAAGAGCCCCTGGTAGAGCCCTACATCTATAAGGCAGGTGTGTTAGTCCTCTAAAGGGCTTTCTCAAACTCCCAAACTTCTCATACTTCCAACATGGTCTCATGCCCCAGGATGGCATCAGGAATCTCCCAAGATTCCAAGTGTCCAACTGGAAACCCTGCCCAAAGATATGGCTTTTTGCAAATCCTTGCAAAACTTAACTTACACTAGCTCATCCTCAAGAAAAAAAAGGACATGGTTTGCATCTCCTTAAGTATTCTTTCTCTAACTAATTTTTATGCTTATTGAAACTGGGGAGAAGGGTGGGATGGAGAAAGTATAGTTCTTTGGGTTTCCTTCATAATGCTCTCTATATAAAAGTAATACAATAAATGTTTCTCATCATTTGATGACCCAACCAGAATTTTCCCAAACCAACCACCCCTCACCTCCCAAAAAACAACCTTGAGATTTTTATGTAAACTGAATTTCCAGGTTTTCTTAAGAGAAGACATGGAGCAGCTAAGTGGCTCAGTGGATAGAGCACTAGGCTTAGAATTGGGAGGATTGAAATCTGGCCTCACACTTCCTAGCTGTATGACCCTGGGCAAGTCACTTAAGCCCAACTTCCTAGTGATCAACCTTTTGTCTTGGAGTTGCTACAGAAATAGAAAATAAGGGGTTTTTTAATGTAAAAAAAGAGAAGCAAATGACCATTCTATTGCAAATTTTAATAATATGGAAATAGGTTTTGAACAATGATACATGTATAACCCAGTGGAATTGCTCATCAGCTCAGGGAGAGGGAAGGGAAGAACACGAATCATGTAACCATGAAAAAATATTCTAAATAAATACTTTTTTAAAAAAGGAAGAGAAGCCTTTAATCTCTCTCTAGGTCTTACTAGTCTTATCTCCAAAATGGGAATAAAATTTTAACTGCCTTGAGGTAAAGGCTAAGCCAGATAATTTTAAAAGGGTAAATAAAACTAGATCAGAGGTTCTTAACCAAAGGTATGTGAACTTGGGTTTTGTTTTGTTTCTTTAAATATTTTGACAATTATGTCTTAATACATTTTGCTTCCTTTGTAATCCTACATATTTATGTATTTTAAAAAATGATTCTGAGAAAAGGACCTACCACCAAATAGGGTCCAGACACAGAAAAAAAGGTTAAGGATCCTGGAACTTCATCTCTAAGAACCCCTCCCCACATCTCTCCCTGTAATACTATGGATCCTAGAATTACCACTACTTCCTCTCCTCTTTTCTAGTTGTATGGTCTTAGGAAAGTCACTTCCCTTTTCTCTGAGGCCTCAGTAAAACAAGGTCAGTTCCCAAAAGGCCTGTGTGTTATCTTACATTTCTCACCTAGCTGTCACATTACTCTGGAACCTCTCCTCCTTTGTCATGGCTCCAGAAAGCTCAAGATAATCTCATCATCTTATAAGATCCCATCAGCCTTGGGACTCCATGTCATCACTCCCCTTGGCCGCTCAGATTGCTGGATGGGACCATCCAAATCCCCATTTCCAAAAGAGCTCAACTCAGATCTATCCTCATTTCTCACTACCTCAGACTTCTCCACCAGGGTGTCAGGCAGGTCCCTACCCCCTCCTCACCCACACTTGGCTTTCTTTTGTGTGCCATCTCCTCCAAGGGCAGGGATAGTCTTTCTGTTTTCATATTTGTATCCCCAGCATTTAACAGTGTCTAGCACAGGTGCTTAATAAATGTTGGCTGACAATTGCACCTCATATGCTCCATGTTCCAGCCACACCGTCCCCCTTGTCATTTCCTCATTCATTTCATCCCTGCCTCTACCTCTAAGACTCCAAGCATAGGCTTTCCTCCCATGACTGAATTGTACCTCCATTGCCTCCTTACCTCTGACTCTCGGACTCATTATTCATTGCTCAGTTCCAGATCCTCCTCCTTTTAGGTATGGGTGAAGTTTTTCAAGGTCTTCTCTGATCCTATAATTCTGTGATTCCTAAAAAGAGACCTTTCCTGGTCCTTATTCACCTTAATGCCGAGCACTCCCAGGCCTCAGGAACTATTTTGTGTGTTTACTTTATATGTTTCATATGTGTTTATCTATGTATACTTTTCTTCTGCTGCAATAGACATTCCTTATTATTATAATAGTATTATTCCTTAAGGAAAAGGAAAACAAGTTTCCCCAGGCCAGAGCATGAGTCTGGTGGCGTAGTAGGACCTTAATGAATGTTCACTAAACTAAGTTGATTAGAGATAAAGAGCCATAGAAATATGAGCTATTACTATTCCCTCTTAAGGATAGATCCATTATCATCATCCTCATCCTCATCCTCATCCTCATCCTCATATAGGGACAGTGTGATCTTTAACCCTAGTACCCAAGCACCTGTGGTATACTCAGTATGTACAGTATTTAACAGATGGTGAAAAACAAATACTGAATGATAGCTTTTCCCCATCCTACAACTCTCTTTGGTCGCATCTTTATTGTGGAAATGTGTACTATATTTGTTATTGATAATAATAAATAACTCCTATTTCTTGGTGCCTACAAAAACCTTCAACATTGGTAGAAACAACATTATCATCCCCCTTTTACAAATGGAGGCACTAAAGTTCACGGAGGAGGAAGCAGGCTTTACCCTGGAATGGCAATTAGGTAACCTGGTCTGTTTTTCTTTTTTGTTCTCCTGTAGAGGTTGGACTAGATGGCCTTTGAGATACCCTTCAACTCTGAAATGCTAGGATTCTATAAAGTGACTTATCCAAAGTCACACAGCTCATAAGATGTCAGAACTCAGGTACCCTAACTGCAAATCCAGAATTTTTGCCACCTGCATGTAGCCTCTCAAAATAAGGGCTAGGATCACAGTATTCTTCCTATCTTAATAACTAAGATTTCTCCTGACTAAAAACTGAACCAGGTCATGGAGTCTCATTACTTCAAACATCTTAAGGGCCAGGCTGTCTTCTTTGTATCACTCAGGGCATAACAATAGCACCTAGCAAAATAGTCTCTCTTTCTCTCTCTCAAATCTTTACCTTTCATCTTGAAATCATTCATTCTAAGGCAGAAGAGCAGTAAGGTCCTAGCATTTGGGTTAAGTGACTTATCCAAGCCAAATTTGAACCCAGGACCATTCATCTCTAGGCCTGGTACTTTAGCCACTGAGCCACCTACTTGCCCTAATAGTCTCTTAATTGGTGCCCCTGACTCAAAATTTCTCCTTTCTCCAATCCATCCATCAGACATCAGCTAATCCATCCAGCAGCCCAAGTGACATTTTCTAAAGCATAGGTCCCCTGCTCAAGAAGTCCCAGTGGCTCCCTATTTGTCATGTTCAGTCAGAGTACTATGCCCCCTTTTGGAGTTATCTTGACAGTTACTGGAGTGGTTTGTCATTTCCTTCTCCAGCTCATTTTCCAGATGAGGAAACTGAGGTCAACAAGATTAATGTACTTCCTCAGAGTCACACAGCTAGTCTGAGGCCAGATTTGAACTCAGGGAGATGAGTTTGAAGGCTCCCTACCATCTACAAAATATAATGCAAACTCCTGTTTGGTGTTAAAGGCTTCCTACAACTTGGCTCCACCTACCTTTCCACCAGGCTTTTTATGCATTATCGCTCCCCATCACGCAATCTAGAATATGATAAAACTAGCCTTCTTTCTGCTCCTGACACACATACCACTCCCTCCCTCCTCTACCATCTTCATCCCTTTGCACTGGCTGTCCCCCATGCCTGAAATGCACCCTTTTCCCACCTCTTTAATTCTCTTCATAACTCAGCTCAAGTTCTTTAATTCTCTTCATAACTCATCTACATGATCCCCTCAACTTCAGGTACCTGAAGATCAAATTCCCTCCTATAGACTTTGTGTATATTTTATATATAATTATGTTTCTACATTGCTTCTGCTGACTGAATGTAAATTCGCCAAGGATCTCTGAAGACCCAGCATCTCCAAGAAATCCAGGGACAGGAACTCTCTCTAGCAATGCAAATATTAACCTACCTGTGACTTATTAATGCTACCTAAATATGAGCTATCACTGTTACACAGCAGAGGGCAGGAGTGCCTTCATTTCTGTCTTTGTAGGACCAATGCCTAGAATTGTCCCTGACATAGAACTGATTCATTTTTTTGTTTTGCTGTTTTTTTCCTTTTAAACCCTTACCTTCCATCTTAGAATCAATACCATATGTGGGTTTTAAGGCAGAAGAGCCATAAAGGCTAGGCAAAGTGGGTTAAGTGACTTGCCCAGGGTCACATAGCTAGTAAATTTCTGAGGCCAAATTTGAACCCAGGACATCCCAGCTCTAGACTTGGTTCTCAATCCACTGAGCCACCTAGTAGCAAGTTCTTAAGAAATTCTTTTTGATGGAAGCTCACTGGATGAATGAATGAATGAATGGTACTTCCCACATCCAACAAACCCATCCAGTTACTTCTTCCCACCAGTTTGTTTCTAACTGCTAATTCCTGATGTATCCAAAACTGAATCAAAGCCCTTTCTTCATGTTTGTGGGTAGAAAAAAAACTAACTCCTCCCCCTTCTATAAACCCATCTCCTTTTACTGATGGAATGGAAACAATTTCCAGGGTTTGGGGTTTTTTGTTGTTGTTATTGCTTCTGCTACAATTGCACCAAACTGAGAACCAAATACACTTAATCATGAGTTCTGGTGAGGAAGATGACAGAAACCACAGAAACGAGGGGGCAGCATAGGGTAATTGGAATAGCACTGACCTTGCAGCCAGAAGACCTGAGTTTGAGGTCTGACTCAACCACAAGCTATGGCTTGGAGACAATTACTCCTCATGCCTCAGTTTTCTCCAGTGCAAAACAGGGAGCATAATAATAGCCAACATTTCTATAGTATTGAAGGTACTCTCTCCATACATTATCTCATTTGGTCCTTACAACATCTCTGTAAGGTAGGTACTACCAAGTCTAGTGCAAAGATTAGAGTCCTGGTACTACCAAATTTATGATCAAATGAGATAATAAACGTAAGGGCACTTACATAGGATATCAGATATTATCATGACATTAAAGACTGGTGATACAAAGAAAGTGTTCATATACACCAAAAGACCTGTTGCAACACTTTTTTGTGATGGAAAAGAATTAGAAATAAAGTAGATGCCCAGCAACTGGGGAATGGCTAAAACAAACTGTGGTACATGAGCATAATGGAATATTATTATGCTATAAGAAATGATGTGTGTGGTGAATACAAAGAAGTCTGGGAAGATAAGCTTGAACTGATGTAGAGCCAAGCAAACAGCATATGGTGACTATAACTATGTAAATTAAAAGAATGAATGTTACAAAATTACAAAGATCAAAGAAGACCCTTGAATAAAGAGAAATGAGAAGACATCTCCAACCCTGTCATGAAGGGGGTGCTTCATGACAAAGGGAGTTTCCGCAAGTTGTTGTACATGTTTTCACACTTTTTCAACATATCAGTTATTTGTGTTGCTTTTTTCTTCTCTAAAAAATATTACTTTACTTGTCTATGAGATGGTTCTCTGGGAAAGGAAGGAATGGGGGAGGAGGAAGGGGAGGGATACCCAGGATAACTATGGTGATGTAAGAAACAAAAAACATTAATAAAATTATTAAGTATTAATTAAAATTATTAATATTAATACTATTAATAAAAACAGTTTAAAAAATAAGCACTAAAGTTACTTCATCAGCTGCCAATATCATTGCTCTCAGGTAGACTATATTTCATCCAAGTTAAGTTTGGTGTTTTTTCTAAACTACAGATATGTGGTTATTTTTTAGCCCCAAGTTGCTTTAACATGTAACTTTTGCATCATTCTGAGAAGAGGAGACATAAATTTAAGTACATTAAACCACTCATCAGGCACACTATAGACTGGAAAAGAGAAGACAAAGGAGGTAAGTGAGCACTGTCTTTAAACAGGGAAGGGTTTCGTCATGAAGAAAGAGGAATTATGTCTATCCTGCATAGTTATACAAGGCAGAAGAGTAAGCCCTTCTCATGGAAGTTACAGGAAGGCAGATTTCCTGTCTTTTTTTAAACTGTTACCTTCTGTCTTAGTATCACTTCTAAGACAGAAGAGTGGCAAAGGCTGGGCAACTGGGGGTAACTGACTTGCCCAAGGTCACATAGCTAGGAAGTATCTGAGGTCAAATTCAAACCCAAGTCCTCCCACCTCCCTTGTATCCACTGTGCCACCTAGCTGCCCCTAGATTTCCTTTCAATATAACAACTTCCTAACAATGAGAAATGTTCAAAACTGAAATAAGGCTATGAGTTTCCTTATTACTGAAGGAATTCATCCAGTGACATAGATGGCCACTTGTTGGTTATGGCTTAAAAAGGATTCAAGCATCACGCAAGGAGATAAGCTACCTAATCTAGAAGGGCCTTTTCCAAGTCTAAAGTTCCCTGAGCCTTGAGTAGCCCAAGTGACAGGAACACCAGACACACCGGAGAACTGATACCACAATGGAAAATTGAACCTTGGAATCACTTTGCACTTCTGCAGTCTCAAATGTTCAGACTGAATCTATTAAAAGCTCAGACCTCCTTCAACATGCTTTGCATGGCAGTAAGCAGCTTGAGCTTTAAGGTATTCACAAAGGGACTGAGTGCTATAACCATTTTATAGAGCAAGAGAATCCATCATCTTCATTCAGGACTTTTTGCTGGCTACCCAGAAAGGAAGAGACACACTATTTATTTATTTGGTTGGTTGTTGTTTCCTTCCTTCCTTCCTTCCTTCCTTCCTTCCTTCCTTCCTTCCTTCCTTCCTTCCTTCCTTTAAAAACCCTTACCTTCCTTATCAATTCTAAGACAGAAGATGCCCAGGATCACACAGCTAGGAAGTATATGAGGTCAGATTTGAACCTGGGTTCTTCTGACTCCAGGCCTGGCAACTCTGTCCATTGTGCTACTTATCTCTACCTATAGCACATATTTTCAAATGACACCAAGAGAAGTCAATCCAGCCTCACTCTCCAATTCCATTCAACACATATTTATTTATTAAGCATTTCTGTATGCAAAACAAGATGCAGTATGAATCAAGGAGTTCTTGGTTCAGATCCTCCTCCATCAAGTCCCAGATGTATAAACTTGACCTCAACCTCTCAGTGTCCCCAGACAACTCTCTGAAACTATAAATTACAGTCAAGTTGCCAGTTTTTTTTTTAATTCTTTTTTTTTTTTAAACCCTTGTACTTCGGTGTATTGTCTCATAGGTGGAAGATTGGTAAGGGTGGGCAATGGGGGTCAAGGGACTTGCCCAGGGTCACACAGTTGGGAAGTGGCTGAGGCCGGGTTTGAACCTAGGACCTCCTGTCTCTAGGCCTGACTCTCCCTCCACTGAGCTACCCAGCTGCCCCAAGTTGCCAGTTTTTATCAGGAGAGTTTCCACATGAAGAATTCACACCTAGATTAAATTATAAGATTATAGATATAGAGCTGGAAGGACCATCTGATCCAGGCCTCTCATTTTTATAAAGGAGGAGGCTAAGTGAATTACTTGGGGTCACAAAGATAATAATTGAATGATGCATGATTTGAATTCAGGTCTTCCAAACTTCAAGCCTAGCCATCTATTCACTAAGCTACCTAAATCATAAGTCTGGTCAAAAATGGTTCTATGACCAACAACTATGCTGGGTACCAAGGATACAAAAACACATCTCAAGTCTCAAGTAGCTTACAGTCTACTATGTAAATATAACAACTCATTTTAGGAATTTTATTAAGGGGCAGTTAGGTGGTTCAGTAGATGGAGAACTAGACCTAGAGTTGGGAGGACTTGGGTTCAAATCTGGCCCCGGCAAGTCACTTAATCCCATTTAACTAGCCCTTATCACTTTTCTGTAATACTTTGTGTTCTAAAACAGAAAGTAAAGGTTTAAAAATAAGAGAGAGAGAGAGTATGTATTATTAGGTCATGGGCAGGTTAACTATGTGGGAATGTGGGAGTTCCCACACCAGGAGTTACTGATCCTTCCTGGGTTCTTAGATCTATAGATGAAGCAACATAGATAGACAGACAGTGGATGGATGGATGGATGGATGGATGGATGGATGGATGGATGGATGGATAGCTGTGTGACTCTCTCTTCATTTCTCCTCACTTGTGAAACAAAGATAATAGCACCTTCACTACTGATCTTCCTGGGTATGGTAAGGAAATCACTTTCCTTATCCAGTGATAGAGAAAGAACTAGAGTTCAAATGCTCATTCCCTGTGTGACCTTAGGTAAATCATTTAACCTCTCTGAGCCTCAGTTATCTCCAGATGTAGATCTATAATCCTATGAGAAAGGGGAGGTTATTATTCCAGAACTATTTCTGTAAAGGAGAAAGGTAGGCAGGGGAGAAGAGGAGAAAGAGAATGGAGGAGAGGAGAGAGGGGAGGAAAGATAAAGGGACTAGAGAAAAGGAATGGGAAGGACAAAGAAAAGAGGGTGAAAAAAAATTCCTCAGCTCTGCAGATGCAGATCAGGCTTGGGGGAGGGGGAGGGTTAACAAGCCCTTTTCATCCCAGAGACAGGGAATGCCAAAAGCCTCTGCAGCAATGCAGAACCCATGCAGTGAATACTGCAGCAAAAATCCGGTGCTGACTGCTCTGAGAGAGGAAACTAAGGAGAACAGATTCACACTTCCTTCGAACCTGAAAAACATGCCCGGAAACATGGTGGGCAGTCTGCCTGCCACTGGCCCCGGCCACAAAACAGAAATCACATAAAAGCAGCACCAACAGATTCGGTTCCCTGGAGCAACCCACATAATAGCAGCAAACCATCCGGGAGGCTCATTTTTCCAGGTGGAAACAGGAAAGCTGCTTTCTTAGCTCACAGGGAACTTGATATCCTCAGAAAGTGCCCTCTCAGCAGACTGGGCTGCTGGCCTCTCACAGGAGGGCCCCTGAAATATCCTATATCCTGTGATGTCTCCCCATGGGCTCTCCCCTGACAACAGGAAGATAATTCAATTTCATTCAACAAACACTTACTAAGTGCTTACTGTATGCTCAATGCCAGGAGAGAAACCAATGTAGGTAAGGCATGTCCTCATGGACCTAGTAAGGTCTAGCAAGGGCTGAAATAAGACAAATAAGAGATATTTAATATTAGCTAAAAGGCCCAATAATAATGATGATGGTGATGATAGCTACCATTTATATAGCACTTACATTGTGCCAAGCATTTTACAATTATTTTCTCATTTCATCCTCGCACCTCTGAAAAGAAAGTGCTGTCATTATCTCTTTTTTATAGATAAGGAAACTGAAACAAGTAGAAACTGAGGGACTTGCCCAGGATTACACACCTACTAAGTGTCTGAGGTCACATTTGAACTCAAGTCTTTCTTACTCTTGGCCCAGCACTCTATTTCCTACACCATCTAATTGCCCAGTAATATAGATACACCATCTCTATTGGGTGACCTTAGCCTCAATTCCCCAGTGTATAAAATGAGAAGCTTGAACTAAATGATCTCCAAGATCTCTTCTAGCTCTAAATGCATGGTGCTATGCACAAGATGCTACTTAAAGGTGGGGGAAAGATTAGAGAGAGAAGATCGGGAGTACTTCAGGAAAGAGACAGAATTTAAACTGCACTTTATAGGGTAGATAGGAGTTCAGCAGACAGCTGGGGGAGGGCATTCCAAGCACAAGGAAAAGGGACACAAGCAAAGGAGTGGAAGGTGGCAACCTCAGGAGGCAAAGAGGCACCCGATTCAAATGCCCAGAAACACGAGGGGGAAAAAATTGCAATATTGGAAAGCTTGGATGGCATTAGACTGTGAATGCCAAGGGTCTCTGAGGTGTTTTCCATCTCTGAGATTCTGGGAAATATGTTTTTATTCTCATTGAAAAAGTTGAACTATGTATTGCTGGCTTCTGAAACTTATTACCTAATACCTTGACAAGAGCTGGGAATTTTTTTTTTAATAAAGTGAGTGTTGTTAGATGCTGGAATAGTTTTCCAAGGATCTCCTGGAAGTCTTTAAAGAAGATTAGATACATTCTCATTTTTCTGGGATGGTTTATGTGGTCCTTGCTGTTTGACTCTGAGCAAGTCACTTAACCCTGTTTACCTCATTTTCCTCATCTGTAAAATGAACTGGAGAAGGGCCAGTCCATTACCTTTGCCAAGAAAACCCCAGATGGGGTCATAAAGAGTCAAACATTACTGAAAAGACAAAACAACAAGTTATTAGGAAATTTGGGGTACAATCAGAGAAGCCTGTCCCACAGGGGGGACTTTACCTGAAGACAGGTATCATGCCATCCCTAAGGCTTGTCTTTTCCAATATTTCAACTAGTTCTCATATGGCATGATCTCAACTCATTGCACCATCCTAGCCTCCATTTTTTTTGAAACTTTCCAGTTTGTCATTATCCTTGCTTAAATGCTCTAACCAACCTGAACATAATTTATTTCAACAAGCATTTCATTAAATACCTATGGCATTATCCTTTGACCCAGCAATACCACTGAGATATACCAAATACCAAAAAAGATCAGAGATAAGGGAAAAGGACCTATCTGCACCAAAAGATTTTTAGCAGCTCTTTTTTTAAAGATATTTTATTTTCCAAATTACATGTAGTAACAATTTTCCACATACATTTTATGAAGTCCCAAAGTTTCTGAAGATCCAAATTGTCTCCTCTCCCTTTCTTCCCACTCTCTTGGAAATGGTAAGCAATTTGAATTAGGTTATACATGTATTACTGTGCAAAACATTTTTTCCATATTGTTCACTTTTGTAAAAGAACACTCATATAAAATCAAAACTCCAAAATAAAAACACAAATAAAGTAAAATGAAAAAGCACATGCTCTGATCTGCATTCTGAGTCCAAAAGTTCTTTCTTGGGAGGCAGAGAGCATTGTTTGTCATAAGTCCCTTAAAGTTAGCAGCTCTTTTTGTAATGGCAAAGAATTGAAAACTGAGGGGGTGTCCATGACTTAGAGATTGGATGAACAAGCTGTGGTATATATGTTTGTAACAGAATAGTGTCATGCCATAAGGAATGATGAACAGAATGAACTCAGAAAAACTTATGTGGAAGTTTAGGAAACTTATATGTACTGATGCAAAGTGCAATGAGCAAAACCAGGAGAACAATGTATACGGTAACAGAAATATTGTATGATGATCAAATATGAAGGACTAAACCATCAGCAAAATGAGTCTCCAAGATAACCACAACAGACTTGATGAAAACTGCTATCCACAGTGAAAGGGGGAACTGTTAAGAGTCTGAGTACAGATCAGAGAATGCCATCTTCCACTTTATTCCTTCATGAGGTTTCTTTCATCTGTGTGACATGTGTCTTCTGTCATGACATAAGCAATATAGAAAGTATGGGTATAATCTATATCACTTGGGGGAGGGTGGGGACAGTAGAAAGGAAGAAAATCTGAATTTTAAAATGTCAAAAAACAATTGTCAAAATGTTCTATGTGTAACCAGAAAAAAATTAATTAAAATAAATACCTATTGGATATATGCAAGACTCTCTGCTAAGCACTAAGGACATAAAGACAAAGCAAAAAGAGAAACCCTGCCCTCAAGGAGCTCCTATTTACATGCAACATGTAAATAGAGAAAAAAATTAAAAATAATTTAATTAAGTAGAGAGTACCAGAAAGAGAAGAGAGGAATGAAGAAACTAACCCCCGAGTCAAGCCTTGAAGGAAGCTAAGAGGCAAAGGAGAGTTGGAAGTACATTCCAGGAAGGTGGAGGCAACCAGTGCAAAGTCACATTCAAGGAACTTCAATGCAAGTCAGCCAGTTTGGCTGGGGTGTATCAAGTGTAGGGTAGTCATACAAAATAATCCTGAAAAAGTATGGAAGAACCTGACCATGCATAGCTTTAAATGACAAACTGAGGAATTTATATCTGATCTTTAATTCAGTAGGGAGCCAGAGAGGATTCTCAGGTAAGGGCTATTTTACATGGTATGTAAAACCTGTGCTGAGTAGAGGATGGATTAGAGAAGGGAGTACCAGGAAACAGATATTGAAAATACTCTAGATGTGGTGACCACTAAAGGACCCTCAAAATTCATTTTTACTCAATTTGTGGAATCCTTTTCCACATTTCCTCTTCCACCTCCTCCCAGCTATATGTCATCCTCTAGAGTTAATAGAGCACTAGGCAGCAACCTCAACATGAATCAACAATGTGATGTAGTTGCTACAAAAACCAGTGTGATAGGAGACTGCTTGAAAAGAAACAGAGTGTCTAAGACCCAAGAAGTGGTAGACCTCACCGTCCACCACGCGGCTACTGTATCCAATCTCTCAAGTACACATTTTTGGAAAGAGATTAAAAAACTAGAGTGTGCTCAAAGGAAGCTGATGAAGGGGGTGAGGAAACAGAAAACCATACCATCACTTAAAGAATTAAGAGATGTGGGAGGCAGTGAGGTAGCTCAGATTGAAAGCCAGGCTTAGAGATGAGGTTCAAATCTGGTCTCAAGACTATGTGATCCTGGGCAAGTCACTTAATCCCACTACCCTTACCACTCTTCTACCTTGGGACCAATATATTCTATGTAAAATAGAAGTTGAGGGTCTTAAAAAGAAAATTAAAAGAACTGGAGATGTTTAACCTAAAAAGCATAGTGGTTGCCTCCTTTGCTTTATCTCTCTGACAAATATTTATTAAGCACCTACAGTATGATCAAGAGCAAAAGAGAAGAGGATTGAAAGAAAATCTAAGAGATCCCTTCTAGCTGGAAGAAGTGAGACTATTGAAGGCTTCATAGAGAAAGTAGCACCAGAGCTGAGCCTACCACAAAGTGGGCAGGCTGAAAATGAGGAGGCCACATGCTTATGTGTGTACGAGGAGGGAGACAGCCAAGTAGGGTTAGTAGACAAAATGAAACACTGAACGTGGGTGTCAAGAAGGTCCAGGTTCAAGTCCAGCCTCAAATATTAGCTGTGTGACCCTGGATAGTCACATACCTTCTCTGCCCATAGTTTCCTAATATGTAACATGGAGGTAATGACAACACCTACCTCCAAGTTGTTGTGAGGATGAAATGAAATAATATATATATATATATATATATCAAGGGCTTTGCAAACCTTACAGAGCCATATAAATGTTAACTATCAGATATCAGAGGGAAAAGCTTAGCAGTCTAGTCTGCTTGCAATGTAGAAAGTACATGGGAAAGGAGCAAGACATCTATCTGGCTTAAAAGATAAGCTGGCACCCAACTGTGAAAAGGCCTTAAATTTTAAGTTAAGGAATATAGTTTCTCTTACAGAAAATAGGATAGCTTTGTATTTTATCCTACAGTCACAATCTAATGTTCACCTACCTTTCCAATTTTATTTCATCTTAGACCTTTGTGCCCTCTCTGTTCCAAAGTGTCCTATTAACTCTTCCTCACAAGCATAATATTCCGTCCTCCACCTCCATGTCCTTGCACAAGTGGTATGTGTCCACCTCCCAGAATCCTCAGCTTCCTCCAAAGCACAGCTCAGATACCACCTTCCTACATACCATCTTCCTGATCCCTATCCCCTATTTATCCTTCCTCTCTCACTCTTGAAATTATTTTTTGTTACTTTAAACCTCCTTTCTGTTTACTTACTTGTATATGTGGTCTCTCCCCTCATTAGAATATAAGAATTTTAAAGGTAGGTACTGTTTGGGGTTTGTCTTTGGATCCCCAGCACCTAGCAGGGTGACTGTCACATAGAAGACATGTAATAGATGCTTGCTGAATCCAAGAGGGAACCACTGAAGAGCTCTGAGCTGGGGAATGACAGCTTCCAACCTGTAAGGAGCAAAGGGTACAAGTTCCAAATGGCACATTTCAGCATAATAATAATGATGATGATGATGATAATGATGATAATGACAATATAGTACTTCTATAGCACCTTAAGGGTTAAAACATCTTACAAATGCTCTCTTAATTTATAAGGAGAATTGTCCTAAGAATCAGAGCAGTCTAGAGACAGAAAGGGTCTTGGAGGTCTGCAAACAAAAGTACACCTTGTCAGGGATGCTATAGAGGGGATTCCTGCTGAGGACCAAGATGGCCTAGATAACTTCTAAAGGTCCTTTCCACAAATTAAGATTCTGGGATTCTACAAGCCAAATCCTAGCTACAAATCCAAAGAACTATCCAGATTCCTTTGTTGTACTATAACAATATTTTGTTAATATTAGAATTAGAATTATTAGACTGCAAGATATTTGAAGGCAAAACCTATTTGTCTTTTTCATCTTTGTACCCCTAGCACCAGACATGGAGTCTTAAACATAGATGCTTATTAGTAAGTGTTTGTTGATTCCAGTGGATACCAGGACCTTAGGACAGGTCATAGGACCACAGGACATATGGAAGGGATGTTTAAAATCATCTTACCCAACTCTTTCCCTTTACAGATGAGATCTGAAAAATCAAGCTTTGGACATGAGGAATTTCTCATTAGACTTGCCCTGATTTCTTGAAGTTCTGTGTTTATTTTTAAATGGTTTATTTAAAAATACAAATCATAACTCTATTACAAAAATGAAAAATATGGAAATAGGAATTAGGTGATAACATATGTATAACCCAGTGAAATTGCTTATCAACTTGTGGAGGAAAAAGGGGGGGAGGGGAATAAGAATCATGTAATCATGGGGAAAAAATTAAAAATAAAATAAAATTTAAAATACATATATAAATCATAATCAAAATCACATAGGAGAATTTTCAGATGATTTTAAACTACATCATTAGTTTCATGAACCATCATCACAACATAAGACATGAAAAGGAATATGACAAATATATTGCGATGTTTTCCACAAGCAATGCTGAAAGTGGGAAATGCCACAGTGGAATTAGGGGAAGACAGGAAGGAGAAAGGCTAGCAAGTCCAATCAATATTAACTTGGAGCTAGGACAGCTTGATGGCTCAGTGGAATGAGAGTCAGGTCTACAGACAGGAGGTCCTGGCTTCAAATCTGATCTCGGAAACTTCCTAGCTACATTTTAAGATAGATTTTAAGACATATACATATTTATATGTATATGTATATATATGTATAGATGTGTATGTGTGTATATATACGTGTGTGTGTGTAAAGAACCTTATAGCAAGGCCATCAATGGCACCATGCCAGCCTAACCCACCCATCATTTCCAGCAGGCCCCAGAATGAATGCCAGAGCCCAACAGTCAGTCACTTAATTCATAAAATTATAGAATCTGGAGACAGAAGCCACTCTCAGGGTTATCTAGTCTAATATGCTTTACAGATGGAAAAAACCTTAAGAGTACAGATTGGGAAATGCATATTTTTTTGGACATGGCTAATAAAGAAATTTTGTTTTGCCTGACTATACATATTTGTATGTATAGTCTTAAGGACTTTTTTGTTCTTTTTCGACCAAGAAAGAGAAGTGGGGTGGGGAGTGGGGAAGCAGGAGAGAAAAAGGTAAACTCTGGTTGAGTTTTTCAAAATAAAATTTAATTTAAAAAAACTGAGGCCAAGAAGGTAAAATGCCTTGCTTCTTACGATCCCAGAGATAGTAAATAAAAGAGACAACATTCCAATCAAGGCCCTCATATTCCAAATCCAGAGCTCGTTTTACTATGACTGGGAAAATAGGGTGAAAGAATAGCAAAAGGGGCCTGACCCAAAGGAGGGAAGACAATGACCAGAGAGAATTCTGATACTAGGAGAGGATGATGAGCAGTAGCTACATCCTGGGAAAGAACTTTGCTCTAACTGACATATACATGTTCACGCATACAAAACCCACCTCAGAGAAAGCAAAGAACTCCAGTCAATGAAACAAAAATGGGCCCATTTGCAAACTATAGGCCACATTCTCTAACTTGTTATAACTTAACTTTCTCAAAAGCTTTTCTTTGGGGATTTCATTTCAGCAGTCTATTCACAATACAAACAGCAATATTTTGCTAAATTGTTTTAAAAGAAACTCAAACATTTGGTATCTGCTTTAGCAAAAACTGGTTGACACAATCTACAATCCAACCCAACCCAAATAGTATTTATTAAGCACCTACTAAATGAAAGGCAAGGCAGGGGCTAAGCCTAGAGTCAAGAAGACCTGAGTTCAAATTCAACTTCAGGCATTTATGAGCTGTGTGATCCTGGACAAGTCACTTTACCTTATTTGCCTCAGTTTCTTCACCTTTAAAATGAGCTGGAGAAGGAAATGACAAACCACTCCAATATCTTTACCAAGAAAACTCTGAAACAGGACACAAAGAGTTGCACAACTGAAATGATTGAATAACAAGAAAAATGCCAGGCACAATGCTAGGTGCTAAAGATGCAAGGAAAAAACAAAAAGCAACCTCTATCCTCAGGGAGACCACATTCCACTGGAAAGATAATAGTATGTACACAAACAATTAAAGTACAAGGAAAGAAGTACTAATAACTGGAGACTAGAGCAAGTGAAACCAGGAGGTCATTATAGAGGAAATGGTACCTAAGATGATCCTTGAAGGAAAACAAGGATTCTAAAGGTAGAGATAAAGAAGTAAATCCTAGGCCTAGCAGACCACAACTCATACAAATGCCTGGAGGCACATTATGGAGTGTGTATTTTTGGGAACAAAGACTTGTCCAGTTTAGTTGTAAGACCACAAAGTGAACAAAAGGGAATGGTAGGAAATAAAGCTAAAAAGGTAGGTGGGAGCCAGGACAGAAACTGGATGGTTTTAATGAATGTCTACAGAAGTGAAGCAACCAAAAAACTGCATATAAGTATGGGCAAATTCAGCAGGTATCACTGATGTTTTCCACCACATTTAGAAATCATAGGATTTAGAGTAAAAAAAAAAAAAAAAAAAACCTCAGAGACCCTGGAGTCCATCCTCTTTTTACAGAGAATGAGGGTCCAGAGGCAGCTTGGTATCACAGTAGATGGAGTGCCAGGCCAGGAGTAAGGAGGATCTGGGTTCAAATCTGGTCTCAGACATTTCCTAGCTGTGACCCCCATCACCTAATCACAATTATCTAGCCCTTACCACTCTTCTGTCTAAAAATTGATACTTAGACAAAAGGTAAGGGTTTAAAAAAGAAAAAGAAAGTGGGGTCCAATCAATTATTCCACAAACATTAAAGATTTATGATGCACCAGAGTGTACATTAAATGCTGACAATACAAAGACAGGCAAAAATAGCCCCTTTATCTTTAAGGAGCTCCCATTCTAACTGAGGTCACAATACCTAAATAACTATGTACAGGCAAGACCTTGGGCAAATTAGTATGAGAGATGATCAGTGAAAATGCCCGGGATCAGGAGATTGTTTGTCTTGTGAGAGGAACAGCCAGGAGGCCAGTGATATCAGACTGAAGAGTCCAGGGATGGGAGTTAAGAAATCATACTAGAAAAGCAGTTACACATTATGAAGGGCTTTAAAAGTCAATGGAGATGAAATTTCTATTTGATCTGGGAGGTAATAAGCAACCACCAGAATTTATTTGGGGGGCAAGTTCAAAGCTTTAGGAAAACCATTTTGGCAGCTGAGAGGGCAGAGTAGGAAAGAAATTTGAAATAAGTAGACCAACCAAAAGCCTATTGCAATGTAATGTGATAACTGTGAGGTGATAAGTGCCCACACCAGAGTAAGCTGCAATGTTAAGAGGAGAAGGTAAAAGAAATTTTGTGAGAATAGAATTGATAAGACTTGACAACAATAGATTGGATATTAGAGGGGAAAGTGAGAAACAATGATAACAATGAGGTTGCAAGCCTGAGGGCCTGAGGAGGGTGATTTCCTCCTCAATAAAAGAAAAGTTAAGGAAGAAGGGAAGATTCAATGGGAAAGATAATGAGTGTTCACTGTTGGTGGAGTTTAAGATGTCTAAGGGACATGCAATTAGAGATGTCCAATAGGCAGTTGGAAATGTAAGACTGGAGGTCAGGAGTAAAGTATGGGCTGGATAAGTAAATCTGAGAAATGTGTATAAAAGTGATCATTGAATCCATGAGATCTGATGAGATCACCAAGAAAAATAGTATAGAGGGAGAAAGGAAGATCCAGGATGGACCTTTGTTCTGACAACCATGATTAGCAAGTGAAATCTTGGAAGATATATCAAATTCGACTGAGGTGTGGTCAGACAAGTAGGAAAAGAACCAGGAGAAACAAATATCATGAAAAAACCTAGAAAGAGGGTGATTGACAGTGTCAGTAGCTGCAGAAAGGTCAAGAAGTATGAGATCTGAGGAAGGGCCTTCAGATTAAGCAAGTAAGAGACCACTGAAGACTTGTACAAAAATATTAATAGCCGCACTCTTTGTGGTGGCAAAAAATTGGAAAATGAGGGAATGCCCTTCGTGGGAAATGGCTGAACAAATTGTGGTATCTGTTGGTGATGGAATACTATTGTGCTAAAAGGAATAATGAACTGGAGGAATTCCATGTGAACTGGGACGACCTCCAGGAAGTGATGCAGAGCAAAAGGAGCAGAACCAGGAGAACATTATACACAGAGATGGATACACTGTGGCACAATCAAAAGTAATGGATTTCTGTACTAGCAGCAATGCAATGATCCAGGACAATTCTGAGGGACATGAGAAAGAACATCATCCACATCCAGAGAAAGAACTATGGGAGCAGAAACACAGAAGAAAAACATTTTCTTGATCACATGGTTTGATGGGGATATGATGGGGGTTGTAGGCTCTAAATGATCACTCTATTGCAAATATTAACAATATGGAAATAAATCTTGATCAATGACACATGTAAAACCCAATGGAATTACTTGTTGGCTAGGGAGGGGTGATGGGAGGAGGGGGACAGAAACATGAATCATGGAAAAAATATTCCAAAGTAGCAATCAAATAAATAAATAAATAAACAAACAAACAAACAAACAAANAAGAAAAGAAAAGAAAAGAAAAGAAAAGAAAAGAAAAGAAAAGAAAAGAAAAGAAAAGAAAAGAAAAGAAAAGAAAAGAAAAGAAAAGAAAAGAAAAGAAAAGAAAAGAAAAGAAAAGAAAAGAAAAGAAAAGAAAAGAAAAGAAAAGAAAAGAAAAGAAAAGAAAAGAAAAGAAAAGAAAAGAAAAGAAAAGAAAAGAAAAGAAAAGAAAAGAAAAGAAAAGAAAAGAAAAGAAAAGAAAAGAAAAGAAAAGAAAAGAAAAGAAAAGAAAAGAAAAGAAAAGAAAAGAAAAGAAAAGAAAAGAAAAGAAAAGAAAAGAAAAGAAAAGAAAAGAAAAGAAAAGAAAAGAAAAGAAAAGAAAAGAAAAGAAAAGAAAAGAAAAGAAAAGAAAAGAAAAGAGAGAAACCACTGGTAACTTGGAGAACAATTTTGGTTAAATGACAGCATCAGAAGTCAGTCTGCAAACTGTGTGATCTTGGGCAAGTCACTTGACCCCCATTGTCCACCCTTACCACTCTTCCACCTATAAGCCAATACACAGAAGTTAAGGGTCTAAAAAAAAAAAAAAAGAAGTCAGTCTTCAGAGAGAGAAATTTTACTAGCAGAAGCCAAATTCAAACTCAAGTTCTCTAAATTCCAAATCTCTAGTCTCTTTCATATCTCACACATTCTAAAGCTAGGATAGTGGCTCTTCATACCAATATACAGCCTTCATTCATGACTGAGCAAATCTACCACTGATCACTCCAGCCCTCAGCAGTCCCTCCTACTTTTGAACTCCTACCACATTTGATCATCCCTACGCACCATTTAGCTGGAGATTAAACTCTCCCTTCTATTGCTGTTGAGGCAGCATAAGGGAGGGAGGTGGGAAGAACTCACAAAGATCAACCCAGAGTTGTCCAAACAATAGCATACACTACCACTGCTTAGTTAACATAGAAAACATTTTAGTAAATGAAAATTCCTACACGATACATACAATCCAACATTTCTCCATTTAGCAGTCAGTCTTGGTCCAATATTTATATACAGCAACCATTCATAGATAATTGTATGATACTAAGTAGTCTTCATAAATTTTTGATAAGTTTAAAATGCTGTGCATTGGTCTGTTTAGGGATAATATAGGAACTGGAAGTCTGCCTTAACTTACAGCTTACTCCCTGGTGATTTGGGAGAGAATACTGGCCTGAAAGAAGTGATGGATGGAGAGATGGCACGGAGATAGGTGGGGAATGAGTCAGAGTTCACCAAGGGCAGGATGAAAGAAGCAAATCCAGGAACATCACCTCATGGGGATATCAGAGGGCAAGGGATGGTGGACTAAATGAGGGCCCCCAAAAAGGAGAGAATTTTAGTCAAGAACTGCAAAATAATAGCAGCAGAAGACAGATATCAAATCTTACCTCCATTCTTCTGTCAATGGCACCACCCTTTTCCCCAGTCTCATAACCTAAGAAGAATCTCTCCTCTCATATGATCCCAATATCTAGTCATTGCTTTTATTGAGACTTTTCTTCATTTGGTCCCTTCCTATTTCCATTGGCCACCCCTCTAAACCTTACTTTTCTCACCTTGAAACTAAACTCTAATATAGCACCTTAAGTGGAGTGCCTTTCTCTTGTCTCTTCAACTAACTATACAATATAGTCAGCTTAATCTCACTAAAACTCTTACTTTCATCACTCTCCATTATACAGTGGATAAAGTCCAAACTCCTCAGTGTGCCTTTCAAGGCCTTCCATAATCTGACCCCAACCCCCTATTTATCTAATCTTATCACCCACTACTCCAACATAAATCCTCCTCCAAGTGAGGCCAATATCCTCACTGCCCCACAAATGCACCAAGTTCATTCCAGCTTTCTTTGCTCATCATTCTTCCCCAGCCTAGAGAATCTCTTCCTCACTCCTCTCTGTCTAACTAAATTCCATCCACCCATTGCTCATGGCAAAACTGAAATCCCGCCCCCTCCATAAAGCTTTTCCCAATGACTCCAGCCTACAATGTTTCTCTACTCTGATCTCCTACCACTCATTTTGGCCTTCGGTCATGTACTGTCTCATCCTTAGGGAATTTTCACATAACTAAATCTCTACTCCTTAATTAGACTATGAAGTACCTGAGGGCCAGAACCATGCTTCTAATTCTTCTTTGTATCACCATAGTGCCTAACAGTGTATTTGCTAGTGCTTGCTGACTCCTGGTGATAGAACAGAGAAAGGCGTTGAGGCTCATTCCTACCTTAGCTCTAGAGGTCCATTTTTTCTTATCCCCTGTGTACCCTGTCTTTATATTTCCTTGTTGTGGGTCCCTGAATAAACTACCAGAGAATTTCAGAGTTGGAGGGGCCTCAGAAGCCACCTTATCCAATGCATAATTAATGAACTTTAGAATCTATTCTATAGCATGGCCAAATAAGCCATCAACCAAGACCTCTTCCTTTGCCTGAGCCTCAGTTCCATCTAGGAACTGATAGGGCTAATCAGACTTGTACTATCTACTTGACAGGGTGCTTGTGAGCAAATCATTATAGGAATTAGGGGACATCATTATTACTGTATTTACTGATAAGGGCTCCTCTGTGCCCCAAATCTTCCATTCCACTATTCCGTATAACTTGAGATTTCTACTCAAGACCTCTGAATATCCCCAACCTTTCTTATCTCAACACTCTCCACTAACTGCCTCACTTCTATCCCTCTAAGGTGCTTTAGACCAAGCACATCTCTGAGCCTTTCTCTCCAAGGATAATGAGATCCAGCAGCAGGATGGACTATTGCTGCCACCAACTCATGTGTCAATAGTCCACTGGGTCATTTAGGAAGCAACTGTGCCTTTAGTTTCATTTTTGAGAAGCAAAGTAGATACAGGGGAGGCCTTAGCAGTCTGGAAGGTGTGGGGCTGAAACATCCTGAAAGAATAACCATGGGCAAATCATTTAACCTCTCAGTGCCCCAAGCAAACTCTACAAGACTATAATTGCGTCAATGGTGAGAATTTCCAAACCAGGAGTTCCAGAACCCCATGAAATCACAAGTCTGAACAAAAAAAAATAATAATAACAAGCCCATTAAATGGTATTCTATCTTTATTGAGAAACATAAAACAATTTCACCCATTTTCTGTTTTGCAAGGCAATGTCTGGTTTCAGTGACTGGTAGTCTGCAAAATCAAACTACTTAGAACATAGCTGGTCTTTGGTTTGGAAGCCTCAGAAAAGGACTTCAATTCAAAAGATCTAATTCATTCACCTGTATTAAAGCCAAATCACAGAATAAGCTTTATCAGACTAGTGTCCCACAGGTGATGGGGAGCAGAGCTTATTTCTGATAGGCAACCAGAGAGATCAGACTAAAACTGAATCCCATTCATCTTGCTCAGAACTTAACTATTTTGAGTCACCTTGAAACTGGGCAAGACCACCAGCTCTCCATGTTCATATGGCCAACAAATGCAGTCATCCAAGGGGGGTCACTGTTTCCTTCCCTATACCATCCTGCTGCTGCAGCCTATATACATCGACAAGGAGACTTGGGGTGAAATCGGGCAAGGAAAACTTGCCTTTCTCTGGAGCCATTTCAGTTCATGTCTAGTTGGGTGAATTTTTTTCTTGTCAGTACCCTGGAGATATTCCATTTCTCCACTGATTTTTGAGGATCAAAAAAGATATTGAATTTTTTTTTTAAATCACTCCATATGTGGAATAAAGGCATGGGGTCATTTTAAAGGCTTTTTCCAAAACAGTGTCTGTACGGTCATGGCACACATGTTCTATGTAGCCATCACCATAAAGTCACACCCCTATGTGTGTGTAGACCCTCATTAGCACCCACAGAGACTCTTGCAACAGCCTCCTGATAGGTCTTCCTGCCTCTAGTCTGGCCCTTCTCCAAGCTACTGGTCAAATAAACTTACTAATGATACAAAGTTTAGAGAGATAGCTAACACTTTGGATAACAAAAATCTAAAAGTACAGAGGGAAAAGCAAAAGATCCAGACATAGAACCTTCACTTGCTAAATTCTACTAATCTATGTAGCAAGTCACTTCATTCCCTGGGCCTCGGTTTCCTTATCTGAAAAACAAGAGGGTTTGAAAGGAAGGTCTCTGAGGTCCCTTATTGCTCTGGAACATCTCTGAGTGTCAGATTCTTCTTTAAAATACAGAGGTTGGACTAGATGACTTCTAAGGACCTTCCAGCTCCAGATCTGTGACTGGCTTCTAAATCTCTACCTTAGAAAGAATGCTAACCACATTGAGAGAAAGAACTACTATGGGAATAGAAATACAAAAGAAAAACATATGACATCACTTATCAGATGTATATATGCGGATGTGATTTGGGGTTTGGGCTTTAAAAAAAATCACTCTAAAACAAAAATGAATTATATGGAAATATGTCTCAAGTGATAACATTTGTACAACCCAGTGGAATTGCTTGTCAGCTCTGGGAGGGGGGAGGAAAGATGGGAGAGAAAGAAAACGAATCATGGAAACATGGAAAAATATTTAAAATATAAAATTAATAACAAAAAATAAAATAAAAATAAAAAGAATTCCATAAGGAAATAATAAATAAATCTCTACCTTACTTCATACTCAATTCAAATGCCACCTCCTCCTAGAAGCTTTCCCTAATCTCCTGCACCTCCACAAATTTCCCTTGAGTTTTGTCTTCATTTCTTCTTTACACTTTTAAAACATTCTTCCTTGTATCATAGTTATCTAAGTACATAGCTGCTCTTTTTTTATTATTAAAAACAGGAACGGTGGCCTATTTGCCTTCATATTTAATAAAAAAACAGCTACTTATTACAGAAAACAGCAACCATCCACTGAAATTCTCTTCCAGTGCTCAATCATAGAAGAATAAAAACAACAATTATAATAGCTATCATTTACTCTAAGATTTATGAATGGTTTTGCCTAGGTTATTTCATTTTCTTATTCCACAATAACCCAGAGAGGTGAGTGCTATTATCATCATCATTAAAAATAAGGAAATTGAGGCTGAAAGAGATTAAGTGTTTTGTTCAAGGTCACAGCTAGCAAGTATCTCAGGCAGCACTCAAACTCAGGTCTTCCTGGTTTCTATTCACTCTTTCCTCTACCACTTAGTTGTCTTGAAACTACTCCCACTCACCAAGGACGGATGTGAACAGGGCACAAGCTCTAACAAAGTCTATCAAATAGAAAGGCTTCAATATCATTCTCACAAAAGATGAGATTCTGGCTGTTAACTGAGGACCATCTTAACTGAGTCTAGAGAGACTCATTAGGGGAAGGTCAGTCACAAGGGAATAACATTTTTTGATTAATGCAGATATGAAGAGATCGTGATATGTCAGAGAAGTGGGGAGAACCAACATCAACAAAATCATTCATCTTTGGAAGTATTCAAGGATAGCAACCACAGGTGCAACTGATATTTACCACCAAAAGTACTATGCAAGGGGAACTAGGTGGCTCAGTGGATAGAGCACCAAACCTGGTCTTCAAATCTGATCTCAGACCCTTCCTGGCTACATGACCACTGAGCAAGTTGCTTAACACAACACTTTTCTATCAATAGAACTGATACTAAGACTTCAGAAGGTAAAGGTTTAAAAAAAAAAAAAGCTCTATAGACACATACACAACCTCATTCAATCCATCCAGGTAGGTCATATCATTTCATTTTACAACTGATGCTCAGGAAGGAGAAAGAATTTGCCCAAGGTCACCCAGCCGGAACCTGGCAGAGCTAGAACATGAACCAGTCTTCTAAGATTTTTGAGTGCTGTCTCCTTCAAAGCAGGCCATCTGCTCATTCTAAAAAGGCTGCTCCTGCTCAGAATATTTTTAGAATTCTTGGAACAAATTTATAAAGAAAGAAAATCAGTCTAATTTTCTTACTAAAGGCTCTTTCTCATCTTCCTCCTAATAGAGCTTCTCTCCCTGTGACCCTAGGCTCTGGGAACTGGGGAGCTTTCACTGTGCCTGACCAGGTCACCTAGGTCTCCCAAGCCACTTCCTAGCTATCTTTAAGCCAGAATGTTACTTTGCTCCCCTATTTATGCTGTCTGTTCCATAAGAATGTAAGCCCTTTAAAGGTAGGGAGAAGCTTCCTTGCTTATATTTGTTTGTCCAAAGGATTATTATAGTGCCTAGCACTTAATTTTTTTCCCAATTTCATTTCTAGCCATCACAACTGGTTTTTTTTTTACCAATATTAATCCTTAGGTTTTTAATTTTTTTTCTTTATTTTAGCCCAGTAACAAATCTACACATAAGTTCTTCAAGGTTACATGGTTCATGCTGTCCCCCTCCCCTCTTCCATAGTTGACAAGCACTTCCACTGGGTTTTACATGTATTGTGACTCAAAACCTATTTCCATATTGTTCATTTTTTCACAACTGGTTTTTTTACTTCAAACAGCAAACCTCCTTTCATCAAGGAGTCATCAAGTCATCAAGAACTAACTTTCTAAAGCATAAAGTCATCAAGAACTAACTTTCTAAAGATAAAGAATATAAATGTGAGTTATTATCAGCCATCTTATTCCCCAAACCTTTCACATGATTTCTGGACATCTCCAAAATTCAAAATTCATCCTTTCAAAGAAAAATGACCTCTCAGCACTGAGGCTGTTTGTTCAAAAGGCTACAGCCTCCAATGGAAAGGATTTCTGAAAATGCTTTGAGCTATGGCAGCACCAAGGAATGAATGTGTGTTAGTCTTCCCAAGGCGGCAACACACATTTGGTTATAGAAATTCTGATATATTTCAAAAAAAAAAAAAAACCATCACTCCCACTACTTTATAGTAACACCATGAATATGACAGTGAAGTACATGCTATGTTATTACATACTATGTTTATAATTATATGCAAAAATGAATACTTTCACATGAGTCTAACTGATCATTCAGATCAAACTTTCACCTATAATACCTCATCAAATGTATCTCAAAGTTCAAAAAGAAATTATTTCTAATGCATTGATCCAGGACAATTCTGAGGGACTTATGAGAAAGAACACTATCCATATCCAGAGAAAGAACCGTGGGAGCAGAAATGCAGAAGAAAAACAACTGCTTGATCATGTGGGTTGATGGGGATATGATTGGGGATATAGACTCTAAGCGATCACCTTAGTGCAAATATCAATAATATGGAAATAAGTATTGATCAATGACACATGTAAAACCCAGTGGAATTGCTCATTGGCTGGGGGAAGGGAGGGAAAGAACATGAATCATGTAACCATGAAAATTATTCTAAAATAATTAATTAAACAAATAAACTTTAAAAAAAGAAATTATTTATGTTATTTTGAAGATAAAAACAATGTTTGACATAGTCCTTTGTTCTTCAAAGACTTTCATTTTTTTCAGATTATTCAGAAGGGGCTTCAAAATTATCGTAGATCAAAAATGGAAGAGGCATTAGAACCTAGAATGTTAACACTTTGAAAGGCATGAGAATACTGTATAGATTGTCAGAAATGGGAAGATCCTTAGAACATAGAATGTCAGAGCTGGGAAAGACCTTAGAATATGGAATGTCAGAGCTAGGAGGGAACCTTAGAATAGAGAATGTCAGAGCTGGGAGAGTCCTTAGAACAGAGACTGTCAGAGCTGGGAGAGAACTTAGAACAGAGAATGTCAGAGCTGGGAGAGACCTTAGAACAGAGAATGTTAGAGCTAGGAGAGACCTTAGAACAGAGAATGTCAGAGAGAAGAGCTCTTAAAATCTAAAATGTCAGAAATGGGAGGGACCTTAGAATAGCAAATGCTCCACCTGGGTAGGGCTTTAGAACACAGAATATTTGGACTGAGAAGGGCCCTTAGAACTGTTATAATTAATGAAGGTCACTAGTATCTATTTGAGGTAGTAGAAATGATGTACAGAGGATAAGATGGCACTTCTCCTTTATAACAGTTGCCCAGGCAGGATCCTTCAGGTCAAAGAGCCCCTTCAGGACCCACGTGGGGTTAATTGATATTATTAATTTGGGCTCTTCAGCTAGGATAACGTTGATATTCTGACTGCATTGTCTCCCTTCCCAAAACAAGCTTTGAAACTGATTTAGGAAGGTACTTTAAACTTTATATATTTAACAAGAAGGATAAGGGTAAAGGACTAGGGTAATAGGAGACCCTACTTTAATTGTTACTATTGAAACTCTCACTGTTGGCAAATGAAGAATCAATGTTAGCTTCCCTCTGGTTCAGCCTGGCCAGGGCTAAACCAGAGTAGGTAAACTGCTGGGAAATCTTCAGCTTCTTCTTCTGTAGATCTTAGCCTTAACAGTTGAGATATATCCACCCTTTCCACCCTCTTCTTCATCTCCTGCCCACCTTCCAGATCCCTCCTGAGCCCTGGGAAGCCTAGATATCTAGATGATGAAACTCCTAATATCTAGGGACAGTAGACACCGAGGTGGTGGTCAAGTACAGGTTGATAACAGTATATCAAGGACAGGAAGAGTTTGCAGAGAGATGTTTGCACCCTCTCACTCCAAGACCAGGATCCACCGATCTCCAGCCTCAGCACAGGTCAAAGACCCAGAACTTCGGCTCCAGGTTCTCAACTGCCCCTCCTGCCTTTCACATGCCTCCCTGGGAACATTCTATTCAACTGACTTATCTGTCAATCAAAGGTGAACTTCAAGCTCCCAGAGATTCAATATAACAGAACACAGAATAGCAGGGTAGGGACAAACCTTATGCATACCTTGTCAGAGCTAGGACATACTTAGTCCAATCTCCTTATTTCCCAGAGAACAAAACTGAGGCACGCAGAGTAAAACTATCTTGTCCGAGGTCTCCTACCAAGCTACTAATAACAGAATTGGAGCTAGAATCTAGGTGTCCTGTTTCCTAATCCAGTATTCTCACCAACACACCACATGGTGGTTCCTTAAGGTTCTGAAGTAATTAAAATTAATATTGTCACAGGAAGCAACAGAGCAGCATTTCTGAACTCAAAGGCACATTCTATCCCCCTTGTCTGTCTGGGTAGAAACTTGAGCCTCAGAAAGTTAAACTTCTGACTTTAGGGGCTAACCTCTCCAATTTTGTTCATCCCAAATGCAGATCTCTCAAGGGATCTACTAGAAAGTTGAAATACTTAAAGTGATCAAAGATTTTACATATTTAAGGTTCTAACTACCATACAAGTATCAGTGTTTTTAATAGCCAGGTGGTATCGGTTAGAGTACCAGAACTGAAGTAAGAAAGACCAGAGTTCAAATCCAGCCTTAGATACTTCCTAACTATGTTAACCTGGCAAAGACACTTTAATCTCTCTTCAATTTCCTCATCTGTAAAATGGGGATAATAAGAGCTTCTTCTTGTCAAGGTTTTTATGAAGATCAAATGAGCCAGGTCTAGGGTTCAGATCTAGCCTCAGTCACATCTCTTCTGTATGACCCTGGGCAAGTCATTTAACCCTCATTGCCTAGTCCTTAACACTCTACTATCTTGGAACCAATACTTAGTATCAATTCTAAGAAAAAAGTAAGTTTTTTTTTTAAAAAAAGGATTAAATGAGGTAATATTTTTAAGTGCTTTTCAAACCATAAAGAACTCTACAAATGCTAATATTATTATTATTAATGTAAGGACCCTACAACCAGTGTGGATCACAGTACATCTCATAACTTCACAGATAAGTCTTCATGAATTGCTATGGCTGAGAAAGTCATCCTCCTAGAGCTGACCCCAGTGGTGATGAGCTTTTCCATACGTAACTAGGCTGCTTCAGGAAGAAAGATGTATTCTCTCCTGCAGCCCATAATTTAAGCCCTTCCAGTTTGGTAGGACTTGCCAGAGCTTGTGCTCCCCTGGCACAGGCTTCAGGAGCCTAGGGTTACCTCCATGCTATCATGAGGCATCAGGGGTAGAACTGGAGGGGAAGAATGCTTTATTTTAGATAAATTAGCATATTAGAGTTTGATAGCATCTCAGAGATGACATAACCTCTCCCAATACAGATGAGAAAACTGAGGTTTCCAGAGGCGAGATGACCCCTGATGGGGTAGGTCAGAGTGGGAATTCCTTTTAGGAACAAATTGACTAAAAACGGGTCCTGGATCCCTTCTGTCTCTCAAATGCTGTGACTTTAGGTCCAAGCATGTGGCTGAGCCAAAACTAGAACCCAGGTGACTAAACGAGTGTCTGTCAAGAGCCAACTGTGGCATAATGTACTGTACAAGGCCATACTGAGGGATTTTTTTAAAAAATCAAGTTCATTCAACATTTATGGCCTATGAGGCAGCTTCATTAGCAATAAATAAAACATTATCCTACTGTTCCCAAATCCGCTTCTTGACAAAAGAAAAGTTAAGTTCATCCTCCTGAAAAAAATAACATTTATCCTGGAAATAAAGACATTGTGGCAAAAAGAAAATCCTTGAGATGCTCCTATTTTCTATTACTAACTCAAGATACAAATTAAATAAGGTTCTGGAGGCAGTGAACTGAGTGCTAGACCTAGAGACAGGAGGTCCTGGGTTCAAATCTAGCCTCAGACACTTCCTAGCTGTGTGACCCTGGGCAAGTCACTTCACCCCCATGGTCTAGCCCTTACCACTCTTCTGCCTTAGAACCAATACACCATATTTATTCTAAAATGGAAGGGAGAGGTTTAAAAAAATAAGAATGGTTCTGATATGTAAAGATAAGAGAGTCTACTTCACTGGAGGCACAACAAGAAAAACAGAAAGCTGAAACACAAGCAGGAAGGGACAGGCTACTGTTATACCAGTTGCTTAACTGCAATCAATCAGCATCCTTAAACTGCAGAGAGTATTTCAGTGATGAATTCAAACTCACAAGTCCTGAATTCGAATCTAGATACTGCCACTTATTCCCTGAGTGACCTGGGCAACTCACTTGACTCAATCACTTCATCTGTAAAATAGGAGAGTTGGACTAGATGACATCTAAGATCTCTTATAGCTCTAAAACAATGAGCCTTTGTGCAACTCTTTGATTGTGAAACTAGCCCCATCAGTCTGCCTCTTATCCTTACTTTCACTAACTTTTTACTGAAATTTAGCATTTCCTTCAATTATTTGAAAAAGGATCCATGGGTTTTATCACCTTGCCAAATGGTTCCATAATACAAAAAAAGTTTAAGAACCCCCTAGCAGGAGTGCTTTTCCTCAGTCTTTTTGACCAGTTCTCCTGGGTCACGATGGCTACTTCTTGTCTTACATCCTGCTCAACTCATACTCCAAGTAAATAAACAAAGGTGAAATTAAAAGGGGCAGAATATCAAAATAACACTTTGAATGTAGAAGAAATGGAGTCAAAGGCTAGGACTGACTGGCTCAGGGCCAAGCCCAGACTTCAATCTTGACCTTGGACAAAATCCTGGGGGGGTCCTATTTCCCAAGCTGAAGGGGAACAAAGGATAATCAGTGTCATAGAGTCTTCTCTGTTCTTTGTATATTGAAATGGTCATGCTTGTTGATATTTAAGTTCATAAATAAGGAAGATAATTTTTTTTAAATAAAGGGATGCTGCTGACCTCAATAAAGAATAAGGAGAGCAGTCACTGCCAGCCCACGTGGAGAACAATGCAGTTGGAATGGAGAAGAGGGGAATTTAAATCTCAGCAATGCAACTTGTATTCCTTGGTCATTACATCTCTCTGAGCCAAGGGATTGGTCTAGTCATTCTCCAAAGTCCTATCTTCCAATTCAGATCCTATGATTCTCTATCTACAACGTACTTTATGGAATAAAGGTCCTGGAAAACACTTTTACCAGGTATATATAGTACAAGCAAGAATACGATGAGATAGGGGCAGCTGGGTAGCTCAGTGGAGTGAGAGTCAGGCCTAGAGACAGGAGGTCCTAGGTTCAAATCCGACCTCAGACACTTCCCAGCTGTGTGACCCTGGGCAAGTCACCTGACCCCCATTGCCCACCCTTACCACTCTTCCACCTATGAGACAATACACCAAAGTACAAGGGTAAAAAAAAAAAAAAAAAAAAAGAATACGATGAGATAGCAGGTAAATCTTAAAGGGGGGAAAAGCACAAGGGAAGCATTGGTCAACTGGACTACTTATATTTAAAGCTTCTAAAGGAAAAGGGGGAACTTTTCTTTCTCAAAATCACACTAATTGTCAGATCAGGCTCTGGAAATCTGAACCTGACCAGGAGACTGGTTTAGGTCTTTTTTGGCCTCCCAAAGTTGCTATTTCCAGGGTAACAGTTTGGGAACATTTTTTGATCCAAGTTCAGTGACAGCTTCACTTTCTGGAGGGTGTATGGAATGAGATGTAATGGATTAAGTTCCTCTTTGACACCATTATATGATTATAGTGGGTCCAATTCTAATACTCATAAGCCTTTCACAAAGACTATTTCTTGAGTAGCAGAAAAACTTAAGACTTCTTAGCCAAAGTGGTCAGGCAGGGTAGAGAAAAGTCAAAGCTTTGCTTTTTAACTTAAAGTTTACTTTTGCTCAAATGTTTTGTACTAATAGAAAATCTATCATAAACAATTTTAAAAGGTATTGTGAATTCAAGAGTATATTATTTTCTAATTCTCTGGAATGAGGCGGTATGTGCTTCATCTTTAAGGAAAAATTTAGCAAACAGATTGCACACACCATATGGAATAAAAACCATAGAGTCATAGAAGAATCACAGATTCAGAAGTAGAAGGAGCATCAAAGACGATCTAAACCAAAACTCATTTTAGAGATGAAGAAAATAAGGTACAGGGAGAGTATACAACTTATCCAAAGTTACAGACGGAGTAGTCATCAGAGGTAGAATTTAGGCCCTCTAAAGAAACACCAGAGGCAGAACACTGGGATCTAGATTGAGCCAGAACAGTTATAACTAATTTCCTTGGAAAGCATTTTTCTGGACTTCAGAAAAGAAACATTCCACATAGAACCTCTAATAAAATATAGTTCTCTCAATACATTGATGCTGGCCATTTTCAGTCATTTCCAATTCTTCATGACCCCATTTGGGATCTTCTTGACAAAGATACTGGAGTGGTTTGCCATTTTCCTTTTCCTGCTCATTTTACAAATGAGGAAACTAAGGCAAAAAGTGTTAAGTGACTTACCCAGGGTCACCCAGTTGGTAAGTATGTGAGGGCAGATTTGAACCCAGGAAGACAAATCTTCCCGACTCTAGGCCCAGCAATCTATCTACTTTGCTGCTCTCAATACACTAATATTCTTAGCTTATTCTTATAACATAAAAAGCCTGTAATTATCTTGATGAACTAAAGATGTCTAATATATATGAATGACAATCCATATTCTTAAAGGGACAATTAAAAAGGACATTGACAAATTTTATCATATTTCAAGGGGATCAGCTAAAATGGAGAAGAAACTAGAAAACCTATCATAGAAGGCATAGTTGAAGAAACTAAATATATTTGGCATGGATAATAGATTTGGGTGCACGGGCAGGCAGGTAGGCTGGGTGGGGTGGGGCGGAAGAAGAGCGACAGAAAGGAAAAGGGAACACATGAGTTTTCTTCATGGATTGTCTATCTTGGGAGATAGTGGGTTCCCCTTCACTGAATATCTTTAGCAGAATCTAAAGGATTACTTGCCAAGGATGTCATGTAGAAGAGATTTCTATTCAAAAACAGGTTAGACTAGATGACCTCTGAAAACTTTCAACTGAAATTCTATGACTGATTTTTTTTCTACTATGAAATGAGAAGAATGAAGCAGGTGACTTGTAGCACACTATTCTGCTAATATTCTCAGCTCTCCATACCAGGGTCTCTCTGAAGGAAAGTTGGTTATGATATTGACATCCAAAAATTATTTCTCAGTTATCAATTATCTTACCAAAACTTAGCATAGTGCCTAGCCCATAGAAGATGCTTAATAAATGCTTATGGACTCTCATGAAAACCCATTCATTAATCAAGTTTGGTAGGGGGCAGTTAGATGGCTAAGTGGATAGCACCCAAACCTAGAGATGGAAGGTCCTGGGTTCAAATCTGACCTCAAATACTTCCTAGTTGGGTGACCCTAGACAAGTCATTTAACCTCCATTGCCCAGTCCTTACCATTCTTGCCTTGGAACCGATACACAGTATTAATTCTAAGATGAAAGGTAAGAGTTTAAAAAAAAAAGTTTGGTGTCAGTCATTTCATAAGAATGGTTTCAAGATGAGTTTTTAAAACTCAGTCAGGGGGGCAGCTGGGTAGCTCAATGGATTGAGAGTCAGGCCTAGAGATGGGAGGTCCTAGGTTCAAATCCGGCCTCAAACACTTCCCAGCTGTGTGACCCTAGGCAAGTCACTTGACCCCCATTGCCCACCCTTACCACTCTTCCACCTAAGAGCCAATACACAGAAGTTAAGGGTTTAAAAACAAAAAAACAAAAAAAAAGAAACTCAGTCATCAATCAGGGAACTTCCATGAATAATAATTAATGATGATCTAGCTTAATTCCAAACAGAAAAACTGCAAAACAAGAAAGGAAGAAAGATCACCTTTCTTTTGACCCCAATTGGACAAGACATTTCACTTCTATAAACCTCAGTTTCTTCATCTTTAAAATGAGATTAGATGACTGCTAAGATCCTTTCCAACTCTAATAATTCTATAAGGAATAAAATAGTTTTCTGAGTTGAATGGATTCTCATTAAATAAGAATTTTGCTCCTAAGTTTCTTATTTTAATCTAGTGTATAAAGCATTTAATATAACTTGAGTGTAGTTTAAATAATAAAAAGAAAAAAGGCATATGCTTGTTTTAGTAAAAGATCCAATGTTTCCTTTTTTTTTGAAAGTTCAAAGGAAAGGATTCTGTAATTTTAAAGATAGGAGGGGGGCCTCAAGTTTAGATTTCAAGCATCTATGCATCAAAGACAAGCAGTAAGTCGTCCAATCTATACTGAATGTATTTTTTTAAGGATGGAGCGCTCACAACTTCCTTGGGCCCAAGTTTTCTCACCCATCAAAATGAGGAGATTGAACTAGATGCCCTCTGAAGTCCCTTCCAGCCCTAGATCTATGAATTCAATCCTCACCAAACTTGTTCAATTAATTACCTGATTTATATGTCTACTGGCCAATAACACCAACTATTAGCTTCTATCAATCAAACAACGAAGTCACCAATTTCCTTATGAAGCTACAAAATTAATGGGGAAAGGAAAAGAAGTAATCAAAACTATCCATTGTTGATTTTCTTTTCTTTTCTTTTTTTAAACTCTTACCTTCCATCTTAGAATCTGTGTATTGGTTCCAAGGCAGTGAAGTGGTAAGGACTGGGCAATGAGGGTTTAGTGACTTGGCCAAGGGAACACACAGCTAGGAAGTACCTGAGAGCAGATAGGAACCCAGGACTTCCCATCTCTGGGCCTGGCTCTATCTACTGAGCAACCTAGCTGCCTTCAAACTGTTGCTTTTAAGCTTAATAATTAGACCTACATTTACCCCAGTTGTGAAACTATGCATTAAAAGCACATTAAAATGCAGATACAATTTTTAAAGAAAAATTATTAGCTGAGTGTTCCAAATGATGATTTCAAATTAAGCAAACTAAGATTTCAATAAAAATCCACTAGACTGTAAGGAGAATATAAAGTAGTACTAAGAATTTACTGACTAGTCTTGGTAGCTTTAAATAGACTTAACTGGCTTCAAGGTGTTCATAGTTGTCATCAAAATAAAGTGTTTTGCTGAAGAAGCTAACTCAACTCCTCCCAACCCATCCCTTCACCTCACACCTCTTTCAAGCCCCCGGCTCCACAGTGAGAGCATTAATAACTGAAACAAGCATTTATTGAGTATTTGGCCAGGAAGGTGCTTTGCAGAAGAAGCACACCGTCAATAGCAGAATTCCACAGGAGCATCTATGAACAGGACTGTACACAACTGAAACCACCAAGGGAGGTGATGCAAAGATCACTGGCTGTCTTGGGATGAGTGGGGAAAGGGGAGGAGGGAGAATGAGATTAAGGAAGACTTTATGGAAGAAATAGCAAATCGGGTGATCCTTCAAAGACAGTAGCATTTCAGCTACAGGAGAAGACATATCCTAAGGAAAGGGGATACAGTAAGAACAAAGACACTGAATGAGTTTAGAGAATGGCTGATAATCCAATTTGGCTAGAGTACCTAAGGGAGAGGGAAGTAGGAGAGAAGAATCATCAAGGGAGATGGGACCTTAGAGATCCTATTGGCCAAGAGTTTTTAACCTGGAGCCTATGGACCACAGAGGTCTGTGCATAGATTTCAGAGATGCGACTCTGGATGGAGGGAAAAAAGATCATTATCTTTATTTTCACTAACCTCTAACTAAAATAGAGCATTACTTTCAATGATTTTAAAACATTATTTGGAGATGAGATCCATAGGCTTCATCAGACTCCCCAAAGGGTCCAAGACTCAAAAAAGGGGTTGAAAACCCCTAAAATAGGACAAATTCTTCATTTTAAATATCAAAGAAAGACATGGCTTGGTAGCACAGTGGATAGAGCACCAGGCAAAAATTGAAAGTACTATGTAAATATCAATTATAATGATGATGGCAATGATCAAAGCTTGTTGTTGTTCAGTTGTATCTGACTCTGACCCTGTGAACCTCTATCCATGGGGTTTTCTTGGCAAAGTTATTGAAAGAGAGGACCGGGGTTCAAATCTGACTTCCTACACTTCCTAGCTGTGTGACCCTGGGCAAGTCACTTAACCCCAACTGACTAACCTTTATCACTCTTTTGCCTGAGAATCAATACCTTATTCTAAGACCGAATGTAAGTTAAAAAAAAAAAAAAAGATAAAGAAAAGGAAACCCAGGAAGGCTAGGAAACTTTTAGTCTTCTCCCTTAATTGATATTCCTAAAATAGAACTCTGAACATTTCAACAGCCCATCAAAAATAATCAAGGGTTCCCTATACTGCCTCCAGGATAAAATACAGAATCCTCAACCTGATTTTTCAAACCCTTCATAATTTGGTCCCATCTACCTTCTTTTCAGTCTTATTTCCTATCATTCCCCATTATGTAATCTCTTCCAAACTGGCTCACTAACTTCCCCTTACCACCACCTATTCCTATATACAACATTCAGTCTCTGGACCTTTATAAAATTCCTCATGTCCTGAATGTACCCATTCTCTTTTAACCTCTGCCAGACTGTATAGTATACAATTTATATAATTGAAGTATAGACTTAATCTGGGACTGAGTAACAAAAACCAAGTATTCATGTAGAAACTGTACATTTGGACTTCGACCCATATTCTCATACCTCTGACACTACTTAGCAAGTCACTTAAATTCAATCAGCCTCATTTTCTTGATTTGTAAAATAGTGATAAGCACACTTGTTATTTACCTCACAGAATTATAGTGAGGTTCAAATGAGTTCATATCTATAAAACATTTAGAAAAATTGAAAGTACTACATAAATGTCAATTATGATGATGGTGGAGGGGCGCTGGGTGGCTCAGTGGATTGAGAGCTAGGTCTAGAGATGGGAGGTCTTGGGTTCAAATCTTGCCTCAGACACTTCCTAGTTGTGTAACCCTGGGCAAGTCACTCAACACCCATTGCCCAGTCCTTACCACCCTTCTACCTTAGAACCAATATACACAGTACTGATTCTAAGTCAGAAAGTAAGGGTTAAAAAAAAAATGATGATGATGGCAACGATCAAAGTTTGTTGTTGTTGTTGTTGTTGTTGTTGTTGTTGTTGTTGTTGTTGTTGTTGTTGTTGTTGTTGTTGTTGTTCAGTTGTATCTGACTCTTCATGACCCTGTGGACCTCTGTCCATGGAATTTTCTTGGCAAAGATTTTGGAGTGGTTTGCCAAGGGAACAAACATTTATAAGCACCTCCTACATTCAGGAAGATGGTGAAGGATATAAGAGGAGCCAAGTCCTACTATTGTGAAAATTAAAATCTCCTTGGGGGATAAAACATAGGCATGTGAAAAAAAATCAGCTTAAGCAAGACCATCAGAATATAATGATGTGTCAAATGAGAGATGGAAGCAAAAGGCAATAAATAAATGCCTTAGGAATTTGGAGAAGAAAGAATCAATTCTGAGTTGGGGTGGTAGCTCAATGACCTTGAAGGATGGGTAAGATTTTAAAAGCTGGAGAAGCTAAAGGCACAGTATAAGAAGAGAATGAGAAGATAAAGGTAGGCAAGCATGAGATTCTTATAGAGAACAAAAGGTCAAGATTAGTTACCAATCAGAGTAGGGTAGGAACAAATTGTAAGAGTCCTTGAATGCCAGGCTAAGATGTTTGGATTTTATACTGAAGGTGATAGGAACAGGGGAACTTCCACTAAGTTCCTCACTCATTAGTCTAAGGCTTCATTGTGACTTGAAGGTCACCCTGGCTTCTCAAAGGCTATACCAATAGAGCTCTGGCCACTCTATTGAATAAATTAGGCCAAGGCAATAGACTATACAGAGGCTGTTCAAGAATCTGCTTGGCTAGGGGCAGCTAGGTAGCACCAGTGGATAGGGCACCAGGACTGGAGACAGGAGGACCTAGGTTTCAATCTGGCCTCAGATACTTCCAAGCTGCATGACTTTAGACAGGTCACTTAAACTATTTGCCTGGCCCTTGCCCTTCTGTCTTAAAGAGCTATTATTAAGGCAGAAAGAAAGTAAGAGATTGGGGGGGTAAAATAATCAGCCCAGCTAATTCCAGGAGTCATGTTTTTGTCAACCAGAGCAAATATCTACTTTACCACCAGAGAAGTCATAGAACCCAAAAAAAAAAAAAAAAAAAAAAAACTAAAGCAGTAACTTAACTTATTATGGAGAAGATGTCATCATCCTAAATATTGGACAGACATTTACAAAAATTAGGTGAACTTGTAGGTCTGTTTGTTGGGCACTAGGGAAATTCCAGAGGTTTCTTGGGAAATGGGATATGAAGTCTCTGGATAACAAGAAGCAAAGAGCAGTGGAAAGCAATGGTGTCTGGGAATGGTCAATGCTGCTGTGATCAATGCTCCTATGATACAATGATGTGAATGGATTAAGTTAATTTCAATAAAAATTTAAGAGTTTCTCAAATGTTGGAAGAGCAGGGTACAAAAGAAGAATGATGTATCTGAATTTTATTTGACTCATTAAATGGTGCTTCCTAGAGAAACTAGAGGGCTTAAGGGTTTCAAAATAGATTAAGGACAATGCAAAGGGTTTGCATACCAAATACAACAATTACTAGCTGTGTGACTATAGATAAGGTATGTGTCACCTCTGAGAGTGATTTCCCATCTTAAAAGTGGCAGTGGCACATCCTACCTAACAGAGTGATTCCAAAGAAAGAACTTTGTAGACATAAACTTTTATAAATTTGAGTTGGCTTTCCTGAACAGTAGACTAGGGAGTAAAAAAGTGGCAAATTATGAGGAATGGAAATAGAAGAGGTAAACACAGGGATTTTAGAGATTCCTCTAAAGAAAATGCAAGGACCAGGGCTATAGTTAGGCTAGGATGGATCAAAAACTAGAGGAATTATGGGGAAAAGGAAAAAACCAAGCCCAAATTTTGTCAGAAAACTAAACTGTAATAATTGTTTTTTTAACCCGAAGACATTTCCTATCAATGCAACTACCTGCAAATAAATCAACTCACTCCTCTGAATCTTAGTTTCTGCATCTATAAAATTGGAATAATGTACTTTTATTGCCTACTCCACCAATTATTATAAAGAAAGCATTTTGTAAACCTTAAAGCGCCATGTAGAAATGTGATTCTTATCTCCAACTTTGACTGTGTCGCTTTAATTCTTTCTCTAACCAAAAAGGGACAATGGAATCACTTCTCATTTTATATTTCATCAAATTCTTGAGCACCAGCAAAAAGCCCTACAATCCCCACCAAAAATGCCCTACTCCTAAACACACACAAAATGAAGTTGCCCCAAAAATGTTTTTAAATAAATAAAATAAAGTTACCTCCCTATATCAGAATGTTAACCACCTTGGAGAGGGGGGAGAAAGAAGGGAGAAAATCCAAAATCTAAAATGTCAGAAAGTAATTGTCAAAAGTTGTTTCTACCTATAACTGGGAAAATAAATGAATTTTTAAAAATAAAAATAAAATGACCTCCCTCAAACAAAACACATTTTAAAAAACACAAGTCAAAATTTATTAGAAATAGTGACCACTGTACCACCACTTTTGATTAAGGCTTCACAGACTATGTCTGACCTGGATGTGTATCTTATCTTTACTGAATTGCCTTAAGAGCTCCCAGAGGTACATGACATGGGAAAGTATTCACTTTCAGCTCCTGAATACAGAGAGGGCTTCTGCAAGTGAAGGAGGCTAGTTTGCTAAGATGTTTTTTCAGCCCTTGGCCACATGAAACAAGTTCAAGACCCTGACATTTTAATCTAAGGAATACTACAAGCATCGCAGCCATTTTATAGTTCTTCTATGTACTACCATCAATTCTCTATGTTGCCTTTAAGCCTCCAAACTCAAAACCATCAAGACCTCAACAAAACCCAAACATTTTTTCATCTCTTTCCCCTAGGAGAATGTAAGTTCCTTGGGCAGGTTTTTCATTTTGTTTTTGCATCACCAATACTCTGTGTAGACCCTCTAAAATCACATCCAGACTTTAATCAATGACACCAAGACATAGCAGACACCTATTCAATGTTTTTTACAGATTCTGACATTATTTGTAAGACAATAGTAAATATCCATAGCCTCCACTTCTAAAGAGTGACTTAAAGTGACTGCCCTGGAACAGTTTCTTGACAGCAGAGCTAGGACTAGAATCCAGGTCACTTTATTTCCAGAGTGGTTTTTGTTGTTTTGTTGTTTTTTTTTCATTTAGGTCAAAATAATGCAGAAGAGACAGCTAGATGGCACAGTGGATAGAGCACCAGGACTAGAAACTGGAGGTCCTGGGTTCAAATTTGACCTCAAACATTCTCCAGCTATGAGACTGGACACTTAACCCCTATTGCCTAGCCTTTGCTTGCTCTTCTTCTTAGAGCTGATATTAAGACAGAAGGTAAGGATTTTTTATAAATTGGGAAAATTTAACTTCTAAGATTGAAAAGAAGCTAGGACAAATGCCCAAATAGTGCACAGAAAATAATGGAGCTGAAGCAGGTAGGTGGCACAGTGGATAGAGAGCCAGGGCTGGAGATGGGAGGACCTGGGTTCAAATCTGACCTCAAACACTTCCTGTGTGACCCTGGGCAAGTCACTTAACCTCAGTTGCCTAGCCCCTACCACTCCCATCTCTATTATCAATTCTAAGACATAATAATAATAATAATAATAATAATAATAATAATGGAGCTTAATTATAGTGGAAAGAGCCCACAGTCCAGGGAAAGTGGGTTCATATCTTGGCACTATTACTTTCCAGCAGTATGACCTCAAGCAGGTCAATTCATGTCCATGGGCATCAGTTTTCTCATCTGTAAATGATAATGCTGAACGAGATAATCTCTTGGATCAGATGAATAATATTTGTAAAAGCAATTAGCGCAGTTCCTGGCAATGTTGTTAGTCATTGTTGTGTCCAACCTTTCACAACTCCCTGGACCATAGTACATTAGGCCCTTCTATACCCCACTATCTCTTGAGTTCTGCCCAAGCTCATGTTCCTTGCTTCCATAACACTCACTATCCATCTCATCCTCTGCTATCTCCTTCTCCTTCTGCCTTCAATCTTTCCCAACATCATGGTTGTTACTATTAAGTCCTGTCTTCTCATTATGAGACCAAAATAGTCAAGTCTGGCACACAGTAGATTAAAAAATATTTATTTTCTCCCTCCTTTGAAGGTCCCTGACAGCTCTAATATCCTTTAATTCTAGAAAAACTACTCATTCATTCATTGTTTATTCAACAAATGTTTGTTAAGTGACTGCTATATATTAGTCACTGGGGAAAGAGAAAATGATGAGAACATGGTCCCTACCCTCAAAGAGCTTAGTAGGGATGACTAGATATATATAAATATACTATAAATAAGAGTAAAAAGCATTTGAGAAACTGAAGCAATCCAGCAAACAGATTTCCATCCCCCCAACTTCTCACCACCACCCCCCAAACAAACTATTCCTTCTTTACTCAAATAGATTTTCTCACTATGTTTAGGAAAAATAGTTTAATTTTAGAAAGTTGGAAAATTCCACAAAGCAAAGTGATCAAAAACATATCTGCCCTGAGGGGAAATTCTAATCAAAATAATTATTTCTGACACAGAAGAATTTTCTACTTGGTTACATCACTTAGCCATTCAAAACCCTGCACTCCTGCAAAGGAGTGATGGAAAGGTGTTTGCGAAATATGACAGCTCATATTCTCCCACAGAAAATAGGGCAGTAAGAAAAGCAGTGGATCTGTCAGAGGCAGAGTTCTGACTCTGACATTAGCTATGTGATCCTGAGTAGGTCACTTCCTCTCCCCCAGAATCTCAGTTTCCTGTTCTGTAAAATGAGAGAGGCAGCTAGGTGGCTCAGTGAATAGAGTGCCAAACCTGGGGTCAGGAAGACCTGAATTCAAATCTGACCTCAGACATTTACTAGCCATGTGACCCTGGGCAAGTCACTTCCCTCTGTTTGCCTCAGTTTCCTGGTCTATAAAATGGGCTAGAGAAGAAAATAGCAAAACATTACCATATCTTTGCCAAGAAAACCCAAAATGGGTCATGAAAAGCCGGACAATACTGAAATGACCCAACAATGAAAAATGAGTGTGGAAGACCACTGAGCTCTTGGGTTCCTTGCAAGTCTAAAATCCCCAACTCCACGGTCTACTGTAGTCAGGGTATGAGAACATTTATAGGAGGAATTGAATGTCCCCAGTTCGGATACCAGGCCAGCTAATTAGAACTGAGCAGCATTCAGTTGGTAAAAGAAATGCACCTCAGAGAGACACCGCCCCTCATAACATCCCCACGAGGCTGGGAGGGCCTGGGAGTATTATCCTCAATTGTCAGATAAGACAACAGAAGTCCCTTCCCCCAAGGTCACTGCGTGAGTCAGGGGGGTGGGACTAGCTATGGCAGGTCAGTAGATCTAGTCTAGGACGCTTCCTCTTTGGGGGTGTCTACCCCAAGAGTGTGAGAACCGGCTGGGGCATGGCTGAGACTATACGTAACACAGCTCCCGGGGCATTAGGAAAGGGTCTGACGTGAGGAAGGAACGCTCAATGGCCAGCCCGTCGTCCTCCTCCTCCTCAGCTTGCATACCCAAGCTATTAACCAGGACCGCAAGATACCAGAGAGACTGTTAGAGGGGCCCGTGACCTGGAATCCTCACTCCCAAGGACATGAGATTCCCTGAAGGCACCCTCCCTCCTCTGGAAAAGGACACTCACTCTCAAAACCACAGTTCATGGCTGTACTTCTGGAAGCCATGATTACCCTCTGGGTTTCTGTGGGGAGATCGGCATAGATCTCCTCTGGGAAGCCGAGGGAGGGAGAGAAAAAGGGAGGGAGGGAGGGAGGGAGGCAGGCAAGCCGCACACTCTGCGGAAAAGTTTAATGTGACTCGGGACTGGGGGGAGAGGGGGAGGTACTCCTCCAAGACAGGCAAGGCCTCCTCCCCAGGCGCCCGGCTAGGTAATTAGCCCCTTCCCCGAGCTCTCCCTGCATTTCCTTTCAGATTCCATCATTAATTAGTTTTAAGGACTGTCTACTGGCAACTTAAACAAAGCAAATGCCTTAAATTCCTTCTCAGCCCATTGGTCTAAGCCGAAACCAGCATCGCCTGGGACAGCAGGCAGAGCAGACAGCAGCTGCTGCTGCTACAAGCCGCCGCAGAACTGAACTGAACTCCACTCCACTCCCTTCCCTTCCTTACCCTTTCCTTCCCTTCCTTCCTCTCTGACCTCCCCTCACCCCCTCCCAGGGCGGGGAGTAAGGATTCTCTTCGGACCGCCAGGCCTCCTTCCCACCCCCAATTCCTGTTCCTGTCCCTTCCCCATTCCCAAACTCTCCCCTCCCCTCCTCGAACTCCCAGGCTCTTCCTGTATGATCACTTCCTTCCTCCCAGGGTTCTCCCCTCCTCCTCGAACAGCCCCCTCTACTAGATTGGGGACCCCCCCCAACCCACACACACACCGCGCCCTCAAATCCTTGAGACTCTTCATTTTTCCCGCCCCAAACCCCAGGTTTCCCTGCTTCCCACTCCCACTTTCCACTAAATCTGATTTTTACTCCTGCTACGGAGCGACCTCTCCACAGATTCTCTCTCTCCTTACCTCTTCAGACTGCTCTCTCACCTCAGCTCTGAGCAGATTCTTCTCTTCACTTCTCAGATTCTCCTCTCCTCACCTCTTTCCTCAGATTCTCTCCTCCTCACTTCAGATTCTTCCCTCCTTACTTCACGTTCTCCTCCTCATATCGGTTTCTCCCTCCTTATGCTCTCTTCTCACTACAGATTCTCCCCTCCTCACCTCCGACTATCCCCCTCCCCCAACTCTCCTCAGCTTTTCACCTTCTCCAGATTTCTCCTTGGAGTCTCCTCCCAATCAACCGCTTTTCGGGGATGACCAACCCCACCACGCCGGCCCCTTCCACCTCGGCAGCCTGTCACTCACTCGCACACTCATTTGCACGCTCGCACCCCCCAGTCGCCCCCTCCCTCCCCACGGCTCCTGGCCCCTCACTCGCCTGCCCGCCTCACTCTCCGCGGGACTGTCAGCCCCGAGCTCCTGCTCAGGTGGCCGCAGCCCGACAGCCTCGGGCCGCCCATGCGAGAGAGGTTCGGCGCCCTCAGCGTCCCATGCGCCCGTGCGGGCTCCTTCTTCCCGGGCTCCGTTCCCAGGTCCCGGGCCGCCCGCCCCCTCCGG
>NC_058132.1:60192516-60212183 GCF_016433145.1 Gracilinanus agilis
AGGAAGGAAGGGAGGAAGGAAGGAAGGAAGGAAGGAAAGAAGGAAGGAAGGAAGGAAGGGATGAGGGAGGGGGAAAAAACTTTTCTTAAGTACTTACTATGTACTAAGAGATTTACAAATATCATGTCACTTGATCTTCACAACGACCTTGTGCTATTATTAGGTAGAAGCTATTATTAACCCCATTTTACAGAGGTTAAGTGACTTGTCCAAGGACATACAGTTTGTGCATGTCTGGAACTGTCTCTTATTTCTCTCCCCCTATTTCAGAGAGGTAAAGTGGTCTAATGGAAATGCCACTAGGGCTATAATCTTGGCTCACTAATGGTATGACTTTGGGTGAGTCATTTAACCTCTGTGAATTTCAGTTTCTTGATCTATATATTAGGGATAAGAATAATGACCCTGATGCCTCACCGGGGGATTGTGGTGGGACTGCATAGGAAAACTGCATGCAAATATGTTCTGGCTGCCTTCCCCCTCTCCCTTCGGTCACTGGAGGGTGGAAGAAGGTCTGCACAGTGGATTAGAAGCGTTGTGTCCTCTCCGCATCATCATCATGACCATGTGTGAAGCTGTGACTAAGTGTGAAAGGCACAAGGGCAAGATGGGAACAGAGGTGGGGGGGGGGGGACAAAAGAGAGGCCTCATCTGTAGCTATGGAAGCTAGTATATTTTTAAGTTGGCAAAATGTGGGCAGTTCTTTGACTCGAGCTTTAATCTCTACTGCTACTAACCCCTGCATGTAACCTTATAGGCAATTAAAGAATTTCAAAATCTCAGTTTCCCCAAGTGCAGAACTGAAAGGACTAAGAACACTTCCCACTCTAAAGATTTTGATCAATAAATTCATTCCATTTGTGGGAGTTTGGAGAGCCTTTCCACTTTTAATATTCCATGTTATTTTTTTTTAAACCCTTAACTTTTGTGTATTGGCTCCAAGGCAGAAGAGTGGTAAGGGTGGGCAATGGGGGTCAAGTGACTTGCCCAGGGTCACACAACTGGGAAGTACCTGAGATTTGAACCTAGGACCTCCCGTCTCTAGGCCTGACTCTCAATCCACTGAGCTACCCAGCTGCCCTAATATTCCATGTTTTAAGTGTCCTCCCAGCTCTGACACTCTGTGTTCTAAGGTCTCTTCCAGGTCTGACATTCTAGGTTCTAAGGCCTCTCTTCTCCCTCAGTAATGTTTTATGTCTATAATTCAATATTCAGCTCTCCAGTGATACCAAAAGCCCCAAAGCTAGATCTCTATCTACACACACATACTGGGCCCATCTGGGGCACTTATTTCTCTCTGCTCCTCCACTCTACCTCACTCCAATTGTGTTCCCTTTCCATACAATTTCTACTCTAAGAAGCCAGGCGTTCTAAATGAGGACCCCCAAAGCCTAACTAGTCCCTCTCAGATCTGCCTCCCCCAGGATCTGACACATTCCATCCCCACACCTCAGAGCTGTGGAACTTTGCAGATTATAATGTCACCCAATTTCAGATTTGAAAGGGATCTCAGAAGCCACAGGATCCAACCAACACTAGAACAAAAGTCCCTCTCATCCAGCCTGCAGTGAAGGGGGATCTACTGCCTCTCAAGGAAACCCTTTCTGCTTTGGAATAGTGTCACTTGTTAGGAAGCTTTTCATTATAGGAAGCTTCAAGCCATGCCACCTCCATTCTGGCCATTAGCCCCACGTCTTCCCTTTTGGAAATTTTGGATTCTACCCCTAGGGTCCCTGGTCTACTCGGTGAACTTCTGACTTATTTTGCTTACAACCAAGCCTCCACCTCTCTTTCAAGCTCTCTCTTCCTGTGTCTTCCTCCATTAGAAGGTTAGCGTCTTGCTCAGCAATAGTCTTATTAAAACGTAGCCCCCAAACTAGAGATAATGGGGAGCTCACACTCCATCTGTGCTACCTACTACCTTTGAGTTTATTGATCTCTAAGGAGCTACTTCCAGGGTTAGCACCAGAAAAATGTAAGATTTGTCAGCAGGACTCCCATCTTTTCCTATTCCCTTTCCCATGCCTCTTTCTACTTCCACAGAGACTAGAATCCTTATCTGATCATCCAGTTCTCCCCAATTTCCTCATTTGATCATCCTAGCTTCCTCTCCCAATTAAATACAATGAAGTTAAATACAAAGATGTTTCAGAGGGAAGGTGCTAGCCCTTGCAGAGATCAAGAAGGCCTTCACGTAGAAAATGGTTCTCGAGTTGTATATTGAATCTGTCTGAGGCAGAGATAAGGAGGGAGTGCATTCCAGACATAAGGGACAGCCAGCACAAAGGCTTAAAGATGGCAGAGTGTGAGGAGAACAATGTACAATGACGCTGGGAAAATAACTGGGGGCTTGGTTAGGAGGGACTTTAAAGGCTAAAGAAGAGTCTATTTTATCCCAGTGGCATGAGGACCCACAACAGGTTACTGATTTGTGGAATGGCATGGGTAGACCTGAGCGTCAGGAAAATCATCTTGGCAATTGCATGGTGGATGGAAAAGGGTCGAGGCTTGATACGAAGACCAACTAGGAGGCTTTTGTAGTAACATAGGTGAGACTCAATGGGCACCTGAACCTGATTATGACTGTGTTAAGTAAAGAAAAGGGATCAGGAACCAGAGATGCTGTGGAGGTTAGAAATGGCAAGAATTAGTAATTAACCATCTATACGGAACAAAGAGTCAAGGATAACATCAAGGTTAGGAGTCTGGGAGGCTGGGAAAATGGCGTTACCTTCCACAGAAACTGGACAAGTTTGGAGGACAAGAATCTTTCCAGAGGATATTTTGACACCTTTCCATAGACCCTCAGTGACTCCAATTTGAGTCTCAACTAAAGCCTATGATCCAATGCCCTTAAAATGACCCCATGTTGGTGATAGCTTATTGCAATATGGAACCCATGACTTCACTCACCTTGAGATATTGACTCCTCCCTGGGCAACGTAGAATCTGAGTCCTAGAAGGGATTTCACATGAGCCAACACCTAGTTTAATAAACAAATTCTACAACATGGATTCTTAACCTGAAGTTTGTGAAGTTTTTAAAAATTTTAAATGTTGACTATAATATAACAAAATTTTGGTATGATTGATTCTTTGTAATCTATATATTTTATCTCATGAATTTAAAAACATTCTGAGAATGGACCCATAGGCTTCATCAGATTATCAAAGATGGTGGTCCATGATACATGGCACAGTGTTTAATAACTCCTACCCTAAACTTATCTGGAAGGAGGTCACTTAGCAAAAAAAAGGAAAGGATCTATATGTATAAAAACAAAATCTTTCTATTTTTGGTGGCAAGGAACTGGAAATTAAGTAGGTACCCACCAATTGGGGAATGCCTGAACAAGTTATGGTATATGAAGGTGACAGAATACTATTGTGCTTTGTGATTTCTGAGAAACCTAGGAAGACTTTCCTGAACTGATGCAAAGTGAAGAGAGCAGGACCAGAAGGATTTATATGATACCATCACTATTGTAAAGATGAACCATTCTGAAGCTCTTAAGGACTCTGATCAGTGCAATAATCAACCATAATGGCAGAGGACAAATACTGAAGAACACTACTTAACCCATAACAGAGAGGTAATGGTATAATATATAATATTATATAATGCCAATATAATAATATATAATAGAGATGATGAAATAATATATAGAATAAGACATATTTGGGATGTGGCCAATGTGAGAAATTTTTCTTTGACTATACTTCTTTGTTATAAGAATTTTGTATTTATTGGGAGAGATGGAAAAATAATATATTTCTTTAAAGCCTTACCTTCCATCTTAGAATCAATACCATGTATTGGTTCCAAAACAGAAGAGTAGTGAGGGCTAGGCAATGGGGGTTTAGTGACTTGCCCAGGGCCACACAGCTATAAAGTGTCTGAGGTCATATGTGAACCCAGGACCTCCTGGCTCTAGGCCTGGCTCTCAATCACTGAGCCACTTAGCAGCCTCCAGATCCTTAAGACCAAGGTGAATTATATTCTTTGATACATCCAATCATTGATCCTAATTCTCCCACACTGGTACCTATCTCTTTTTCATGATGGGCTTAAGACTATATGGACTTTTCAGCAGCAAGGATGGTAAAGGGTACAGAAAACCTGTTACTGGAAGATTGTTGAAGGAATTGGGACTTTATTTTTATTTTTTTTCCCTTAAACCCTTACCTTCCATCTTGGAATCGATACTGTGTATTGGCTCCAAGGCAGAAGAATAGTAAGGGTAGGCAATGGGGGTCAAGTGACTTGCCCAGGGTCACACAGCTGGGAAGTATCTGAGGTCAGATTTGAACCTAGGACCTTCCATCTCTAGGCCTGGCTCTCAATCCACTGAGCTGCCCCCAGGAATTGGGACTTTAGCCTGAATACTTGAAGTCACTGATGAAACTGGGCTGGGATCACCATCAAATATGCCACCAAGAATTTGAAGGGCTGCTATGTGAAAAAGCATTCCTCTTCTCCTCCAGTGGGCAGAACCAGGAGCAGGGGAGTGAGAGTTACAGAAAGATGGATTTAGACTTGATTTCAGAAAAGATTTCCTAACGATGAGAGAGAATTCTCCAAGAGTGGGAGTTGCCTGTAGAGGTAGCAAGTGTCCCTTTATTTTAGGTTTATAAGGCAAAGCTAGATGATCGATATTGGAGAGTGGTCTAGACAGGGCTAGATCTCCTCTAAAGTCTCCTAATTTTGAGATTCAGTGATTCTGACAACACTGAAGTTACTTGAAGCCACCAACATTCCTCCGCCAAGTCTTCTCTTTTGCAGGCTAAACATGTTCTGTTCCTTCAACAAATGCCTGTGAGATGGGGTTTCCAATCCCCTCACTATCCTGGTTGCTCTCCTCTGGGGCATAGATGTGGCTCTCCCTTATATCCTAATTTCACATCTGAATGCCATTCCATCCAGGGATAGGGAGAGGAAAATAACTAAAAAGATATCACCATTGGTAATTTCTCATGCTTTTTTATTCTAGAAGACTCCATCTCTTAGAATGACAGTCAACTGTAAAAAAATAATTTTCAACAATTCTCCTTTCCTATTACCCATTTAATGCTTGATCTTCCAGGGCCATCCAACAGTGCTTCACATGAGGAATACAGATTGTAACATAGCTTACAGTGAGCAAGAGAGCTGTGGCAGAACACTGCAAGAAAGGGCCCCTGGCCAGTCAGCTGGCGCTGCACAGGAGAGTGCTGTAATCATCATGTCTAGGGCAAGAAGCATGAGACTCAGGTGACTGGGAACAACACCCACAAATCAGAAGTCAAGACACACAATAAATTGGCATTCCATCAAGAGAGCCAGAAGCAGGGGAATTGTCACATGGATGGAAACAGCGTTAAGTGGACATCAAGTCATATGCACAGGTACTGAGGACAGACTCTTGTGTCAAGATGAACTAAAGGAAGGGAAGAGGCTAATTCTTTCAGTGGTTACAACCTAGGGACTAGATGGCAGTTTCCCATCATTGCGTGTTTGTCTTCTTTTTTCCTGCTGTTACGGCAGAAGCCCAGGGCTTCCTTCCATTCTTCATAGAGCCAATGATCGCTATCTTCAGTGCTCACATAGAACAGACACTTTGCATGACAGGGTATGATAAGATCCCCACCTGCTCTTTCTAAGCCCGCCTTCAGATTTCTGTGTATCTCAAGCACCAAAAAAAGTCTTAGGGGTTTCTCCCCTGAAAAGGTATGTGAGAAAGTTCTTTTTAAGAGGAGTTCAATCAAGTTAGTCCTCTTTACACTGCTCAGGTCCCAAAAGAAATAATATTTCTGAACTTGACCATGAGCAAATCACTCGCCCTCCCTAAGCCTCAGTCTCTAGGAGAGTTTTGCTCTTTCTAGTAAATTCTAAGACTATTCCAAAACACATCCACTAGATTACCTTTGAAGCCAGAGAGAAAAAGAAGGAGGACAACGCTGCATGTAGGGGATTAGGTGGTAGCCTCAGGGACACTTTCAGTGTACCTAGCATTGCTTCTAATCTAAACAGCATACCCACTACTGCTTCGTAGAACAAGAAGGTTGGATTAGAGAGTCTTTAAGATCCCATCCAGGTCTAACAACACTGTGTTCTTGAGTCCATTCTGACATTTCATAGTCTTTGGAATCCTAGGTTCTTGTCCTTGTTGTCTTGTGGACTCCCTAGCCATCTTAGGTAAACAAGACCATTCTAAAATCAACCCAGGTCAAAGTAATTGCCTTGGCCAGATTCTCTGAAGACTCAGGAAATTGTCAGTGGAGCCAAGCCAATGGGTTCTCTTTTCTTATTATTTCCTTGATTTTGATATAAATCTACCATAGACAGGAAGACCCATTTTCTGGATGGGTCCTCTTCTTGGGCCGATATCTTCTCCCCAAGGATCAGAGACCTTTCCTACAATTCCCCAAAGAAGAAGCCCAGGGTTAGCTGAGCCTCTGCCAGCGCCTCTGTTGGGCAGAGTTTAACCATATTTCCATTCATTTGCAGTCACACAATTCTGGGTGACTCAGAAACAATGGAGGCATTAGGAAGAGAAAGCTCAGAACAGTGCTCTGGAAATATCCAAGTCCCTGGAAAAAAGAACTCTTCCAACTGGGTTCTGTTATGGAATCATTTCTTCTTCCTCTTATATACTTATCACATTCCAACTTGCAACATCATTAACGGTACACATGTCTTATTACCTTCTAGACTGTCATCTCCTGTGGAGAACAAGGACTGTTTCTTATCATTTTTGCATCAATAGTACCTAGCAAAGGGCTGTGGACAGGGTAGGGATTTTGAAAATATTCATTCAACTCAATAAATGCTTATCAAGCAGCTACTATGTACAGAACATTGTGCTGTGCACTTAGGGGAGATACAAAATTTAGGGAAGACGTGGCCCTGTCCTCACGGAGCTTTCAGTCTACTAGAGGGAGAAAACAAAAACACAAATTACAATAATATACAGTGTTACATTAAATTCAATGCCACAAGCATTTGCTAAGGGCCAGAGATACAAAGACAAAATCAAGAACAATTCCTGCCCTCAGGGAGCTTACATTCTTTGGGAGGAATTGGACACAAGGTAAGTAAATACAAAATATATACAAACTAAATACATTGTGATCAGTACATCAGAGAGGAACGAAATAAAGTACTATTCAAGGTCTAAGGCGGGGAGTAATTCGTGATCTCTGGGGAATAACAGAGAAGACATTTGGCATTTGAGTTATTGTGAACTGTATGAAATGTATCCCCTCCAGATTTTAATGAACAAATGATAAAAGGATTCAACAGCAAGCAGGAAAAGATGAAAACTAGGGCCCTCTCTTGAACCTTATTAGTTTCTGGAATGCTTGTTTGAATTCTTCATTAAACCAAGTGTAAATTATTGGGTTAATGAGGGAATTTAAATAGCCTAACCATGTGAAAAAATCAAAGATGGCTGGGTGGAGCCAGCAGGCGTCTCGGCAGATGGGTAGGACCAGAGACACGACAAAGAAAGGGAGCCAGCAGATGATGAAGGCCCCCAGGATAATCCCCAGGGTCTTGGTAGCCTTCCTCTCCCTGGCTGCTGAGATTCTCTTCCTTTCCAGGAGGCTGCTAGCTAGCTTGATTTTCACAGGACCAATAAAAAGTGGGGAGCCCCCCGGATGGGGTTGCCCCTCCTGGAGGCTGGAATTGATGGAGCACAAGGAAGTGCCGGCAGAACCAGTGATAAGATGAGCAGTGGTGAAGCGCTTCCCATACAGAGAAGGCGGCTTCAGGATCCGAGTTCGAGCAGCAGCATAGATCCGGCCATAGAGAATAATGAGCAGCACAGATGGGATATAAAAGGCACCACAGGTGGAGTAGATGGTGTAGGAGATCTGCGATGTATTCACCAGGCAGTCTGCCAATTCTTCATGGGCTTTGGCCTGCCTCCAGAAAAGGGGGGGAATGGAGATACACACAGAGATGACCCAGACCATGGCAATCATGGCCGCTGCCCGGCCAAATGTACGGCGCTTGCTATATTCCAAGGCATCGGTGATGGCCCAATACCGGTCCAATGCAATGACGCAGAGGTGGAGGATGGAGGCAGTACAACAGGTGATATCTGAGGACAGCCAGATGTCACACATGATCTGCCCAAAAGTCCAGGTTTGAGTGACGGTGTACGCGATACTGATGGGCATCACCAAAATGGAGACTAAGAGGTCCGTCACGGCCAGGGAGCCGATGAGATAATTGGCTGGTGTATGGAGCTTCTTAGTAAGGAATATTGTGATGATCACAAAAGTGTTAGAGAGAATGGTGGCGAGAGTGATGATGGCTAAAATCACAGCCAGAGAGATCTTGAGTGCCTGGAGTGTCTGGGCATCCCATACCTCGGATATTTCCGTTGAGTTCAGACCTTTGCTGGGAGGGCTCCATGGAGAGTCCTCGGCTGACTGGTTCTGGAGGGGCATTCTAGAGAATATCTATCCTTCCATCAACTTTCCACTTTCACAAACCTTTCTGGGGTCTCAGGACCATGGAATGAGTGGTAGCCTGATTCACCCATAAATCAAAGGAAAAAAACCATGATCCCAGGCCACTGGAGGCAACATGATATAGAAAAAAGAACACAGGAATCTTGAGATGTGGGTTCAAATCCCAGCTCTGGATTTTAATTATTTTTGTGTTCTTAGACATGTCACTTCCCCAATTTGGGAATCTGTAATGTGATGCAGGTGAATCCTTTTTAAAATGCTCATCTCTTTCTAAGTACTTTCAAACTGACAAAGTAATTTCCTCACCACTACCCTGAGAGATGGGTAATGGTCTCTAGCTCTTATACTTTAAGATTGTAAGAAGCAGTGCAATATGATAGATCACTGGACCTGAAGTCAGGAATATACCACTACAGATACTAAGTCTGTGTCCTTGGACAAGGCACCTAACCTCTTTGTGCCACAGTTTCCTCTTCTTTAAAATGAAAAGGTTGGATTTGATGTCCTCTAAAGTCCTTCCAGCTCTAAAGCTATGGTCTTTTTATTCTATAAGCATCTTCATCCTTATAAAGTAGAGGTTGGAAGAGAAGGTCTCTAAAGTCTCCAAATTTAAATCCCATGAGTCTATGATGGTATGAAAAATATACCAAGAAGACTTCCAACTAGGGGTTCAGTGCTATTTCACTTTACAATGTGTTGATCAGTTTTGCTGAAAATCCTTTTTCTCCTTCCTCTTTTTCTTTTTCAAATAAATTCTTTATTATGAAAGGCAACTCTCTGGGACTAGGAAGGGGAAGGGATATAGGGGGAAATTTAGGTGATTTAAAAACTAAAAACAATCAATACAGATCTATTTTTAAAAGTTATTTTTCTACAGATAATAAATCTTTATGAATAACCTTTGAATTTATAACCAGCTGGCCACAACATGGTAACACTAATGTCAATGTCAGGATGCTCACTCATGATTCTGGTTTTAAGATTGGGTGGCTCACCCCACTCCCAAATACTTTCTTGGCTTCTGACATGGCTGCCATGATTTGTTTGTTTTTCTGACGTAGTTAAATTCCTGATGGCCTAAAATCAGGGACCACCTACATATTCTGAAAACCAGACTCCATCAGAAGGCTCTATGGTTATTCAGAGTTCATCTTAAAACATGATAAGAGTTGTTTTTTTGGTTTTTTTTTTAACTCTTTTACATCTGTCTTCAATGCATAATACCTAGGGGTGGAGAGAAGTTTAACAAATGCTTGTTGGTCAATTGATTGGTCCGAAGACACGAGTTCACATTCTGGTTCTGTTACTTGTTGGCTGTGCCATTATAGGTAAGTCACTTGACATCTCAGGGACTCAGTTTCCTCATCTGTAAAATAAGGGAAGTGGATTAGATGCTCTCAGGGGCTGCTTCCAGCTGTGACATTCTGTGATTTAATGTTTACCACCTATGCATCCCATGCTGGGAAATTGGTTGGGAAGGCCCTTCCCTGACAGGCCTAAATTCCATGGGGAGGGAGGTGTCCCATAGGGTTCCACTCAAAGTGCTGTCAAGTATGGAACATAAAAGATGAAGTTCCCCAGGCTTCCAAATACGGCGATCAAAGGCAAACAATAGGGCAAATCGAAGATTGCAAGCTCAAGGCAAAGAGATGATTTCAGCAGGAAAGCTGGCTCTTCCTTCTTCAGGGGTTTCTAGAGAAACAAAGACCGTTAGCAAAGATAGTGCCAAGCTTCTGGCTTCTCACTCATCACAATCTACCTGTGTCCCCCGCCTGGAATGCCCTCCCTCCTTCACCTCTGCTTCTTGGAATTCCTAGCCTCCTTCAAAGCTCAGCTCAACTACTACCTCCTAGATGAAATTTCCAGGTTCCCCTTGAGGCGGATGCCCCATCCCAGCAATGACATTTTATATGCAGTTATTTGTGTACCTGTTGTCTCCCTCCATGGAATATAAGCTGCTCAAGGGCAGGAACTGTCTGTTTTATTTTTGTTTCACTAGTGTTGGGCAGGTAGTAATAGGCCTTTAATCAGTGGCTTGACTAAAATTAATTGAAGATTGGGCACATAGGTGGTTTGTGAAATAATTTGACCCCTATTTTGACTCCCAATCAATATTTTTCAGTCTAGTGCAATATATAAAGCAATATATATTGCTTTAGCTAGGTTAAAAATATTCTTTCTTACATAAGACTTTTTAGGCTAGAAGGAGTAGGTTTAAGATTGTATACTAAGTGCCAAGACTGTACTTGCTTAAACCACAAAAATATCCTAGCTAGAGGTCCTTCACCCATGTGGCTTGATGAGTAAGTGCCAACATGGGGAAGAAGACCTCTGGACCGCTACCCTCTGCCATCTTCCCCTTACCCAACTTGGGGGGGTAAGTATTCCATTGCTCATCGTATGACCTCCTAGTCAGCAATCAGTGGACCTCAGCAAAGATGACCCTTACCTTGCCCCTCTTGTGGCCCCTCTTGGAAAGTCCTCTAGTTATTTTAGGAGTCTATGCCCAACATTTGGTGGGATTCTGCCTGTCTTGTACTTAACATCAGGGGAACAACTGTAGGGTCATTACACCAACACTCAGGTGGAGATCTACCAGCCTGTCAACCTGGGATTCACCAGCCCTTACTTTGTGAACCCCAATACGACCATAGGACCACCAATGAGATTTTTTTTTCACTCTTACCTTCTCTCTTAGAATTGATTCTAGATAACAAGGCAGAAGAATGATAAGGAAAAGGCAATTAGCGGGTAAGTGACTTGCCCAGGTTCACACAAGCTAGGATGTGTCTGAGGCCAGATCTGAACCCAGGACCTCCCATTTCCAGGCCTGGCTTTCTATTCACTAAGCCACCTAGGTGCCCCACCAATGAGATTTTCTATTTTGGGCTATCCCATCTGAATTGTCTGGGACTTAAAGTATAAACTTGTCCTATGGAGCACAAAGTGGTCTCAGATCATGAAGAAGATCTGAGATTCTGTTTGTTTAAAGGTGTCAGGTCCTTTTTAATAGTTATTGGCTCAGAGTTCTGCCTCAGAGATTTAATTTACAGACTGGATCATTTCTGGCATTACATGGTATACTAGATAGGGTGTTGGAGTTTTGGGGACTTTTTTTAAACCCTTCCCTTCTATCTTAGAATCAATGTTAGGTATCAGTTCCAAAGAAGAAGAGTAAAAAGGCATAGGCAATTAAGGGTAAGTGACTTGCCCAGCTAGGAAGTGTGTGAGTCCAGATTTGAACCCAGTACCTCCCATCTCTAAGCCTGATTCTCTATCCACTGAGCCAAGAATAGGGCATGGTGCGCTGCCTACAATACAGACACTGAGGAAAGCCCTAGCTTGGGGGTCAGAATACTTGGGGTCTAATCTTGGCTCTGTCAAATCCCTTCTCTTGGCCTCTTTCCTCCTCTACAAAATGAGTGTTGGATTAGATAGATGGTCCCAAAGGCCCCTCTCAGCTCTGACCTCATGTGTTCTAAGGGCTCCCTCCCAGCTCTGACATCCTGGGTTCTAAGATCCCTTTCAGTTCTAACATTCTAGGTTCTAAGGCCCTTTCCAGCTCTGACATTCTGGGTTCTGAAGGTTCTCCAGCTCTGGCATTCTGTATTCTAAGGCAGCTCTGACATCTCATGTCCTAAAGGTCCTCCCAGCTCTGACACTCTATGTTATCAGGTCCCTCCCTTCTCTGACATTCTCTATTCTAAAGTCCCTTCAACTCTGGCATGTTATAGTCTAAATGATCCTTAATTTCTAGCATTGTGTTCTATACCAAGGACCATTCCAACTCTGGGGTTTTATGTTATAAATTTCCTTTCTGTCTCTGACATTCTGTGATTTTCTGAGATTCCCCCCCCCCCATTTGACATTTATGGTGACAAAGCATGTTGAAAACATCATCTAATTCAATTCTCATTACAAGCTTAGGAGGTGGATAGAGAAAATACTATTATCTTCATTTTCTAGGTGAGAAAACTGAGCCTCAGGGAAATTAAATGACTTGTCCAATGTCATAACAACTTATTGGGAGAGGCAGGCTGAGAATTGAGAACCGCTGACCAGTGCTCTTTCCCCTGTCCCACAAACCTTCCCTGTCTTTCATGAATCTCTCCCTTGAACACAGATTGTATTTTTTTAAACCCTTAACTTCTGTGTATTGGCTCCAAGGCAGAAGAGTAGCAAGGGTAGGCAATGGGGGCTAAGTGACTTGCCCAGGGTCACACAGCTGGGAAGTGTCTGAGGCCAGATTTGAACCTAAGAACTCCCATCTCTCAATCCACTGAGCAACCCAGCTGCCCCTCAGATTGTATTTTTTATTAGCATTGTATGTATTTTTTTTCCATGAAGGGTCATGAAGAGTTATATATGACTAAACAATGAGAACGTTGTATTACATTGTAATTGTAATTTTTACATTGTAAGCTTCTTAAGGGCAGGGACTGTTTTTCTTTTTACTTATATTTGTATCTCCATCACTCAGCACAGTGCCTGGCATATAGTAGGCACTTAACAAATGTCTACCAACTACTGACTATTTTGAGATTATAAATATCATTAGCAGAGAGCCCACCCTTCAAAATATTGAAATCTTTAGAGTATTATAGTAAGTACTCAAGCATGCAGATTATATCTCTTTCAATTATATAATAATCCTTTTAAGAACAGGGACTGTGTCCTTTCTTTTCAACCCTTACCTTCCATTTTAAAATCAATACTAGATATTAGTTCCAAGGCAGAAAAGTGGTAAGGAATAAGTATTGGAGGTTAAATGACTTGCCCAGGGTCACACAGATATGAAATGTCTGAGGCCACATTTGAATCCATGATCTCCTATCTCTAGACCTAGCTCCAGAGCCACTGAGTCATCTAGCTGCCCCCTTCTTAGTTTTTTTAGTCCTCTACCAAAGCTTCCCAACTTTGTGCTGCCCACCCCAGCCAATCCCCACCAGGAAGTGCATCCTCTGGACCAGATCTCCAGAGAGCATACCTCCTCCCTGAGGGAATTAATCCACTTAGCTTGGCTTTTCCCTCCAAGAACTGAGTTGAATGGGATTGAGGAGTAAGTGATTGTAATCTAGGAACCATACTTCATTCCCTTTCATTGATCCTGGTCTGTCCTGTTGTCATCTCCCCCCATCCCACCTTGAATAGAAGCAGGTAGGGACCAGACTTCTAGAGAGTCTGCCCTTCACCCTGAGAGAGTGAATTCACTCACTCATCTTTGGAACTCCACCCTTGTTGTTGTCACTGTTCTCCCAGTGATGTCACTTGCTGACGTCTAGACTTGCACAAGAATTGGATTTAAGGGAGGCAGGGAAGTCTTCACTCTCTCTTCCAGAGTCATCAACGTCCAATGGCAAGACAAGCATCAAGGCGGTTGGCCACGGCCCTGGATGCAGTGGATGTCCTTGGTGTCTGCCATATCCAATCAAGCTCAAGTGCCCCACAGAGCCGGTTTCATGGCATGTGGGGTGTTCATGGAGGACCAGCGCCTCTAGTGTGAGGGCTCAACAAGCTGCTCATCCGCTTTTGGTGTCCATCTTTTACCCAACTCATACCTGGGGCCCCAAGAAGCTGTAGCAGCCCTGGTAAAACCATCTTGGTAGATGGGCTCAATCAGGTTGGAAGTAACCAACAGGTCTCGAAACCAATGGTGAGTTAGGGAGATGTCTGCCTCAAGACTTCCCTGGCTAGAATGGGCAGATGAGAACAGGTTGCTCCAGCCGCCCACTTTGGGACCAAGTGGCTGAGTGTGCACGATCAAACTCATGTAACCTGAGGGGGCAGCTGGGTTGCTCAGTGGATTGAGAGCCAGACCTAGAGATGGGAGGTCCTAGGTTCAAATTCGGCCTCAGACACTTCCCAGCTGTGTGACCCTGGGCAAGTCACTTGACCCCCATTGCCCACCCTGACCACTCTTCCACCTAGAAGCCAATACACAGAAGTTAAGGGTTTAAAAAATAAACAACAAAACAACAAAACAACAAAAACTCATGTAATCCGCTCTAAGTGGACCCGGGACAAACTTCACATGTATCCATTCAGCCATAATATTGCCATTTGCCCTGAGGCCAATCGATGTTATTCTTCTCCCTCTTCCCGCCTTCTACTTCTTGTTCTGGGAACAGGAATCAAATTAATCCTCCCATTCCATCTGGTGAGGGCATGTAAATCAAAATGCCTTATTGCTCACCACTCTTGTGACACCCTAAACCAAACTTCCCCCATTTAAAGAGCGGGCTCAGGTCAGCCATCACCTCATTTCTCTGAGAATTTATTTTTCATATACTAAATATATTTCATATATTAAATCTTGTATCAAGGTCAACGATACAAGTAAAACCCAGTGAAATTGCTCGTTGGCTACGGGAGAGGGGTGGAAGGAGGGGAGGGAAAGAACACACATGGAAAATATTCTAAATTAGTTAACTAATTAAATAAAATATTTCAAATTTTAAAAAAAATCTTATATCAAGGCCCTGGAGCAAAAAGGTCCCATTTGCTGTATTTTAGAGAGAATTACTGTGTGTTCCTGTGTAAGGATCTGAGTCACAGATTCCATCCAGTCTTCTGTTTTTTGTATTTGCTTTATCCTTAGAAATCCCCCCATAGACGGGAGGTCCTAGGTTTAAATCTGGCCTCAGACACTTTCCAGCTGTGTGACCCTGAGCAAGTCACTTGACCCCCATTGCCCACCCTTACCACTCTTCCACCAAGGAGCCAATACACAGAAATTAAGGGTTTAAAAAAATAATAAAAAAAGAAATCCCCCCCCCCCCAAATACCTTCCCTTTTAACAGAACTTGGTTAATAAATGATTATGGAGATGTTTGGGGATGTTTGAGGGAGGGGCTGAATAATGAATGAGCTCCTATAATTCCATTGATTGAGATTCCTGACCAAGATTCGAGGTCTCTGGTCACTGAGAGAGGGCCATGGCCCTCTGTCGTTTTATTGGTTTTGATACTGGCCTAACTGATAAATGGATACAACCAATAAACTGATATTCTTACCCAAAATCAGTCTCCCCAGATCATTTTAAGTTGAACATTTCCCAGCTGGCTGCCTTACTTCTCTGAGTTTTCCCCTCTCTCTCCCTCCCTGTTTTCTCCTCATCTCCCCCTTTCAGCTTCCCTCTATGTCTTGTCTTCCCCCATTAGATGGTAATCTCCTTGAGGGCAGGGACTATCTCTTTTTTCTAGTTTGGTATCCGCAGCCCTTAGCACAGCGCCTGGGACATCATGGTTACTTAATAAATGTTTATGGACCATTGATTGAGCTCCCTTCCTTGGCTGCCATCACTCCCACATAAGGAGATGCACCTCCCTTCTCTGCGGAGGCTGGGACCACATGTGTGGAATATGACATATGGGAGCAGGTTTGGTGGTTGTGTTTGTCTGGCTCCATTGTTTTCTTTATTATTATTATTATTATTATTATTATTATTATAAAGAATGGTTCTCTAGAGGAGGGGAGAGGGTTATACTGGGAAACGACAGTGATATGAAAACAAAATATGTAAGATAAAAAAAATTTTTTTAATCAAATGCTGGGGCAGCTAGGGGGTTCAGTGGATAGAAAGCCAGGTGTGGAGTCAGGAAGCCCTGAGTTCAAATCTGGCCTCAGATACTTCCTAGCTACATAAACCTGAGCAAGTTACTTAACCCCAATCATTTAGCCCTTGCCCTTCTGTCTTAGAGCTGTTACTATGGCAAAAAGTAAGGGTTTAAAATAAAATAGAGAAATCAAGTACTATATAATTTTCAAGTTAAGGGATGGAGAGCAGGACAAGGCCCTAGAAGGCAGGTCTTGTCTCATTTTTGTACTGTGAGTTTAAAAATTAATATCTGATATTCTAAGTATATTATATTTAATAAAATGTATTAATAATAACTAACATAAAAAGCTAGAGCAAAAAGTCACCTTCATCAGCCCTGCATGCTGGGAAAAAAAAGAAAGAGGAAACCCTTACAGCAAACTATATACAAAAAGGGACCACACAACATGGTGGAGAGATCAAAAGGAATTCTGGGAAACATCGTTCAAAAAGCTTCAAGATTTTCTAACTATACAGTACTTAGATTGGCTCTGCTTCACACAGTGCCGGGCCCAGAGGACACATTTCCTAAATGCTCGTTTACTCTCACCTAGAAGAGAGATTAGCACCGTTCTGCTTAGACTCTGAAGACAGAATGAGATTCAGCAGGTAGATGCAGCAGATTTAGGTTTTACAGAAACAAACATTTTTCAACCATTAGAGCTATCCAAAAGTGGATGGGGCTCCCGTAGGAGGTAGCAAAGAGCTAAGAGAGGGCTCAGTGGATAGAGTAGCTCCTTGGAGTTAGGACAACCTAAATTCAGATCCTGTCTCATAACCCTACTAGCTATGTGACCTTGGGCAGGTCATTTTCTTTCTTTTATAAATTAAAAAAAAATTAAAACCCTTATCTTCTATCTTAGTATCAATTCTTTGAAAAAAACCTAAACTGTTACTTTCCATTTTAAAATCAATACTGAGCATCAGTTCCAAGGCAGAAGAACAGTAAAGGGGGAAAGTGGGGTCAAGTGACTTGCCCAGGGTCACACAGCTAGGAAGTATCTAAGGCCAGAATTAAACCTAGGCACAGGCCTGACTGGCTCTCTATCCACTGAGCTACCTACCTGCCCCATTAATTGGGGTCAAGTTAGGGTTGCATAGCTAAGAAGTATCTGAGGCCAAATTTAAACTCAGGACCTTCCATCTCCAGGCCTGGCTCTCTATCCACTGAGTCACCCAACTGCCCTCTTTGTATCATTTTCAAGGCAGAAGAGCAGCAAGGATAGGCATTTGGGGTTAAGTGACTTGCCCAGGACCACACAGCTAGAGAAAGTCACTTTAGCTTGACTGCTGCCAGCCTCAGTTTCCTCATCGGTAAAGTGAGGATAATAGCATCTACTTCTCAGGGTTATTGTGAGATGGGAATGAGAAAATATTTGTTAAATGCTTTGTAAAAGCTTAGAGCGCTATTATTAGCGTCATTAGCAGTACTATTATTAGTGAGATTCCCTTCGTGGAGGTCTTCAGGGGAAGCTTCTCTGATATCTTATTCGTGTTGCTATAGGGAAGATTCCCATAGCGACATGATGGGACTAGTGTTCTCCGAGGTCCTTCCCAGGACTGAAGTTCTAGTTCTGTGTTTTCAGCTCCGACATTCTATGGTCTGATAGTCTATGTCCATTCATTAATTCAACAATCACTCATCACACACCTACTATGCGCAGAGCTTGGTGACAAGTGCTGGGAAGATAGAAAGTTCAGATAGTCTAGTAGGGGATACGGTGCAGACACAGATAATAGCTACAATAAAATCTGATTTGATAAAAGTGTTTATTGGTGGCCCCTCAGTGGCACAGCAGATGGACTACTAAGCCTGGAGTTGGGAAGACATGAGTTCAAATCCACCCAGAGACATTTATTAGCCCCGTGACTCTGGGCGAGTCACTTAACTTCAATTTCCTCACTTGCAAAATGGGGATAACAGCACCTACCTCACAAGGTGGTTGTGAAGATCAAATAAGTTAAAATTTGTAAAGCACTTAACACAGTGTCTGGCACATTGTAGGCACTATAAATACTTCTTCCTTCTTTTTCTTCCAAATAATGTGTTCGATTCTAGGGAATACTAAAATATCCGGTAAGCGCATTAGAGCAATGTGAGCAAATGACATTCTAGGGGAAAGAACCCTTACTGGGATGAGGTTGGGGAATAGTCAAGGAAGGCTTCCTGGAGGAGGTGATAATGGAGTTGGGTTGTAAAGGATGCTTAAGAATTTAGTAGTTGCAGAATAATAAGACATTTCAGGTATAGTTGTTGTCATTTAAGGCATGTTTGACTCTCTAAGAACCCGTTCGGGGTTTTCTTGGCAAAGAAGCTGGAGAGGTTTGCCATTTCCTTCTCTGGCTTATTTCACAAATGAGGAAACTAAGACAAAAAGGGTGAAGAGGCTTGTTTAGGATGATACAGCTCATATATATCTGAGGTCAGTCAAACTCAGGAAGATGAGTCTTCCTGACTCCAGGCCTGGGGCTTTAGCCACTGAGCCACCCAGCTATCCATAACCACTCTACTATGTTGTTTTTTTCTTTTTAACCCTTACCTTCTGTCTTGGAGTCAATACTGTGTATTGGCTCCAAGGCAGAAGAGTGGTAAGGGTAGGCAATGGGGGTCAAGTGACTTGCCCAGGATCACACAGCTGGGAAGTGTCTGAGGCCGGATTTAAACCTAGGACCTCCCGTCTCTAGGCCTGGTTCTCAATCCACTGAGCTACCCAGCTGCCCCCTACTATGTTGCTTTTAAAAAATACCAGGAAACAAAGCCCAGATTTAAACAAGGTTAGGTACGAATGGGAGACACAGCCTATCATAGCTAGGTATTAAGCCTTAAATTTATTTAGATAGTTCTCTCTCTATGCTTGGAAAGGGCAGCTAGATGGCACAGGGGAAAGAGTGCCACTCCTGGAGTCAGGAAGACCCAAACTCAAATCCAGCCTTAGATATTTACTAGCTATATGACTCTGGGCAAGTCACTTAACCCTATTTGCCTCAGTTTGGAGTCACTGAGAGTCAAACACAACTGAAAAATTATTGAATTAAATGAGCAACTATTGTGTACTAGGCACCGTGCTAAGGGCTGGAGATAGAAAAGAGCCAAAAGACAGTCCTTGCCCTCACGGAGCAGTCTAATGGGGGAGATGAGAAGCAGAGGAATACATGCAAACAAGCTATTTAGGGGATAAAAAGGAAATAGCCAATAGTTGAAGAGATGGATGTAAGAGATGGTCAAAGAGTAGAATTCACTTGGAAACTGACTTCTACCTCTGGGAAGCAATGGTAGTGTTGCCTTGATTGCTCTTCCCAGAGCAAGGGGTTGAAAGCTGGGGGAAGGGGCACCTAGTTAGCTCAGTGGATAGAAAGCCAAGCCTAGGAATGGGAGGTCCTGGGTTCAAAACTGGCCTCAGACCCTTCCTAACTCTGTGACCTGGGCAAACCATTTAACCCCAATTGCAGAGCCTTTGCAGCTCTTCTGCCTTGGAACTAATACTTAGTATAGATTCTAAGATGGAAGGTAAGGGATTTTTAAAAAAGAAAGAAAGGAAGAGAAAGAAAGAGAGAGAGAAAAAGAAAGAAAGAAAGAGAGAGAGAGAGAGAGAGAAAGAAAGAAAGAAAG
>NC_058132.1:60212519-60232519 GCF_016433145.1 Gracilinanus agilis
GAAGAGAAAGAAAGAGAGAGAGAAAAAGAAAGGAAGGAAGGAAGGAAGGAAGGAAGGAAGGAAGGAAGGAAGGAAGGAAGGAAGAAAGGGGAGAGGAGAGGAGAGGAGAGGAGAGGAGAGGAAGGGAGGAAGAGGATTTAAATTAGCAGAAGTATGGTAGAAAGCTGGCAGTGAAATGTAATCAGTGGGTAGACTGAAGCTGGGCAAACATGGTGAGATCACCCCAATCAGAACAGCACAACTTCAGGATTAGAGCAGGTAATACAGTTAGAAGAGTATAGCTACAGCAGTGGAGGGTGGCCTGGTCTATGTTGGGTAGGGAAGGGGGTAAGGTAACAACAACAACAAAAAAAAGGCAGATATTCAAGAATCTGTGACTCTATGATCCCATGGTAGCATTTGAGGTGGATTGAATAAGATCACATTGGGGGGCAGGTACAGCTGGGTAGCACAGTAATTAGAGCGCCAGGCTTGGAGTCAGGAGTACCTGGTTCAAATCTGACCTCAGACACTTCCTAGCTATATGACATGATCCTGGGCAAGCCACCTAATCCTAATTTTCTAACTCTTGCCACTCTTTTGTCTCAGAATTGATTCTAAGACAGAAGGTAGAGGTTTGGGTTTGGTTTTTAAGTCACATCAGAGGAATCCTTCAAAATGCTCTGAGGTACTGCAGCAATCTGGAACTTAATAATTAATAAACATGAAAGAGTGCTACAACCAGCACAGTGAAAACACTGGGCTTGGAGCCAGAGAACCTGAATCAGAATCCTGGCTTGACTACTTCCTCCCTATCTGTGACCTTGGGCAAGTCATGAAACCATCTTTAGTCACTTCCAACTGGAAGAAAGGAAGGAAGGAAGGAAGAAAAAAAGGAAAGGAGGAAGGAAGGAAAGGAGGGAGGAGGGGAATCCAACTCCAAAATTCCACGTTTTTGCTACCAAAGCCCACTGCCTCTAGCAAACTAGCTATTGATAGTTTAGTGGAAAGGGCATTGGTCTTAGAATGGGAGAGCCTGGATTCAAATTTTAGCACTGTCACTTCCTGTGAATGAGTCTCAGTTTCCTCATCTGTAAAATGAGTACAGTGCTGGCTCATAAGAGGAACTTAATAAATGGTAGGTGACACAGTGGCTAGAGCACCAGCTCTGGAGTCAGGAAGACTCTGAGTTCAAATCTGTCCTTAGTCACTTAGTAGCTGTGTGACCTTGGGCAAATCTCTTAATTCTATTTGTACTAAAAAAAAAAAAATGTTTAAGGGACAGCTGGGTGGCTTAGTGGATAGAGATACAGGATTGGATTCAAATCTGGCCTCAGATACTTCCTGTATGTGTGACCCTGAGCAAGTCACTGGATTGCTTGTAAGACAGAAGATAAGGGTTTAAATAAATAATTTAAATTAAATTAAAAAATAAATGCCAGCTGATAACTGTCTTGATCTCCCCTTACAGGACTCTGGCAGGGAAGGAGAAGGGCTTGTCACAAACCTTTATAGTACCCTATGAATATACTGCGTTGTTTGGGTTCATACTACCACCTACAGGAGACAAACCAACAAGAGAACCGATCACAAGATATGCCCTGTTAACGGGCTTTTATTAACCATTTACTTTGTGCTTATGCTAGGCAATGGAGATATAAAAACAAAAATAATGCACTTCCTGCCTCATAGAGTTCACATTCTATCCACCATAAAGATGAAATATGACCCATTCGTTTTCTGCTCTTGTTAAAATCTTGAGCATTTATCTGACACTTTCATAGTTTTTGTCTCATCAGCATCTCACAGCTTTCCTGTCAGGGAAGCCTGAGAGGGATTATTCCCCCCCCATTTTCCAGATGTAGAAACTGAGCCCCACAGAGAGGAAGTGATCTGGGTCAAAAGCCAGTAAGTAGCAGGGGAGGGGCTCAACCCGGGGATCCTGGGTTAGCACATCCCCTGACATGGAAATGTGCTCACTCCATGTTTATTCCCTTGTCCTCTCGTCTCTACCAAACAAGGATGCTTTTTACTCCACTGGCTCCCTCTCTCTCACTCTCTTGCTTATTACAAAGCAGAAGCTTCAGATGGGCCCATTTCTCCTCTCCGATCCCATCACTTGATGATCAGTTTCCCACATAATTGATAAGGCTAAGTGGCTCTCCTGGGACAATCTGCAAGGCAATATTGTCAGGCCCCTGAGGATGCCCTGCCAGGCTGATGCCCCAGTCTGGCCCCAAGGGAGGATTTTAGCTGATGAAGTCAAACCACTTTGAGTCAAGAACAGGGACTTAATCATCCCTGGCCTGGATAAACAAGGTACTAATTATATGAATTAATTTCAAGAAATTAAACATTTAGTCCTTTGGTATTGATATGATGCAAATGGGGGAAATGATCACATCTTCAGTTTTTCAGACAGGTTCCTCCATTCTGCTCCTGTCTGGTTCCTGTCCTGACGTTTCAGAGGCCATCCAGGGCAACCCTCACCTTCTACATCGGATCTAATGAGGGGTCACAAGGTTTTGACTGAAGATCTCCCATAAGGGGCAGCCCGCTCTGCTGTCTGGAGAACCCTTGTTGTAAGGAAGGGCAGCCTATGTCCAGATGCTGCACAGCAGAGCTGTGGATTGCTCTGTGCCACCCAGGCCAACTGCCAACAAATCAACATCTATTTTTAGGGAGCTGCTTAGCCCGATGCTAAGGTAGTTTGGGGAATCAGACAGAGAGACAGAGACGGAAGAGAAAGAAGAAGGAGTGACAGAGACAGAAAGAGATGATGTCAGAGAGGGGGAGACAGAGAGACAGAGAGAGTGTGAAATGAAGAGAACTCATCTAGTTCAATCCTTCCTTTGTACTCTCTGAGGTTCAAGGAGTGAAGTGATATATCCAAGGTCATCCAGGTAGTGAGTATAGCAGGGGTGGGATCTGAACCCAGGCACTCTGCTTCCCAAGCCTGGGCTCTTCCCATTGTACTACTTCCCCAAACCGAGTCCCGGTCCACTCTGCAGGCAATTAAATCCAAAAACCATTAAACAAACACCCAATTGTGTACTGATGTGGTCCCTACCCTGGAGGAACCCAGTATATAGAATGTCTATACAGGCAGATGAGAACAATGTAGCCAAGAGAAGCCTGATTGAAGGGAGGATGTAGGGAAGGCAATGAACTGGTGGGCTGGGGGAGGACTTTTAGACAGCGGCTCAAGGAAGGTTTCCCAGAGGGGCTGGCACCTAAGCCAAGGAAATACCAGGATTTTGAAGAGTAGAACCATGAGACCTGTACCTGGAAAGGACTCCAGAGTTTATCTAGTCAGCCCTTTCATCTTCCTGAGAAGGAAACAATAGGACTTGCCAAGGAAGGGGGAAAAGGAAGGAGGGAAGGAATAAGAATTTATATAGAGTCTACTATGCCCCAGTTAAGTAACTTGCCCAAGGTCACACAGATGATAGTAAATCAGAGAAGCAGGACTTAAACTTAGGCTCTCCAACTCCAAAGAGTTGAGGAAGGGAGTGTATTTCAGAAATGGGGAACAGCCTGAGTAAATAACACAGAGATGGGAGATTTGGGGGGCAACACAGTTCAGTTTGGCTGGAATATAGCCTGTGAACAGCAGTAATGGGAAATAGGCCTGAAAAGATTACTAAGGGCCTTACATACCAAGCTCACAAGTTTTTATTTTATCCAAGAGGTAGTAGGGAGCCATGGGAGGTTTGTGAGCAAGGGAGTAGGATGGCCAGACCTGGGCACTAGATTGGTGATTTTGATAGTAGTATGCAGGATCCTTTGGAGAGGGGAGAGAGTGAAGGTAAGGAGGTCATTTAGGAGCTTATTATAATATATCCTGTAGCAAGTTCATGTAATTGCAGAGAAGAACCCAGATGTGACAATTGTTGGGGAGATAGAATTGATAGGACTTGGTATTGGGAGTGAGAGAGGGACTTGAGTCAAAGATGCCTCCGAGGTTTTGAGCCCGAGTCCCTGAGGGAGTAGATAGTATCCTTGAGAGAAAGGGAGAAGTTAGGAAGAAGGGAAGGTTTGGATGGAATTGTCCAGGAGGCAAATGAACTGGGAAGTTGAAGACGGAGATTTGGGCTACATCTAAAGACTTTAGAAACACTTATAAAGAGATGATAAAGCCAAGAGAGCAGAGAATATAAAGAAGATATGGAGGTTCCATATAGGGTCTGGGGGATCCCTACACTTGGGAGGTGTGGGAAGAGGACCATAAAACAAAGCTGACTGATGAAGGGAAAAAGAACAAGGAAGGTATATGGGATCCAGAAGGAGAAGGACTGAATGCTACAGAAAGGTCAACAAAGATAAGGACTGAGAAAATTCCATTGGATTTAGCAATTGAGACAGGCATCCTTGGACAGCTCGTTTAGGGTACAGTGGTGAAATCAGCTGGAAAAGGGTTAGGGATTGGCTACCACCTGTTCAACTGGCCTTTCCTGTAGAACCCTGATACTTTGGAACTGGGAGGGACTTTAGAACACAGAATGGCAGAGCTGGAAGGAGCTTAAAGCATAGAATGGATCTTACGTCATAGAATGTCACCACTAGGAAGCCAGCTCTAGACGGGGCCTTAAAATATAGACTATCAGAGCCAGAAAGACCCTTAGAATATCAAATAACAGGGTTGGAAGAGACCAGAGATAGGAGAAACCTAGAAAGTCAGAGCTATAAGAAGCCTTCAAATATGGAATGTCAGAACTAGAAGAGACCTTAGAACATTAGGGAGGAACTCTAGAACATAGAATGTTAGAGCTAGAAGGGCCCTTAGAACACACAATGTCAGAGTTGGAAAGGACCTTAGAACATCAAATGTTCAAGGGGACAGCTGGGTGACTCAGTGGACTGAGAGCCAGGCCCAGAGACTAGAGGTCCTGGGTTCAAATCTGGCCTCAGATATTTCCTAGCTGTGTGACCCTGAGCAAGTCACTTAACCCCCATTGTCTAGCCCTTACCACTCTTCTGCCTTAGAACCAATATACAGTATCAATTCTAAGACAGAAGGTAAGGGTTAAAAAAAAAAAAAAGAACACCAAGTGTTCCGAGCTGGGAGGGGGCTTAGAACAAAAAAAGGTCAAATATGGGAGGGCCTTTAGTAGAGAGAATGTTAGGACTGGGAGGGGTCTTAGAATAGAGAATGTTAGAGCTGGGAAAGCCCCCAGAACATAGAATGTGAGAATTGGGAGGGCTGTTGGAAAACAAAATGTCAGATCTGTTGGGGACTTTAGAACATAAATATTGGAATGAAGAATGGATAGAATAGAATCATGTTGGCAAACCTATGGCATGTGTGCCGGAGGGGACTGCCCCTTCCCCCTCTCCATATGTACCTGAGAACATGCCTCACATCACCCACCCCTCTGCCCAACAGCCCAGTGGGAGAGCTTTCTCCCTCCCCTGTCTGTGGTAAAGCAGGGGGCTCACATGCAGCACGAGGGTTGTAGTTTGGGCACTCGGACCCTAAAAGGTAGAATAGAACATAGCCAAAGAAAGCCTCTGGTTCAACCCCCTCCATTTATAAATGAGGAAACTAAGGCTCAGAAATCAGCTTACTCAGGTTCATATGGGAAGCTGGCTGGAAGATCTCCTGACACCAGGGTTCTTTCCCCAAACTGAATAGAAGCTGCATGAGGGTCAGTTCATGTCTGCCTTTGTGTCTCTAGTACCTAGCACAGTGCCTCGTATATAGCTGGTGCTGGAGAACTTGCTGAAGTGAATTGAACATGCCACACTGCCTGCAGTCATGCTGGCCCCTCCATTTCACAATTTCTCCTTCCGTTCTGGAAGTTTCCATGGAAGCTCGGCTGCTTCTCTCCCCAAATCCATCCATTTCTCCTGATATGCTAAGAAAGGCCTGGGAAACCCAGGCTTCAATTAGAGGCTGAGAAAAGTCCCCTGAATCCTGTAGCTCATTTCTTTGTCTAAAAGTTTCCATTATGTCCATGTGGGAAGAGCCACTGGAGGGTTGCATACAGCAATGATAAGGATTCTCTTTACCAAGGCTGACCTCAACTACCCATCATTCCCTGAAGAGGTAAGTCTCAAAGAAGGGTCTGCAGCCCAGAGAGATTATGTAATATGTCTTTGGATGCTAGAGCTACTAAATTGGCGATCTCTAGCCCTCCATCCATGGCACCGTGCTGCATATTAGGGTCCAAGTGTGCTGTTGTGAAGAGGGTGCTGGACCTAGAGTCAAGAAGACCTGAGTTTGAATCCCACCAAAGACATTTTACTAGCTGTGGGACCCTAGGCAACCTCTTGGGGCCTTAGTTTCCTCACCTGTAAAATGAGAGGGTTGGACTGAACCTCTAAAATCCCTTTCAGCTCTAAATCAATAATCCTATTATTTCATTTCAGTTTGTTAAATGCCCACTCCGTGCAAGGCAATGTGAAGTTTTCCCAGCCCATGGCCTAGACTGAGAAAAACCAGGTTAACAACCTCCCCTCCAGGCTTGAAGAAGGCAGGAGAAAATGAATCTCCTACCTTCTTTGGCAAAGGAGGGGACTATGGGAGTGGAACTCTGCAAATATTACCAAACTCAGCTGACGTAGTCACTACCTTTTTTCCCTCTTATTTTTTTTTTAAACAAGGGAGGGCTCACTGGGAAGGAGAAGAAGAGGGGATATGCAAACAAGAGTTCCAATACATTTTGTTTTGTTTGTTTTGTTTAACCCTTAACTTCTGTGTATTGGCTCCTTGGTGGAAGAGTGGTAAGGGTGGGCAGTGGGGGGTCAAATGACTTGCCCGGGGTCACACAGCTGGGAAGTATCTGAGGTCGGATTTGAACCTAGGACCTCCCCTCTCTAGGCCTAACTCTAGATCCACTGAGCTACCCAGCTGCCCCAGTTCAATACATTTTTTAAAAAAATTCTACAGGTTGCAGCCTGAAGAGGGAACCCAGCTTCCCCCCTCCCCCTTTCTTCTCTGTTTCATGAAAAGAGCACAAGGCTGGGAGTTAGGAGACATGAGTTCTAGTCCTCCTTGTTGCTAGAACTTCCAGCATGATTATGAACATCTCATTTGACTTTTCTCTGATCCTTGTTACTCACCTCTAAAATGCTAAAATTAATCTAGGCAATCTTGACAAATTCTTTCAGCTCTGACATTCTGTGTTCTAGGGGCCCTTCCAATTCTGACATTTTATGTTCTAAGATCTCTCTCAGCTCTGATATCTCCCAGTTCTAACATTCCGTGTTCTAAGGCTCTTCTCACCCCTGATTTTCTGTGTTCTAAGATCCCTCCCAGCTCTGACATTCCATGCTCTGAGGGCCCTCCTGGCTCTGACCTTATATTTTAGGTTCTAGGTTCCCTTCTAGCTCTAATTATCTATAAGGTAAAGGTTATAGGCTCATAGCCTTAGAGCTAGAGAACCTCAAGAGCTCATTTAACAGATGAGGAAACTGAGGCCCGGGGAAGTTGCGCCTCACAGAGGGTAAAATTTGATCCCAGCCCCTCTGCCTTCAGTCGGTACCTTCCAGGTCTGCCATTCTAAGTCTCGTTCATATCAGTGCGCACCCCATACCTTAGCCAATGAGATCAGTGTGAGGCGTTTAACAGAGGAGTCCAGGCTGGGGGCCTCTTCGGGCTTTGACCGGAGGAGGGAGGCACGAGCAGCGCTCGCCACCAGGGGGCAGGGCCGAGCTTTCCCCGCGGCCTCCCGGCGGCCACGTGGGGCACAGCACCTGTGCCCGGCTCCTGCCCTCCAGCGCTCGGGAAGCGAGTGCGGGCGCAGTGCGAGGGAGTCGCTGGGGGCTGGCAGAGGAAGAAGGCACACACTTACCCGGGGCTCTCGGAGCACCCGCCCATCCTCCAAGGCTTCAGGCGGCAGCGCTCCTTCCCCGGGCAGGATAGGCTCCCCGATAGAGGGACCTGGAGGGCAGAGGGGGGAGGTAGAGGTTGGCACCACCTTGGCCCAACTCCCCCCACACACACACACACACTTGTCTCCTTCCTCTCGGCTTTCTCTGGTCATTGGGCAACCTCTGCCAGAAGCCCCCTACCCTTCCCGGAGCTGCAGATGCTCGCCACCGCCCTGCCCCCGAGAGGGAGGGGCGCCCTGAAGATCGGCTGGGGAAGGAGGCAGGGAAGGCCTGGGACTGGGAGGAGGGGGAGGCACCTAGCGATGCTGCAGCTTTCTAGCGGGAAGCAGGCTGGGGGCCGGGGAAGTGAGGGGGTGGGGGTGGAGGGGCACCCCCTTCCCCAGCTGGGCGCCCTGGCTGGAGTAGGCAACAGACGCGTGCTAGCAGCTCTCTTCCCTCTCGGGCAGTTCAGGCTGCAGCCCTCCTGGACGCTCAGCCACTTCAGAAGGGCCCCTGAGATGGGGTGGGGGGTCCCACGGGGCAGAGTGGGGATGGGGGGCGCGTCTCTTACCGGCTGGCCAGGCGCTGTCTGGATAGGGCTCGGAGCACCAGTCTTCTCAGTTCTCCTGGTGCAGGGGGTGCTGCTACCACGGTGTCCCTCACCTTCACCCCAGCCCTCCTAGCATCCTACCTTGCCTCATCTTCTCTCTTTCGAAAGCCCTCGCCCTTCCCTTCTTTCTCCTGACCTTTTTGTGTCTCCTTCTCCTGCTTTCCCCTCTCTCAGGTCTTTCTCTCCCTCCCCGCGCTCTCTCTCTCTCCTCCCCTCCTGCTCAGTCTCTCACCGACTCCTCCTCTCTTCCCCTCCCCACTCGCCTTCTCCTCCCTCTCCGCTCTCTCTCTTCCTACCTCTCCCCCCTTCCTCCTACCTTCCTCCTCTTTCCTCTCTTTCTAGGTCTGTTCACCTCCCCCCACAACCCCACCTTCCCCTTCCTCTCTCTCCTCTCTCTTTTTTCCTGTCTTTTGTGTCTTCCCTTACTCTTCTCACCTTCTAATGAGAGAGAGAAAGAGGCTTCCCTCTCTTGGAAGCCTTTCTGTCATTCTCCATCCTCATCTTTTTTTTTTTTTTTAAATTTTTAATTTTTAAAAAATCCTCATCTTCTGTCTGAGAATGACTGTGGGTCCCAAGACAGAAGAGTGGTAAGGGCTGGGCAGTTGGGGTTAAGTGACCACATAGCTAGGAAATGTCTGATTACAGATTTGAACTCAGGACCTCCCATCCCTAGGCCTGGCTCTCTATCCACTGAGCTACCTAGCTGCCCTTGATCCTTTTTTTCTTTTTTAAAACCTTACCTTCCATCTTAGAATCAATACTGTGTATTGGTTCTAAGGCAGAAGAGTGGTAAGGACTAGGGAATGTGGGTCAAGTGACTTGCCCAGGGTCACACAGCTAGGAAGTATCTATGGTCAGATTTGAGCCCAGGACCTCCTGTCTCTGGGCTTGGCTCTCAATCCACTGAGCCACCCAGTTGTCCCCCTTCCTTCTTAATAATAATAAGAATAACTCACTTATATATGATCTTACTATGTTTGAACCTCATAACATTATTCCTTGAAATACATACATTGCCTCCATGGGGTAATACTATAGGATCCCCATTTTACAGATGAGAAAATTGCAAGTGAGAAATAAAGTAGACTGGCTCTTCTATCTTTCTCTACTTCTCTCCTCTTAGTCTTCCTTCTCTACACCCCTCTGGGGCTTGCCCCAAAGCAGCAGAGTGAACTCTAGCCCTATAGGGTTTGGGACAAGTGGCCTCAGAATAGTGAAAAAAGCATTGCCTTTCGAGTCAGCAGACCTGGATTCAAATCCTGACTTGGCCACTTCCACCTGGGTGGCCATGCACACTTCACTTAACCAGAGTTTCTGACCCTCAGTTTCCTGCTCTGTGAAATGACAGGCTTGTCCTATGGTCCCTAGATCTGTGATTCTATTGTCCTAGTGCAGCCCCAGGAGGTAGATAAAAGCTGGTTTCTTCTCCTCTGGGCATCTGTATGCAGGAGACAGGGACCAATCTGAAATCTACAGACTCTTCAGTCTGACCTCCCTACTGCTCAGAGGCATCTTCATTCTTTGATAAATATTTACAAAGAGCCTGGCTGCTTCTCTTGGGAAGGGAAGGGACAGGACAGGGAAGTAGGAAAGGGTCCAAGGGAGGCAGATTTTACCTCTGTGAAAAAGAATTTCCTCCAACAGAACTGTCCAATCTTGGAACAACAACAACAATAATATACTGGCTGACACTCATATAGCAACTACTATGTGCCAGGCACTGTGCAAGCACTTTACAATTACTATATCACTTGATCCTCACAACAACCCTAGCTGGTAGATGCTATCATTTTGGGGGAAGAAGTTTTATTTATTTATTTTTAACGATCACATGGAATAACAAATTTCCACAGTTTTTCTAAAGTCCTATGATCCACACCATCTCCCTTCCTCCCTTCCCTCTCTCCTCCCAGAGCTGCCAAGTAATTTGATCTGGGTTATATACATAATATATATCATAATTATATATAACAATGATATATAATATGATATAAATAATATATATTAAAAGGTTATTTAAAATATATATCAAATACCTTGATTTTTGGATTATTTGCACAATAAGCGTATTCATTATTGTCTTGAATGTTTTTAACAATCTGGATTCTCCCTTGGTTTTATCATACAAAACATATGGTAGATGTTATTATTATCTCCATTTTACAGATGGGGAAACTGAGGCATCAGGGATTAAGCGACTTGCCAAGACACACTTGTAAGTGGCCAGGTTTGGATCTGAATTCAGATCTTCCTGATTCCAGGCCTTTCAAGACACTGAATCCCTTGTCTCCTATAGAGTTCACCTATCTAGAGCCATAAGAAACCACTAAAGCCATCTAATTTACTTTCCCATTTTACAAATGAGGAAACTGAGCCCCAGTAAGGTGAAGTGATTTGCCCAAGGTCATGGGCAGTAAGCCTCAGGGCTGAAATCTGAACCCAGGCCCTCTGACTCCAGATGAAGGGCCCTTTCCACTGCCTTGTATCAGCTACCAAGTGACTATTTAACTGGGATATTGGGAAATGCATTTATTGAATCAGGGAGTAATGCTATATACTTGTATAAAGCATAAGACATATAACAGGAAGTTGTATTTGTATACAGGAATCTATTGCAAAAACCTCCTGCCCCCTCAGGGGTCCACAGGCCCCCTAAAGCCCCCCAAGCTGGGGATCATTGACTGATGGCTGGTCTAACCCAAGTTATAGGAGGAGTCTGTCTAGGAGACAGATTGTAAAGGGCTTTAAGTGCCCCCCAGAATGGGAAAAGAACCCCACCAGAGCAGGGCCTACAAAACCCAGGGAGGAGAGAAGACGAAAAAACAGAGTGTTTGGGGACAATAGAAAAATCAATCTAGAATTAATGGGGCTGAGGATAGCTTGGGTGGCTCAGTGGATTGAGAGCCAGGCCCAGAGATGGGAGGTCCTTGGTTCAAGTTTGACCTTAGACACTTCCATGTTGTGTGATCCTGGGCAAGTCCTTTAACCCCCACTGCCTAGCCCTTACCATTCTTCTGCCTTGGAACCAATACACAGCATTGGTTCTAAGCCAGAAGGTAAGGGTTTAAATAAAATTTTTAAAAAGAATTAATGGAGTAGACAGTGGAAGATCAGACTGGAGAAGTCACTTTGGAATTCTATGAGGGACCAGTAAATATTGTACCTTCTCTAAAAGGAAGGAAAGCAAATGAGGGAAGAGGTAGATTGGAGTCAGGTAGAAGGACAAGACCTTGAATGCCAGGTTAAGACATGGCAGAAACTCAGAGAGATACTCCTAGAAAGCAGTCATTGGCTTTAACTTTGTTAATATTCCTTGCAGTTTTGCATCTAACATTTAAGCTTTTCCAGTCCCAGACTCAGGGTTTGATATTGTTGGTCTCTCTCCTGGTTCTGAGTTCAGATTTCATCTCTCCTTCTTACTACCACTGTCATCTTGGACCAGGTCACTTAATTTCCTCCAGACCTCAGTTTCCTCATCTGTAAAATGAGGGAGTTAGAATAGGTGACCTCTGAGGTCCTTTTCAGCTCTAAATTCTCCCAGAATTGCCAGGTTCACTGGCTGATTTTGGTGGGGGAGTATTTTGAAAGGTGTTCTGTCTGCTGGGGATGAGGTGGGGAATATGGAGAGTTGAGGAGGGGCAGGACAGAGGGGTTGTGAGAGGTGGATGGAGGAACGGAGGGGCTGAAGTAGGGAAGCTGGGAGGCTGGCGAGGGACTTTGGGGAACAAGACCGAGTTACCGGGGGAAAGGAAGAAACTTAGAGGGTGGGAAGGAAGTGGACCTTGTCTCAGGACCCTGAGGGAGCATAAGTCCAAGTTCTAGGCTCTCTTAGAGAGTACAGAGTTTGCAGGGGATTGGCTATGAGCCCAGACTTCAGGGATTTGGGATTATAGACAAAACAGGGTGAAAGCAGGAGGCCGGAGGTTATGGTTCTCCTGGAGGGTGGGAAGAGTGGACGGGGCCTGTGCTAGGAAAGGGCAGAGTGACCTGGGTGGTTGCAGGAAGGGTCCAGAAGAGGTCTGTGGCCTGGCATCCTGGGAACTTGCCTGGCCCGCTGCTCAGAGGCTGTCTAGAAGAAGCAATCGATCAGCCCACTGCCTGATTCCCTCGTCCCCACCGGATGGAGATCTGCTTCCTACAGTCCTTCTGGAAACCCCAGACCTGGCTTGGGCTCCATCTCCCTGATGAAAATATGCAGGGAGTTGACTTCATTTTCCTTTTGTTTTGTTTTATTTTTTTAACCTCAATGTTTAGCTCCATTTAGATGGAGCCTAAAGCAAAAGCTTTGGAAAATATAACTGAAGAATTGCATCGAAGCTGGGTATAGCCCAGGCACAAGAAGAGATTCAGCCTTGGCATCCTTGGCAGCTATTTCAAGAATTTCCCCCAAAGGAAAACATTATTCAAATACAGTGTAAGGTGACTGTGTTCAGGCAGGAAACTGTTCACATGGCTCGGAACCTAAAGGATGGGGCCCTACGGAGGTAACCTACCGACGTCCTCCTCTTCCTTCAGGACCCTCCTCAGACCCCACCTTCTCCATGAAGCATCTCCTGATCACAACGCCTGGCTGGTTAGGTGGCACCATAGTGTGCAGAGTCAGGAAGACCCGCCTTCTGGAGATCAAATCTGGCCTCACACACTGAACTAGCTGCTTATGACCTTGTGCAAATCACCTAACCTTTGCCTCGGTTTCCTCATCTGTAAAATGAACTGGAAAAGGAAATGGCAAAACACTCTGGTGTATCTGCCAAGAAAGCCCCAAAGGGGGTCACGAAGAGTCAGACACCACTGAAAAACCACAGAAACAACAACCCCACACCATGAAAGGCTGCTACCAGCATCCGTGGAGGGAGTATTCAGGCCCTTGAGATGAAGATTATATGGTAAGTGGATAGAGTACTGGACACAGACTCAAGAAGACTTAAGTTCAAGTCCTGTCTCCTGTAATAACATCACTGAAGTCCCAGGGTTATTGTGGGATCAAATAAGAGAATGCTTGTAAAACACGTTGCAAACCTTACATCACTACATAAACAATAGCGATTGCTGTTAATAATAATTATAATAGAGGGCAGCTGGGTGGATTGAGAGTTAAGTCTAGAGATGGGAGGTCCTGGATTCAAATCTGGCCTCAGACACTTCCTAGCTAGGTGACCCTGGGCAAGTCACTTGACCCCCATTGCCTAGCCCTTACCACTCTCCTGCCTTGGAACCAATACATAGTAAGGGTTTTAATAATAATAATAATAATAGCATCTAGGTAGAATGGTAGATAGAAAGCCAGGTCCTGGGTTCAGACGTGCCCTCAGACACTTCTTAGCTGTGTGACCCTGGACAAGTCATAAACCCCATCACCTAGCCCTTAACATTCTTCTGCTTTGGAACCAATAATCAGTATTGATTCTAAGACAGAAGGGAAGGGAATAATAATAATAATAACAACAACAACAACAATAACAACAATAATAATAGAGAAGCACTTGTTAAGCACCTAGTCTGTGCCAGGTACTTTGCTAGGTGCTGGAGACACAAAGATAAAATGAAACAAGCCCTGCCTCAAACCACTGGAGATCTAGAGGAGAGGCAGCATGAATATACCCAGATCAGCAAGTACAAATAAGCATATAATATAGATGCAGAGGGCTCCAGCAGCTGGGGAGATCCGGAGACATTCAGGAGAGAAGCTGGCACTTGAGTCAAGCTTTTCAGGAAAGCAGGGGTTCTAAAAAGCAGTATACTTGTTTCCTCAAGCCCTTAGCACACTACTTGGCACATAGTAGGTATTTAATAAATGTTTACTGACTGACAGCAAGAATGCCTTAAAGAGGCCCAGTCAGGATGCCCCATTCCTACCTCCCAATATTTGCCAATGGCTCAGGGCTACTCAACATCAAGCAGGAGAGCCTGGGGAATATGGCTAGTATGGCATTCCGGCATCAAAATGGCACCAGGAAAGAAGCTCCACAAACCAAGTCTTGAAATCAGGAAGTCACAATTTCCAATTTTGCTTTCCCTGAGCCTCAGTTTCCTAATCTGTAAAATGAAGGGGCAAGACTTGGTGATCTGTAAAGTCCCATCCAGGTCTAAATCGTTGGCCTTACATCTCTCACCTGCCCCATTCCCTTTTTATTCCCAGCCAGCCCACACCTGGCATTCTCTGAAATGCAGGTGCCAGGCAGATAGGATAGCACTTGTGAAATTGATGCCAACAAGAAGAGGCTGATCACCGCTTCCCAATCCTGCCCTGGCACCCCAGAAGCAAAGGAAATAGCTTTTTGGAAGGTAGCCAACCCCTAACATAGACCAAAGTGCAAGAAGAAATTTGGCTTCTTTTTTTTTGGACTTTAGCCATAATTTCATTGGTATAGGGAGGTCCTAAGTGAGGGGCTCTCTCCCTATTCCCCTCTGCCCATGCCCATGCAGAACAGCACCTGCTCTAATTTTTTTCTTAAATCCTTACCTTCTTTCAAACTCGGCCTCAGCCACTTCCCAGCTGTGTGACCCTGGGCAAGTCACTTGACCCCCATTGCCCACCCTTACCACTCTTCCACCTATGAGACAATATACCAAAATTAAGGGTTTAAAAAAAAATCCTTACCTTCTATCCTAATATCAATTCTAAGAGAGAAGAATGGCAAGGGCCAGGCAATCAGGGATAAGTGACTTGTCCAGAGTCACACAGCTAGAAGTCTCTGAGGTCAAATTCGAACCCAGGTCTCCCCCCTCCCAATTTAGGTGTGGCACTCTACTGTTCTGCTTGGCTACTCCAATAATTATTATTTTTTAATCCTTTTTGGACAAGATTACTAATCTTGTAAATGAGGGGATGTTATAGACATTATTTACCCTTATTTTAGCAAAGCTTTTGTTTTAAAAAAAAAAAAAAGGCTTTTATGGTCATCTATTCCTCTATTATCCCTACTCTACATCCTCCTAGAAAGGTATCCCCTATAACATGTAGCCGCCCTGCAGCTACAAGATATTCTTGCATGGGTTTGAGCACCTGAAAGGGAAACCAGGAACAGGGGGATTATGGGTAGAAGGGTTAAAGATGAAGGTAGGAAGGAGCTAAAGAGAGAAAACAGACCCAGAGACACAGGTGTCATCAGCATCCCGTTCAGCTTGTCAGCTCCTCCTCCTATGGTGAGGGAGAGAGTGTCTGACCGACTGACCCCCAATGAGGGAGCTGATCTGTTTATTAAGGAGAGTTGCACAAGGAGGGTGGCAGGGTGTCCATCACCCTCTTGGTGCATCAAAGGTTTTAACAATTTAATGACGGATGATAACCCAATAGGTCGCCAGGTATCCAGGCCAGAACTTTTCTCCTTACCAGAAAGCTGGCACCAGTCTTATCTTAGGAATGCATGTGTGGATCTTTGACATTCCAAGGAACCCTAAAACTGGTCTGTGAGCTTATGCACAAGAGATAACAGCAGAGGTTTGGCTTTTAAGATCAACCAAATTTCAACCCATCCAAATTTAAGGACTCAGCAATCAATCAGATGAAATATTAGAAACATATTCATAAGTCTGGTCCTTGAGCACTTTGCTCATTAGAGTCAGCTTTTTTTTTTGTCTTTTCACTAAATTTTTTTTATTTTTTATTTTTTTGGTAATTCTATTATATTTGTTTTAGAGTCAGCTTTTTTAATACCTTCATGATTCATTATAACTGAAAACCTTCATAACAAAAAGTGTTTTTTAAACAAAAAAGAAAGGGGTAGCTAGATGACTCTGTGGGCCTGGAGACAACTGGCCTCAGACTCATCCTAGCTGTGTGACCCTGGGCAAGTCACTTAACCCTGATTGCCTAACTTTTGCTGTTCTTCTGGCTTGGAATTGATACTTAGAATTGATTCTAAGACAGAAAGTAAGAATTTTTTTTAAAAGAGGAAAAAAATCAGCATAACTAATCAACATATTGAAAAAAATCTGAAAATACACACAATGTACATTTGTGGTCTTCCCACATCTCTAAAGGGATGGAATTGAGTGTGTCTTCTCATCTCACTTCTCAAGTGTCTACTGTTCTTCACAATTACACAATATTCACTTCAGATTACTTTGTCGCAGCGTTTTCCACTTACATTGTTCTAGTTATCTAGTATTATCTTCTTGGCTCTTTTGGCTCTCTCTACATAGATTTTCTCACAATTCTCTATATTTATCATGTTCTTCATTTCTTACATTAGAGTAATATTCTATTACATTCAAGGACCATAATTTGTTTAGCTATTCTCCAACTGATGGGTTTTTACTTTGTTGCCATTTCTTTGCTACCATGGGAAATATTGTTACAAATATTTTGGTGTATATGGGGGACTTTCTTACCTTTATTGGGGTATAAGCTAATATTAGAATCTCTGAGGCAATAAATATGTTTTTGATGTTCACTTAATTTGCTTAATTACAAATTGTTTCCCAAAATGTGTGGACCAATTTTCAGCTCCACCAACAATGCACCAGTAGGCCTATCTTCCTACAACTCCTCCAGTATTGATAATACCCATCTTTTGTCATCTCTGATGATTTGCAAGGTTTGAGGTAAAATCTCAAAGGTGGTTTTAATTTGCATTTCTCATTACTAGTGATTTGGTGCTGACATTCATGGGGTTGTTAATAGTTTCCACCTCTTTTGAGAACTGTGTATTAGCATTGTGCACACATATTTTGTTGTTGTTGTTCAATCATGTCTGAACATGACCCCATGTGCATGGTCTGTGAGGTGAGGTTTTCTTGGCAAAGATGCTGGAGTGATTTGCCATTTCCTTCTCTAGTGTGTCCCCATTCTTCAGATGAAGAACAAAGTGGTTCTAAAATCTAGGTAAGTAGTATTCATAATTTTCCCTCATCTACTAGTTTAGTAATTATGTACAAGGAGGATTTTTTAAAAATAATTAGAAAAGCAGCTAAGTGGCTTAATGGATAGAGAGCTGAAGTGGATAGAGAGATGAAAAAATAGGGGTTAAGTGGAATAATTTTCTCAGAGTCATAAGGCTAGTAAGTATCTGAGGCAACATTTAAAAGTCAGAGCTTCTTGACTCCAGACCTAGTGCTCTATCCACTGCACCACCTAGCTGACCCTACACACACAAATATAAAAGCATATGTATATATATATACATATATATATATACATATATATAGTAATTGTTTATATATCTTGAAGATCAATGATTTTGAGAAAGGAATAGATGGCAAATTTGCACAACACAAAGCTAACAGGAATTGTTAACCCAGCGGGATGATAGATCGAGATCCCAAAAGATTTTCACAGCCTGATATATGGAGTTGAATCTAGCAAGATGAAATTTAATAGGGATATGTGTAAAGTCATGCACTTGGGTCCAAAAAAATCAACTTCACATCTACAAGATGGGGGAGACTTGGACAAATAAAAGTGAATTCTGAAAAAAGATCTGGAGGTCTTAGTGGACTTCAAGTTCATTATGATTTAGCAGTTTGATACAATAGCCAAAAGAGGCTATTTTTTAGGCTGCATTAATCAGAGCAGAATAGATGATTATATCACTGTTTTCCATTCTCACCAGATCTCATCTGGAGCATTTTGTTCACTTCTAAAAGGCTACACAGAAGGGCATGAACAAGCTGTGAAGTTATCTGTAGGGTAACCAGGGTAGTGAAGGGCCTTGAGTATAGACTATAGCAGTGAAGGCAAACCTTTTAGGGATGGAGTGCTGGGCCCCACCCCCACCCCACCCCCAAGATGGAGTACCCTGCCATGTACCCCCACCTTGGCCCTTGCCCTCCCTCACCCCAGACAGAGGAGAGAGGAAGCACTCCCTGTGGGCTGCTGGGGGGGGGTGATGCAAGGAGTGTGTGGAGAAGGGGAGGAGAATGACCCAAGCAATCCACTCCCCTCTAGCTCTGCTCCCCTCCCGCTATGTGCCATGCTTTAAGCAATCCACTCCCCTCAAACCCAGCTCCTCTCCAATCCCACCACAGGAATCACCTTCATCACAGACTCAACAGGCTGCCATCTGTGCCACACCCTCATGTCGCATGTGAAACCCCAGCTCCCCAACCAGCACCTTACCCTAGATAGAGAGAGAGGAAACATTCCCATTGGGCTGCTGGGGGGAGGGGAGCAGCTCCACCCAGAGTCCCTTTGGCTTTCTCCTAATGAACTCTGTTATATTGAACCTCTGGGAGCTTGAAGTTCACCTTTGATTGACAAATAAGTCGGTTAGATAGAAAGTTCCCAGGGAGGCATTCGAGAGACAGGAGGGGCAGTTGAGAACCCTGAGGAGAGATTCTGGGTCTTGGACCTGTGCTGAGGCTGGAGATCGGTGGATCCTGGTCTTGGAGTGAGAGGGTGCAAACATCTCTCTGCAAACTCTTCCTGTACTTGAGATACCGTTTCAACCTGTACTTGGCCACCACCTTGGTGTCTACTGCCCCTAGATATTAGGAGTTTCATCATCTAGATATCTAGGCTTCCCAGGGAGGGATCCGGGAAGTGGGCAGGAGACGAAGAAGAGGGTGGAAAGGGTGGATATATCTCAACTGTTAAGGCTAAGATCTACAGAAGAAGAAGCTGAAGATTTCCCAGCAGTTTACCTACTCTGGTTTAGCCCTGGCCAGGCTGAACCAGAGGGAAGCTAACATTGATTCTTCATTTGCCAACAGTGAGAGTTTCAATAGTAACAATTAAAGTAGGGTCTCCTAGACCACAGTCTTTTACCCTTATCCTTGCTGTTTAATATATAAAGTTTAAAGTACCTTCCTAAATCAGTTTCAAAGCTTGTTTGGGAAGGGAGACAACACAGTCAGAATATCGTTGTTATCCTAGCTGAAGATCCCAAATCAATATATCAATTAACCAGGTGGGTCCTAAAGGATAAATCTCTTTTATCCTGAAGGATCCTGCCTGGGCAACTGTTATAAAGGAGAAGTGTCATCTTATTCCTCTCTGTATATCATTTCTACCACCTCAAATAGATACAAAAGACCTCACAGATAATTATAACAACTCTCAGGGAACTTTAGGCATGCCCATAGAGAAGGCTCTGTGTGCCCTTTTTCGTACATGTGCCTTAGGTTCACCATCACAGGACTATAGGATGAACTGAGTCTGAAGAAGAGAAGATGAGAGGGTTAATGGATGATGTAAGAACTGGCTTCAAGTATGTGAAGAGTTGTCCATGTGGAGAAAGGATTAGGCTTCTTCAACTTAGTCCCAATAGCAAAGATAAGAAGATGCAGAGAAGTTGCCTAATATTAGGACAAGTAGCTTAAGAAGTGGGGAGCTGTCCAAAGTCCAACAAAGTACCTCTCAGTTCTGACATTCGGTGTTCCAAGGTCCCTCCCAACTGTGACATTCTGGGTTCTAAGGCTCCTCCCCGCTGTGACATTCTCTGTTCTAAGGTCTCTCCCAGCCCTGACATTCTCTGTTCTAAGATCTCTCCCAGGTCTGACATTCTCTGTTCTAAGATCCCTCCCAGCTCTGACATTCTCTGTTCTAAGATCTCTCCCAGCTCTGACATTCTCTGTTCTAAGGTCTCTCCCAGCTCTGACATTCTCTGTTCTTAGGGCTCTCCCAGGTCTGACTGTCTTTTCTTCCCAGCTCCAA
>NC_058132.1:60238336-60367693 GCF_016433145.1 Gracilinanus agilis
CTCCCAGCTCTGACAGTCTCTGTTCTAAGGTCTCTCCCAGCTCTGACATTTTCTGCTCTAAGATCCCTTCCAGCTCTGACATTCTCTGTTCTAAGATCTCTCCCAGCTCTGACATTCCCTGTTCTAAGGTCTCTCCCAGCTCTGACATTTTCTGCTCTAAGATCCCTTCCAGCTCTGACATTCTCTGTTCTAAGATCTCTCCCAGCTCTGACATTCCCTGTTCTAAGGTCTCTCCCAGCTCTGACATTCTCTGTTCTAAGGTCTCTCCCAGCTCTGACAGTCTCTGTTCTAAGGTCTCTCCCAGCTCTGACATTTTCTGCTCTAAGATCCCTTCCAGCTCTGACATTCTCTGTTCTAAGGTTGTTATAGCCAAAAAAGCTTATAGAAATATTATAGCTTATAAGAATATTATAGCCAAAAAGCTAAACTTAGCAATTAAGCAGGGGATTTTTTGGATAACGTCATGCCCGACTCAAGCAGGGCAGTTATCTCTCTGACTCACAGTCCCAGGGACAACTCCTGGCTGGAAGCCCCAGGGCCCCTAGATGAAACAGCCTTGAAGATTCCTAGACAGAACAGCCTTGAAGATTAAGAATCATATCCTGTGGCACCTGGAAGCATCCCTACTCCCTCTGCCTAGCTATTAGCTAACCCTAAGACAAAGGCACCTATATCCCAGAAACATATATATATATATTCCTTATTCTGAATGCCCCCTCGGGACTCTCTTTGCTGAGTTTCCCCAGTGCGTACTGGCAATAAAGCTTTCTCCTGCTTTGATTGCATTGTCTCGTGTGTTCCTCTGGAGGCCACCCATTTTGAACCCTAACAAGGTCTCTCCCAGCTCTGACATTCTCTGTTCTAAGGCTCCTCCCAGCTCTTATATTCTGTATTCTATTTCTTACCATGCTACCTACACTCCAACCATGATCCTTATCTCTCCTCAACTCCAACCTTGGACTCCCCTATCCGTCCCCTTGGCTGGGATAGATGAGATCATATTGCCCAGAACCAGGACTCCTTGCCACTTCCTGGCCATCTTCACCCTTACATCCAGCCCTTTCTCACTATCTCCTTATGCATTGCCTTCCTCCATAAAAACAGAAACTCCCCAAAAGCCATTCCTCAATAGATAAGTGATCGAAAGACAGGAACAAGAAATTCTTAAAAGAATTGCAAACTATTGACAACCACATGAAAAGCCTTCTCCAAATCACTGTATAACAGGAGAATTGCATGTCGAAACAACCTAAAGTTTTAATCTCATACCCAGTAAAAAACAAAGTCAAAGATAGCAAAAGATGAGGATAGTCAATGTTGGAGGGAGTTATGGGAAAACATGCAAATTAGTATCTTGTTACCGAAGCTGTGAATCAGGACAATCATTTTGGAAAGCAATTTAGAGTTATGTAAATTAAGTGACTAAAATGTCCATTCCCTTGGACACAGAGATTCCACTGCTAGGCGTATGTGCCCACAGAAATCATTGATTAGAAGACAGTCCCCCTATCCACCAGCATATTTATAACAGAACTCTCTGTGGTGGCAAAGAATTAAAAACAAAATAGAGGCCCATCGCCTGGGGATGTGGATAAACCAACTATGGTGCCTGGGTGCCATGGAAATGTATTCTGCTCTAAGAAATGATTGATATAGTGATGACAGAGAAACATGAGAAGATTTACATGAACAGATGCACAATGAAGGACCAAGAAAACTACTTGCACAATGAGCACCAAAATGTAACTAGAACAAAAAATCATCACAAAGCAATTGGAAGTGAATATTGCAAAATTAATAAGAAGAAGCCCAGGCCCAAAAAAAGACATAGGAGGAGACATTTGATCCTCACTCCTTGGTAGAAGCTGGAACTTATTTCTTAATTTATAATTTTTAAATAATAAAAAAACAGTCCAGAGAAAGAAAAGGCACCGGCCACAAATTCTCTCAAATTAGCTGGAAACTATCAAGAATCATATGACAAAATGTTCCCAATCATTGATAAGAGAAATACAAGTCAAAAGAATTCTGAACTTTCAATTCACACTAGTCAATCTGGCAAGATGATAAAAGATAAAATTAGTGAATCTTGAAAGAGCTCCAATAAGTAAGGTGTACTCGTACATTATTGGTAGAGCTTAAAATTATTGAAAACATTCTGGAAGACAATTTGGAATTATGCTAAAAATGTTACTAAAATGTCGATACCCTTGATCCAAAGATCTCCCTTCTAGTCATATAATCCAAGGAGGTCAAAACCAGAAAGGTCCTATACTAACAAAAATATTCATAGCGATGCTTTTTTTTTTTTGTAATAAAAAACTGAAAACAAAGTATATGTCTTGACATTTGGTAAATGGTTGGATAAATTGTGGTACGTAAATTTAATGTAATATTATCATGCCATAAGAAATCATAAATGCCAGGAATTCACATTAACACGGAGAAAGTTCTATGAATTGATGTAACCTAAAGCAGAACTGGGAAAATAATATCCTTTGAAAGATCACATAACCAAAGCCCTAAGCTCTATAACAGTGATTCCCAAAGTGGGTGCCACCTCCCCCTGGTGGGTGCTGCAGCCATCCAGGGAAGCAGTGATGGCCACAGGTGCATTTATCTTTCCTATTAATTGCTATTAAAATTTTTAAAAGTTAATTTCCGGGGGGGGGGGCTAAGTAATATTTTTTCTGGAAAGGGGGCGGTAGGCCAAAAAAGTTTGGGAACCACTGCTCTATAACAATTTAAAAACAATCCTACCCCTAGAAAAGAGATGAGGCAATAGAACTTCCTCTTTTCCTTAGAGAGGTGGATAACTCTGAGTGCAGAATACTACTGTCCTGTCAGACACTCAGACTATGTTGTTTTTCTGATTTTCTTTGTTACAAGAAAAGACTTGCTGGGTATTTTAGGGGCAAAGGCAGTGTATCTGGAAATGGTCATGATATAAAAACAAAAGGCGTCAAAGATATATTGTTAAAAGCTTAATGATCATATCTACACAATCAACTCAAAAATCTCACCCAATCTCCCCAGGGCATCACATGTTACAAATGAAAGGGACCTTAAACTAGAAGAAGCTACAAAATGGAATGATAGAGCTGGAAGATACCTTAGAAAAGAAATAGAACAGAGAAAGTCAGAGCTGGGAAAGACCTTAGAACATGGAATGTCAGGACTGTGAAGGTCTTTAGAATATAGAATGTCAGAGCTAAGATTTATGAGAAAGAACGCTATCCACATCCAAGGAAACAACTGTGGGAGTAGAAATGCAGAAGAAAACATGATTGATCGCATGGTTCAATGGGGATATGATTGGGGATGTAGACTCTAAACGATCACCCTAATGCAAATATCAATAATATGGAAATAGGTCCTGATCAATGACACATGTAAAACCCAGTGGAATCGCTCGTTGACAAGGGAGGAGGTGGGAGGAGGGGAGGGAAAGAACATGAATGTGGAACTATGGAAAAATATTCAAAATTCATTAATTAAATAAAAATAGGGTGGGGGGAAGAATGTCAGAGTTGGAGGGCACTTAGAATGCAGAATATCAGAGCTGGGAAAGATCTTAGAACATGGAATGTCAGGACTGTGAGGGTCTTTAGAATACAGAATATCAGGGCTAGAAAGATCGTTAGAACATAGAATGTGAGAGCTGAAAGACACTTTAGAGATCATGTAGTTTCATTTCCTCATTTTATAGATGAGGACACTGAGATCATCAAAGAGGAAATGATCTACCCAAGGTCATTCCTTGAGTTAAGAAAGTTAGGGCTAGGGTCCATGAGTTCTGCCCAATTCCATGGGTTTTTTTCCCCATTTTACCACATTAGAGCAACCTCTTGGCCCCAGGAATGGGAGAGAGTTTCTTCTTTGCTGAAAAGGGTTATAGGATCCTCAGGCAAAGCATCTGGGGAAGAATCTGCAGTTTGTAATTTCCCCAAGATGATACCTGTCTAGACAGAGGGGAGTTCTGTACTGCAGAAGAATGCAGATAGCATCTGAATAAGAATTCTGGCCCCAGCTGAACTCTTCTTCTGCTCCTGGACAAGAGTCTCTGAAAACTGATCAGAGATACAGTGAACACGTGTTGTGTGCCCAGCATTGGTCTAGCCATCAAAGGGCAGGAACATGGGCTAGAGGAGAATTCAGAGTCAGAATGACAGAGCTGGAAGAGACCTGGACTAAAGACTGTTAGAACAAAAGAGCCAGGATGGGGAGGGGCCTTTGATTTTGTTCAACTTTTGGATTTCAGAACTCCCCCGACCAAGGTGAACCAGTTACAGCCCTTCAAGTTCTAATCTAAAGAGCTGCCTGGGGGAACTGAGAGGTTATGGAATTTTTCCAGGGTCACCTAGATGAGTATGTGCCAGACGTAGGATCAGAACCAAGGGCTTTCCAACTCCAAGGCCAGAACGTCAGAGCTGGGAGAGCTCTTAGAATGCAGAATGTCATGGGGCAGCTGGGTGGCTCAGTAGATTGAGATGGTTCAAATCTGGCCTCAGATACTTCACAGCTGAATGACCCTGGGCAAGTCACTTAAGCCCCATTGCCTAGTCCTTACTGCTCTTCTGTCTCGGAACCAAAACACAGTATTGATTCTAAGATAGAATGTAACGCTTTACATTTTTAAAAAAAGAAGAAGAAAAAGAATGCAGGATGTCAGAGCTGGGAACGCTCTTACAACAGAGAACATTGGCCCAGCCAGGTGTCTCAGCAGATAGAGCACCAGGCCTGGAGACAGGATATCTTGGGTTCAAATCTGGTCTCAGATACTTCCTAGCTGCGTGACCCTGGGCAAGTCACTTAACCCCAATTGCCTAGCCCTATAGCACCCTTCTGCCTTGGAACTGATACTTAGTACTGATTCTAAGACAGAAAGTAAAAGTTAAAAAAAAAAAAGCAGAATGTCAGAGCTGGGAGGGACATTAGAACCCAGAGTTTTAGGACAGGAGCAGAATTGGAAGCCATTCTATCCAAATCTCCTCATCTTACAGAGGAAGAACCTGGGACAGAGAGAAATAATTTGACTTGAGAGAAGTTGGGGTTTTTAAACTTGGAATCCAAAAACCTGGCTTGGAGTCCCAGCTTTGCCCTCTTAACAAAACCGTGGCCAACCTTCCACTTCCTCCCCTGTGAAAAGGGAGTCTGGCCCTTTCACGCCTTCCCATACCTATTGCGGCTGGGGGAAATGACTCAAGAAGTTCCCAAACACAGTCCCTTCTCCCTTCTCCTTGCCTTCCTTTACCTTTCTTCGGCCCTTCCCCAAAGCCCAATATATGCAGAAACAGTTGACTTAAGGCAATGCCAGGCCTGGCTAACACACCTAGAAACACGTCTAAAAAGATGAAATCAAGGATTGCACAGACTGATGCTCTGGATAGGTTTAACTCTCATACTTCAATTTCCTCTAGTCCAAAGAGTCTGGAATATTAGGTGGGGCTGCTGCAGAGAGGAGGGGAAGCAACAGGAAATTCTCTTCAGGCCAGAAAGAAATGAATGTTGGAAAAATGACGCTTATCTCCCGGGGAAGGTGGCTAGCAAATCGAGGCAGGGCAGCGGCAGAAACCCAAAGGAGCATCTCGCCCCAGAATGGCAAGGCTGTCTTTCTGTACAGCCTGATGTTAAATGAAAGAATAGAATGAAGAGTTTTCAGGAGGCCTTTGCAGAAGGTGGGGTCTACAGAGATGGAATATTGCATATACTGTCAGATTTTTTTCTATGTATTAGAAAAATATATTTTTCTATGTATTAATAGTTTGGCTGATTTTTAAATCTTTCTTTAAAAAAAAAAAAGCAGTTATAGGGGGCAGCTGGTAGCTCAGTGGATTGAGAGTCAGGCCTAGAGACGGGAGGTCCTAGGTTCAAATCTAGCCTCAGACACTTCCCAGCTGTGTGACCCTGGGCAAGTCACTTGACCCCCATTGCCCACCCTTACCAATCTTCCACCTATAAGACAATACACCAAAGTACAAGGGTTTAAAAAAAAAGCAGTTATAAGGGATGGGTCTCTGGGAGGAGAAAAGAGGAGGAATACAGGAAGAAATTGAGCTTTGATGTGAAAACAAAAGCTACCAATGAAAATTTATTTTAAAAAAGGATTTAGGGGAGACCTTATTCCTTTGTGGAAGTGCGGAGGGGATCCATGGATGTGGAACATTGCAGATGACACCCTCTTTTTTCCTATGAGTTGACTGGTTTTGCTGAAATTGTTTCCTTTCCTTTCTTTTTCTTTTTTTTTTTAATTCTTTGGTATAAGAGATGGCTCTCTGAGAGAGGAAGGGGGAGGAAGAATACAGAGGATGATCTAAGCAAGATGAAAACAAAAGATATTAATAAAAATCTACCCAAAAATACTTGGGGTTCTGTTTGCTGGTAGGAAGTAAAGGGGAAGGCTTCCTTATTTCTCCAGGTCTCAGCAATGGTCAAGCTGTAAAGACTTTAAACTGTAGTCCAAGAAGGTTGGGACGGTACAGGAAATTTGTTCTGACACTAAGAGGTGACCCTTCCCTGCAAACCTTCCTTTTCTTGAAAGTTAATCATCACATGCCTCCAGACAATCTGAAAGGAAGGACTTCAGATCCCCTGGGAAAAGAGGCCCTGATGGGCCCAGCCCCCTCTTCTGATTCCTGCAATGCTGGGGTGCATTCTGAAGGACGTCTTGGGGAGATAAATGATTTGTGGGTAGGATTCCATCATAGGTATATCCTGGGCTGTGTTAGCTTCCTAGATAGTTAATGGGTCCCTTTAGATTAAGTTTCTATTAAGTACAAAGCATGGCATGATGGGCAGATCAGGGAGTTGAGGCTCACTGGTTACCTTCAGCCTGGTTTAGCCCATAGGCAGAGATGTTTACTGAGATGTGGCTGCTCTGCATGCAACAGCTTCTTGGAGCCACAGATGAAAGTTGGGTGAAAGGTAGATGAGTGGCTTTGAAAAGAGCTTGGCAAGCTCTCACCCCAGAGGACCCCGAACACCCCATACACCCCAGTACCACATGCATGTCATTTACAAGTAAGTAAATACACACACAATGAGGGTTCGTGTTCAAAAACATTTTACAGATGGGGACCCCTGGAGAAAGAGCCAGCCTCAGTAAGGAACACCCAGGGCAATCAACAAGTTAACCAGCACTTTTTAATATCACGATTTTTGTTAACTGGTGCTAATTAAGAATTAGCTAGAAGAGGGCAGGTGGGTAGCTCAGTGGATTGAGAGTCAGGCCTAGAGACGGGAGGTACTGGGTTCAAATCTGGTTTCAGACACTTCCTAGCTGTGTGACCCTGGGCAAGTCACTTACCCCCATTGCCCAGCCCTTACTACTCTTCTACCTTGGAACCAATACTTAGTATTGATTCTAAGATGGAAGGTAAGAGTTTATATATGTATTTTTTCCCACATATATTTTTCACATATATATGTTACACACCACGTGTCAGGCAGTATGCTAAGACCTGAGGATACCAATACAAGCGTGAGGAAAGATATAACCTGACTTCATGGATTTGCTACAACACGTAGAGAGATAAACGGATACAGTGTGATCAGAGGACAGGAGGACGGAGAGAGCTAACCAGGGGGTCTGGGGAAAGCTTCTCGTGGGATGTGGCACCTGAGCTGAGCCTGGAGGAAAGCTCGGGATTCTGAGAGACGGATGGGAGAAGGGAGGCATTCCAGGCTTTAAGGAGCGCCAGGGCAAAGGGGAAGAGCCAGAATGCCAAGTCTGAAAAGAAGCAATCAGGCTAACGAGAGTGGAATGGAGAGTTTGCAAAGCGGAGCGACGTGTCTGGAGAAGCAGGCTACAACCAGGTTGGGATGAGGCATGCTCTAGAGCCACGTGGACCAACTTGACAAAACAGTCGTTTCGGTCACAAACAACAATAAAGGTAACTCTGCGGTTCAGGTCCTTTTATCTCCCCTTTTTATTGTTCCTCAGTTACAAAACTCCACATCCTATCTCCAACCTCCAAGCCTTTGCCCTGGTCCTTCTCATGTCTAGAGGGCTCTTCCTCCTCATCTCTACCTCTTAGCATTCCTGGCTTCCTTCAGGACTCAGCCCAGATGCCTCCCTCAGTTTCCAGCACCTTCTCCCCAAAGATTACCTTTTATCTACTTTGCATGTACCTTGGATATACCTATTTATGTGTATATGGTCACTCCCAGAATGTGGTGTAATCCTTGAGGGCAGAGAGACCAGTGTCTCATTTTTTCTTTGTATTTCTTTAACCTCCTGCATATGGTAAATCCTTTTTTTTAACCCTTTCCCTTCCATGTTAGAATAAATATTGTGTATTGGTTCCAAGACAGAGTTGCAGTAAAGGCTAGGTGATTGGTGTCCAGTGACTTGCCCAGAAGTCACACAGCTATAAAGTGTCTTGTGGTCAAATTTGAACCCAGATCCTCCACTCTCTAAGGCTGACTCTCAATCCCCACCCAGCTGCCTGCTCTTATAGTAAATACTTAACAAATGCTTGTGATTGCTTTCTAGATTTATTTCATTTTAACCCTGTTTCTGCCCAAGCCTGGGGCAAATTTTCTGGAAGACAGCCCTGTGATTTGGGTGCTCATAACTGAAGGAGGGAGTATGGAGGTGTTCTTGGGAGACAAGCACCTCTGGTGTGAGGGCTTGCTGGGCCCTTTTCAGGGCTGCTCCCTGCCACCCAGCTCTTACCTGTGGCTCTAAGAGGCTGAGGCATGTGCAGTGGCCACAACCCAGTTAAACCACCTCTGCAGAGGGACTAAACCAGGTGGAGGGTAATCAATAAACCTCAAATCCATTGGTGACTTGGCATGTGAAGACTTCCCTCCAGGGAGAATGGGTACATGAGAACAAATCATCCCACCGGCCACGAAGGCAGCTGAAGCAGGCATTGTGGAGCACTTAGAGCGTGGTCAGGCATGGAAGAGGCCAAGGTCATCCCGTGTATCTTGGGCCATCTGCAGTCATCTTGACTTTTATCATGCAACTGGACATCAGTGACTCTGGAAGAGAGAGTGAGGCTGACAAATAACTCTCTACAGCTCTGCCTCACTAAAGTCCAATCCATTTGGGAGTCAAAAGACATTATCAGTGATGTCATTAGTCCTCTTCAACAGGAGAGGCAGAAATAATAATAATACTTGGAGGGAAAGAAAATTTCTGATTGGTTGAGAGAACCACGAGCAAGCAGTGTAAAGGCATTGGTTGGACACACTTTGAGAAAGGACTTCAAGAAGACAGACAGATCCAGAGAGAGGTGAGTTGTGGTCTGCTGAATGGTGGATTGGAGCCTTGAGGCAAAGACATGGAGAAGATGCCAGCCCCTATCACACATCTTGACTTCCAGTACTTACAGCCCTAGAGACAGTGCAGAGAGAACCTCGTGTCAATGAGACCATCCTTTCTCCTGATGGGAGCTCAAATCTCTCACTCCCGGGGGGAAAACAAATTTATTCCTGTATATTCTTTGCTGTGTTCAAATCTGGGTAATATCTATGTTTTCTACTTCTTGTTTTCTTTGATAAAGAGGTTTACTCTCTGATTTGTGATGTGTGTGTATGTGTGTGTGTGTGTGTGTGTGTGACCAGTATTTGGTAGGAAAGATCTAAGCTAGTAAATAGAAGCTTAGGGACACCATCTCCAGGCATGGGTCCTGGGTACTCCCAAACTATTATCCCCTTAGATTTCTAGATATGTAAGGTGTGGTGGGTAGCTGTCATTCTAGCCCAGTGTCCTCCTGGAGATAGGAGAGGATGCTCCACTTCAGAGGTCCTGGCTCCTACTTTCCTTCTTCCTCAGTGAAGCTGCTGATACTGCTGATATAGTTCTCCTCCTACTCTCTGCAAAGGTGGGCCAGATCTCAGATCACATCTATCCATGCCACCCACAAGGCTCGTCTTTTATGTTAGACAGCCCCCCACACATACATCTGACATCCAGGCAGGCTTTATTCCAACCCAACTAAACTTCTTGTCCTTCCTGTTCCTGTTCTTTCTTGGTTTCTTACATTGATCCAGGAAGGCACTTCCTCTTCAATTTCCTCCTGTATAAACTCTTCTCTCCCCTCAAGGTATAGCTCAGGGGACATTTTATCCAAAAAATGATCCCTAGTAATAATAACTGATATTTACAGAGCCCATTCCAGTTTGAAAAGAGTTTTGCATGCATTAGCTTACTTGATATTCACAACAACCCTAAGAGGTAGATGGTATCTCCATTTTATAGATGAAAAAAACAAGACCAGGAGAGGTTTAATGACTTGCACAGTGTCATACTGATAATATGTATCAGAAGTGAGATTTGAGTCCATGTTTTCCTGTCTTCAGGTTCAATATCTTATCCATTATACCATGCTATCTTTATCTCTCTAAGATGAGAGAAAGACAGAGAGAGAGACAGAGTCAGAGACAGAGATAGAAAGGGAAGGAAGAAGGAAGGAAGGAAGGAAGGAAGGAAGGAAGGAAGGAAGGAAGGAAGGAAGGGAGGAAGGAAGGGAGGGAGGAAGGAAGGAAGGAAGGAAGAAGGAAGGAAAGAAGAAGAAAGGGAGGGAGGAAAGGAAAAGAGGGAGGAAAAGAAAGGGGAAGGGAAGGGAAGGGAAAGGAAAGAGGATACACAATCAGGCAACAAGCATTTTTTGTAAACCCTTACCTTCCAACTTAGAAATAATACTATGAGGTACAGCTGGATTGCTCAGTGGATTTAGAGTCAGGCCTAGATACAGGAAGTCCTACTTTCAAATCTGACCTCAGACACTTCTTAGCTGTGTCACCCCGGGCAAGTCACTTAACTCCCATTGTCTAGCTCTTACCACTCTTCTGCTTTGGAACTAATAGTCAGTATTGATTCTAAGATGGAAGGTAAGGATTTAAAAAAAAAACAAGGAGAAAGAGTTTTCTCTTCTCCTTTACCAACTGGGCATCATCATCTACATACACTGCAATCCAGCCCTCCAATATTCTTTCTACAATGTGGCAGCCAAACCCAGTATTCCAAATAGGATCTGAGGCACGTCACCCCTGGATCCTGAATCCTTAAACCCAATTCACTGAGTTTAGGTCCTTTCAGGTCCAGGTCTCCTTCTGTCAATAACTTCTCTTCTTAATGAATCCTTGGCACCCTTCAAGAAAGCTTTTCCCAATCTCCCAAATTGTCCATGTGTTCTCCCTTCTCAAATAATTGTGATTGTACTTATCTGGGTAAATAATGTTGTAACCAAAAGAAAGTAAGCTCTCTGTGGGCATTAGCTCTTCTTATTGAATTCTAGCAGCTGCTCAATGGTGCTTAGCCTATGGCAAGATCCTTTATAAAAATGCTTTTTGCTTGACTAAGTAATGATAATTTAATTGAATTGAACCATGCCTATCCAGTATCAGGCCTGCCTGTAAGGCTTAGACTGTGATATTATCTCATGTGGATTTTAAAATTAATATCCAATACTCTAAGTATTATATTTAATAAGATTTATTCAAATTAAATTTGAAGCAAAAGGAAATTGAAAGGCTAGGGTCAAGAGGAAGCTCACCCAAGCCACTCATATGGAAGAGAGCGAGAGGGTGGAGAAACCAAAACTATATACAAACAACATAACAATGCAAATGTAAACAAAAGGGAAAAGGAATTCTGGGGAATGTAGTTTAAAGGTACAAAATTTCTAATTAATACACTCATTTGATTCTCCCAACTGTGGAAGATAGGTGCCATTATTGTACCTATCTTACCCATTTGTTATACCCATTTACCCAAGAAACTGGAGGCAAATTGAGGTTAAATGACTAGCTTAGAGTCACATAAGTAGAAAATATATGAGGTTGGATTTGAACTTGGGTCTTTCCAATTTCAGGCTTGAATCTCATTGCATCGATAGCTGCTTCTGAGAGGGAGATGGAATACTGGGTTTAAGAGTTACCAATATCTTCTTTTCTTATAGGGATATAAGTCAATTGAGCTTATTGGATCCCTTAAAGAAAAGGTGTTTCCCCCCCCCCCCCTCTTAATTACCTTATGATGATTCTCTTGAGTTCTGTGTTTGAGCAGCAAACTCTCTATTTAAGTCTGGTTTTTTCTTTATGAATGCTTAGAAGTCTTCAATTTTGTTGAATGACCATACTTTCCCCTGCAAGAATATAGTCAGTTTTTCTGGATAGTTAATTCTTGGTTGTAGACCTAGCTCTCTTGCTTTTTGGAATATTGTATTCCATGTCTTCCTGTCCTGCAAGGTAGATGCAGCCAGATTCTCTGTTATCCTAACTGTGGTTCCCTGAATGACTTCTTCTTAGCAGTTTGTAATATTTTTTCCTTGGTCTGGAGTTTTTGAATTTGGCTATAATATTTCTGGAAGTTGTCAGTTATGGATTAAATGTAGGAGGTGATCTGTGGATTCTTTCTATTTCCACTTTTCCCCCTTGTTCGAGAATGTCAGGAGAGTTCTCTTGTATAATTTCCTGTAGGATGATTTCCAAACTTTTCCTTTTGCATTGATGTTCCAGCAGACCAATAATTCGAGATCTGTTTTCCAGATCTGTGGTTGTGTCAATGAGGTGTTTCGTATTTTCCTCAAATTTTTCATTTTTTAATTTTGTTTTATATATTCTCACTGCCTTGTGAAGTCATTTGCTTCTAGTTGTTGAATTCTATTTTTTAAAGACTGAATTTTATCCCTGGCTTTTTGCTCATCCTTCTCCTTCTGGTCTGCTTTTCTTTGTAGATCATCTTTCACCTTCTTTGCTTCATTTTTCAGCTGGTCAATTTGGGCTTTTAAGACATTATTTTCTTGTTTTAGATCATGTATTTACTTTTCCTAATTGTCTTCAGCCTCTGTTGATTGTTTTCTGAGTTCTTGAGTTATTTGAATTTTGAGTTATTGAGTTAATTGAATTTTAAGTTCTTCCAAAGCCTGTGTCCATTTCACTGAAGTTTCTATGTTTTATCTTGGTGTTCCTTTATCTTCTTCTGATCCATTTGCTTTTTGTTCAATGTCTGGATAGAAGCTGTCAATTGTGGTCTCTTTCTTCTTTTTCTGTTGTTTACTCATGTTTTTTCCTTCTTTCTCCTCTGTAATTGGCTGTAATTTTGATCCTCTGATTATATTTTTTTATCTGTGGGTTTGGGCTATTCAGCCCTGAGAGGTCTTCTTCTCTGTTTTGTTGATTAATTAGGTTAGTGGGACCTGAGGCCAGATTTTCCCCAGCTGGTGGTAAAAGTTAGAGAGGTGAGTTCAGGCTTCATTCATTCTAGTCTGTGGGGGAAGGGTGTTGGAGCTTCCCTGCCCTCTGAAGACTTCTTGTCTGCTGTATTGATAGGATTAAGCCTGGGTGTGGTTGATCTACACAGCTCAGAGTGCCCTGAGGTCAAAGCCTCAAGAGAAAGGGAGGGGGGCAGCACAAGATGGAGGGTATGTTCACCCTCTCTGGGTTTCTCCCCCATTGGCTTCCGTGCTGTCTGTGATCAAAGCCTTGAGTTTGGCACAGCTGTGCCAGTGAGGTACTCCCTAGGACTAGTGCCCCAGCCTACCCAGAGATTCCAGGATCCACTGGAGACTCAGCACATTAGGTGGAGGAGGAGATCTGGATCTTCCTCCTTTCTTTCCCCTCCTACCTGAGGGTTCCAAGAATTCAGGCTTTTTTTTTTCCTCTTGTTTTTCTCGTACCTTTTAAGTTGGATTCAGCTGGAGGATCCCCCAGCTCTGCTGTGTTGTCAGATTTGGCTTTCTGTTCCCTCAGAGCCCTTTGTCCTTGATTTGTGGTGAAGGGCTTTACGGAGATCTGGAGCCTTGCTGCTTCTACACTGCCATCTTCCCAGAATTCCTGGAATACTGGGTTTAGCATCAGATGATCTGGATATAAATTCTGGCTCCATCATGGGAATGACCTTCAGCTAGTTACTTAACCTAAATGGTCCTCCATTTCCCTACTTACAATGAGGGCCAAAGGAACCCTGAAGGCCCCTACAGTTCTATGTGCATGATCCTATGAGCCTGAATTCTGTCTCCCTAATTACTGAAGGGGAGTGAGTCTCCCCAGGAAACTCAGTAGGAATCATGAAGACATCCCTTCTCCCCCACCCCCTAGCCCGAGGATCAGCAGTCTCCTTCACCCTCATTTAGTTACATCCCCTGCCATTACTTGGTCTATGCTTATCCCCATGATGAACTCACTTCCCATTTGTTTTTCTCTCTCCTGGACCCTGGTCACATACTGCTTATTCTCCCTTCTCCTAAAGTACCCAGGGTCAGACTTGTCTTTTCCTCTGTTTAGCCAGCTGCCCTCAGCCCTTGTCAAGGGGAAACTCCATAGCTTGGCTGCTCCTGGCCCAGTATCCACTAGCATACCCAAGCACCCATATTTACATAGCCAACCCTGACAGTGTCCTTGGATTCCTAAGAAATACATAAACAAAGCTGATGGCCCTATTTGTTACCCATTCACCCTCCACCTCTCTTCTTCTCCCCATCTCTCCTCTCCTTTAACTCTCTCTCCTCCCCTTTCTTCCTCCCATCTCCTTTCCTTCTCCTCTCCCTCACTCAGAGCTTCCTAATTCTGTGTTCAGATTCTGTGGAACCCTAACCTTCTCTTTGACTGGCCATAATAGAGAATGGGAACCCCACTTCTAAGTCTCATACTTGGCAGTACCATTGAAATTCCCACCAACTTTTTAAATGTCTTATTTTCATGGACACCTTTTGCATTTATATCTCTTGTATTTCTGAATATATCCCATCTCCTTCTCTCAGAGACAACTAGGTATCCACAGAATCTGAACATGGAATTAGGAAGCTCTGAGTTTAGATCTTACCTCAGATGCTTACTAGCTGTATAATCCTGAGTAAGTCACCTAACTGTTGTCTGCCTCAGTTTCCTTGTATATAAAATGGGAATAATTATGGCATTTATCTCCCAGGGTTGTGAGAATTGAATTTGAAATCAAAAGCACCATTCTATGTGCTTTATCTACGTGCTCATTTGATTCTCACAAATGACATAATATTTATAAAGTTCATTAGAATGGTGGCTAGCATATAGTAGGTGCTTTAAAACCCTTTTCCTCTTCCTTCCTCTCACCAAACAAAGATTTAAAAAAGAGGGGAAAGTGAGTCAATAAGGGCAGGCACCATATCCATCACATCTGACAATGTAGACAATGTTCCACATCCATTGTCCCTCAATTCTACAAAAAGTTCCCCCCAATTAAAATCATTTTTAATTGTCTGAAGTTTTAATTCGATATTCTCCTTCCTTGCCCTTTAAAAAAGTGGTTCATAGAGTGATAGTACTGGAAGGAACATTAGGACATAAATGCTAGAACTGAGAAGATCCTTAGAATATAGAATGTCAGAGCTGGGAGAGACCTTAGAACAGAGAATGTCAGAGCTGGGAGGGACCTTAGAACATGGAATGTCAGAGCCAAAAGAAGCCCTTGGACAAAAAATATTAGTGCTAGACACCTTAGTATGTTGGAGCTGGAGGAGACATTGGAACATAGAATGTTAGAACATAAAAGAAACAACTAGAACATGCAATGTTGGAGCTGGTGACCTTAGCATGTTGGAACTAAAGAAGGCTTAGACATCTAAATTTAAGAGCTAAAAGGGTTATTAGAACATAGAGTGTTAGAGCTGGAAGAACCTGACTCTGTTGACTGTTCTCTTTCCCTTCTCTCACACTTGAGTCAGTGACCATTGGTGTTGGTAGAAGAAAGGTCAACTACTCCTTCCCTAGCCTAACATCCCTGAATGTCTCCTTAGGGGTCTGCTAGAGATGGCACCCTGGATAGCAACTCCTCCAGAACTCAAGAGATACTGGACAAACTGTGATGCCCATTATGAGGATAGGTCTCTGAGCAACTCAGAAGTACATTTCCTCCCATGTCTAGGGATGCAGTCTTTTGAAGTAGGTGGTAAATTACTCATCTTCAGAAGGCACAATGTGCCCATCTGCTTCCACTGCAGGAAGTAGGGGGGTGGATGAGGAGTGACTGGGAGAGGGTGGAGGAACTGCATGTGGGACAAACACACAAATAAAAACCAACCCAAGAAAATGCACAGTTAGCAAATTGTGAGCTAACAAAGTAAACTAAATTCCTAAGGGAGACAAAGAGCCCAGGCACCCACCCACATGAGCAAGCTTCCTGGAGGCTGAGTGGAGTTACCACCTAGGAGCAAGGCAGCTGATAAGGCCATCAATCTCCTGATGTCCTTGTGTGCCAATCAGGACATTCCCACCCCCAACCCCAGCTCTCTATCATTGTGCTGCATCTGGGGGGCTACCCTGAAAAGACCAATATGACCCTTTCTTTTCCAATGAGGAGAGAAGGAGCCCATAGCTCAGAGATACCTGAGAGCAGCAGAAAGAACATTAGGTTAAAAGCTAAGAGATTCAAAAATCTAACACTCACCAAGTGACCTTGAGCAAGTTGTCTACTCTCTGGGCCTCAGGTTTCTAATCTATAAAATGGGGATTGAAGTAGAAGAGAGAATCTTTGAGATCCCTTTCCAGCATTCAGATCTAATCTTCGAACATTCTAAAAGCACTGGACCTGGAGTCAGGAGACCTGAGGCATAGATTCAAACCCTACCTCTGACATTTATTAGCTGGGACTAATGGGGAAATTGTTTACCTTCTCTCATCTTTATTTTTTCCCCCAAGTATAATGGGGTTAGTAAGATGAGCTATCTGCTTCACAAGTTCAGGACCAAAACACTTTCCAAGTCTTAAAAGACTATATATATAATTATGATTATTGGTCTATGCTCTGAGGACTCTTCTAGCTTTCACATCTTATATTGCATATTCCTAGCTTTCATATCGCATCTAAGATTCCTTCAGTCTTCAATTTTCTCTTAGAAAACAGATTTTTATTAATATCTAGTGCTTTCACATCACCTAGATTTCCCCCGTCTCCCTCTGCCTGCGTACTCCCATAGAGCCATCTATTATAACAAGGATTTTTTTAAAAGATAAAGGAAAGAAAAAAATTCAGCAAAACTGATCAATACATCAAAAAATACCCTGACAGCATATGCAATGTTCCACACGCATGGATGGATCATTGTAAAGGAGTCGGGAGAGGCATCTTCTTAGATTTTTTCTTTGAGACTAAGTTTGTTCTTTATAAATTCCCAACATTCATTTTCAAATGTTTTATGATCATTATTCTATTTACATTGTTGTAGTCATTGTGTAGCTTGTTTTTGTGGCTCTGTTTGCTCTGTATCAGCTTGTACACATCTTTCCCATGATTCTCTGTAGTCATCATATTTGCTATTTCTTATAATACAGTAAAATTCCATTACATTCAAGTATTGCAACAATTTAGCTATTCCCCAATCCATGGATATTTATTTTGTTTCTGTTCTTTTTGCCATCACAAAAAAAATGCTGCTCTAAGTAGTTTGGTGAATATAAGGACTTTTTTCATATCTATGGCCTCCTTGGTATATGTCTATTATGTCTTCTGAGTCAAAGGTCATAGATATTCTAGCACCTTTATTTGGATGATTTCAAATTGCTTTCCAGAATGGCTGAACTGATTTACAGTTCCACCAACAGTGCACCAGTATGGCTATTTTCCTACAAACACCCCACCCCACCCCGCCCCAAATATTGACTATTCTAATCTCTTGCTGTATTTGCCAATTTGCAGGGATGGTGTGAGGTAAAACCTCACCATTGTTTTGATTTGTAACTGTCTCATTATTCATGATTTGAATCATTTATGTGGCTGTTAATAGTTTGCAATTTTTCTTTTGAGAATTATTTGTTCATATACTTTCAGTCTCTAGTTTTCTATTATTGATAATATCATGATCTTGAAAGAGTACTGGAGTAAGGAAAACTGAATTTGAATTCTAGTTTAACCATTTATTACCTATATGACCCTGGGCAAGACACTTCCCCTTTCTGTAAAATAAGGGGGTTGGACTTGATGACCTAAAGTTTCTTCCACCTATAATCCTATGTTCTAACATTTTATGTTGTAAGGTTCCTCCCAGTTCTGACATTCTATGTCCTAAGGCCACTCCAAGTTCTGACATTCTGTGTTCTAATGCCCCCTCTAGTTCTGCTATTCTCTGTTCTAAAGGTCTGCCTAGTCTGACATCCTGTGTTATAAGGCCCTTCCAAATCTGACACTGTTTTTTATTTATTTAATTAATTTAGAATAATTTTACATGGTTACAAGATTCATGTTCTTTCCCTCCCCTCCCCCCAACCCGTCCCATAGCCGAAATGCAATTCCACTAGGTTTTACATGTGTCATTGATCAAGACCTATTTTCATATTATTGATATTTGCATTTAGAGTCTACATCCCCAATCATATCCCCATCAAACCATGTGATCAAGCAGTTGTTTTTCTTCTGTGTTTCTGCTCCCACAGTTCTTTCTCTGGATGTGGATAGCTTTCTTTCTCATAAGTCCCTCAGAATTGTCCTGGATCATTGCATTGCTGCTAGTTGAGAAGTCCATTACATTGGATTGTGCCACAGTGTATAGGTCTCTGTGTACAATGTTCTCCTGGTTCTGCTCCTTTCACTCTGCATCAGTTCCTGGAGGTCATTCCAGCTCACATGGAATTCCTCCAGTTCATTATTCCTTTGAGCACAATAGTATTCCGTCACCAACAGATACCACAATTTGTTCAGCCATTCCCCAATCAAAGGGCATCGCCTCGTTTTCTATTTTTTTGCCACCACAAAGAACGCAGCTATAAATATTTTTGTACAACTGACACTGTTTTAAGACTTCTCTCAACTCTGACATTTTATATATTAAGGCCCCTTCCATCTCTAACTTCCTATGTTCTAAAGTCCCTTCTAACTCTAACATTCTACATCCTTAAGCTCATTCTATCCCTGACATTCCATTGTTTTATGACCCCAGAGATGTAGCCACCCCATCTCCTTCATCAGACAAGATGATGAAAAGGGAAGGGAAGAATTCAGCTGGGCATACTTATATATAGTGAGAGTAGTGTAAACAAAAATAACAGTAAAAGACTTTATAGCTCTTGGGTTCTTAAAATTTTTTTATTATATTTTTCTTTTTCACATTAGCATAGATGCAATGTTTAATAATCATCTTCTACAATTTTACAATCTATGTTCTCTCCCTCCCTCCTTCTCTTTTCCCCTTCCTGAGTCAGCAGATAATAGACATCATGTCTATGGCATCTCAAGTTAGCTTCCTAATCCTTTGTGATTCAAGCATTATCATTCCCAGATGGGAACACTGAGGATCAGAGAGGAGAAATTACTTTTCTCCAGATTACATTCGCCCATATGATTAGTGGCAGAGCTAGGTCCTAAACAGGTCTTCTGACTACCCTGTCTAGTTCTCCGTCCATTTTGCCACATTCTTTTATGTGAAAAATTATATTCATTTCCACAGGGGACTTCTGGAGACAGTGAGTCCTTTCATCTACAAAGGAGAAACTCTGATAGAAATTATTTCAGGTAGGCAGCAGGACCAATGGGGAAGATATATGTGGCAATGGAAATGCTTTTATTGTAGCTGATGGAAGATAAACTGGAAGGGGGAAAGAATGAAGTCAGATGAAGTAGAGTCAAGCATTTATTAAGCACCTACTATGTGTGCTAAGCTCTGGGGATACAAAGGAAAGACAAAACCAGTTTGGACCCTCCAGGAATTCACAGTCGGGTAGTGGAAAAAACAAACAAGATTCAGACAGTATAAACGAATAAAGGGAAAGCACTAGTGTTGAGTTCTTCCTGAGGATGGGGCTTCAGCTGAGACTTGAAGGAAGCCAGGCAGTGGAGGCCTCCCCAGAGGGGGAGACATTCTAGATGGGGGGGGGCAGCCCAAGAACATGTCCAGAACAAGGAGATGGGGTGTCTTAGGTGAGGAACAGCAAGGAAACCAGTGTCTGGAAGGACAGGATGGGGCCAAATAACGAATAGCTTTAAAAGGCAAACAAGAGTTTGTATTTCATCCTGAGGTTATAGAGAACCACTGGAGTTTATTGAGTGTGTATGTGTGAGTGTGTGAGTGTGTGTGTGTGAGTGTGTAAGTGTGTGTGTGTGTTGAGGCTAGGGACGGGGGCCAGGGAAGGATGTGGTCAGACCTGCACTTAAGGAAGATCACTTTGTCAGCTGAGTGAAGAATGAATTGTAGTGGGGGGGAGACTTGAGGCAGAGAGCCCAACCAGCAGGCTACTCCATTGGTCCTCTGGGATATCATGAGGGCCTGTCCCAGGGCACTGCAAATGTCAGATTAGAGGAGAGCACGTAGATGACTGGTGACGTGAAGATAGAATTGATGATACTGGGCAAGAGATTAGATGGGGTAGGGTGAGAGAGAGAGTGCAGAGTTGAGGATGACACCTAGGTTGTGAGCCTTGGTCATTAGGATGGCCGTACCCTTGGCAATAATAGGGAAGGGGGTGGAGGCAGCTAGGTGGCTTAGAGGATAGAGAATCAGGGCTGGAGATAGGAGGTCCTGGATTTAAATCTGGCTTCAGACATTTCCTAGCTGTGTGACCTTGGATAAGTCACTCAACCCCAATTGCCTATCCCTTACCGCTCTTCTATAATGGAACCAATATCCAGTATTGATTCCAAGACAGACGATAAGGGATTTTTAGAAACAGGGAAATTAGGAATAGGTTAGATTTGGGAGGAAAGACAATGACTTTGGTATTAGACTTGTTGAGCTTGGGATGTAGATGGAACATTCAGTTTGAGATGTCCAATTGGCAATTGGACATATGAAAACGGAGGTCGGGGAAGAGAGCAGGACTGATCAAAGAGAGCCGAGAATCATCTGCCGAGAGAAGATTGTTGAATCCCTGGGAGTGAATGAGGTCACTAAGTTAGATAGTATTGAGGGAGAAGCCAAGAGGACCCAGGACAGAGTTTTGGGGCTATTCATGATTAGCGGGCTATAATGTGGATGAAGATTCAGCAAAGGAGACTGAAAAAGAGGCTTCTCTTGCAATAGAGCAGGCAGAGGGCCTTCCCTCGGGTGGCAGCTATGGGAGCAGAAAATAGAGACGAGGCCCTTTCATTTTGACCCTTTCAAGGGTCCTTGTGTCTGAGCAGGAAAGAGAGAGTGCAGAATGCTCTGTGGAATTAAATGGATGTTGAGGAGTGATTGAACAATATGGAGAATAGAAAAGTGAATTACTTATGCTCAGAGGGAATCAATAGATTTGCAGCTAGAAAGGACTGAGGAACATAGAATATTAGAATATAAACTGTCAAAGCTGGGAAAGCCCTTAGAACACAGAAATGTCAGAATTAGGAGGGGCTTTGGAGCCTAGAACGCCAGGGCTACGAGGGGACTTAGAGCACAGAATGCCAGAGCTGGGAGGACCCTTAAAACCTATGGTATTAGAGCATAGAATGTTAGAATATTGAATTCACCCAGGACTCTTATTATTAAGGGAACTTGAACCAAGTCACTTAACCTGCCTGGGCATCAGTTTCCTCATCTGTAAGACCATCGGGCTTTTGTGGTCTTTTCCAGCCCTCACGTCATGAGCCTGTGATTCTGTGAACTTCATCGCTGGAAGGCTACTCAGAACATAAAATGTTAGAGCTGGAAAGGCCCATCAAGAGAGCTGACACAAGTAACAGGGCCTCCGCTTGACCTCACATTTTCCGACTGTAAATCCAGGATCCTCATCCCAGGATGACTCTGTCTGGTTCTGAGTTCATCCCCTCCAGCCCTCCAGCCCAGGCCCCAAAAGCCTATGTGGTGCAGTAGAAATGCCCCAGCGGTGGGCTATGATGGGCCCGGAGCAATAGGAGTGGGGGATGTAGCCTGAGCAAAGGAAGGGAGGTGATTGTATGTGGCATGCAGGAACCTGTGGTGTGGAACCAGCAAAAAACAATACAGGGAAACCGGACTGGAATATTACCAGGGAAGGAAATACACCCTTCTCAGTTTGGGCAGCCTGGGATGAACCTCTGATGACTTACCCTAGAGTCGTCTCTACCTGTGTCACTGAGCAAAGTTAGGCTCGTGGGGGGGGGGGGAGGATGTCTATGCACTCCTGGGTGGTTTTGTGTTCGAGACTTGAGTCCGGGTGTGATTATAAAAGGCTGAGCATTCCAGTGTGTGTGTATGTGGGTGTACAGGTGGAAGGGGTGATGCAAACGTGTGGGAGAGATCATCTTTGAGTGATTCTCTGTGGGAAGGGGAAAGTGACTGCTCTGTGTGACGAGGAGGACCAGTGTGCATGCGATTGTCCCTGTAGCTCTGTGTGTGTGTGTATGTGTGTGTGTGTGTGTGTGTGTGTGTGTGTGTGTGTGTGTCTGTGTGTGCATAGCTGTTTGTGAGCAAGCAGGCGTGATGCCTCGGAGAGCCCAGGACACCTGGTCAATCCAGCAGAATTAGTTTATGTGGTTGTAGGCAGGGAGGACAGCCATGGTTTAGCCTTGCCTCCTGGGATAGATTTAAAAATAATCTTATTAACTCCTTAGCTAGGTGGAAGCAGGGGCCCCTCCTGCCTCTCCTCACACCTCCAGTGAGATTAGATGCACGCAGAGATTAATTATTTCAAAAAAGAACTGGGTCGGCTGCTCACTGGCCAAATCACAAAGGCTATTAATGCCCAGTCGCTTTTAATTACCTTCCAGGCACACAGATCTTCCAGTCAATCATCAGAAGTGGCTTCCTTGGGGTGAAAAGCTGTCGACCAAGTCAGGAAACTTGGATTCTACCATTACCAGTTCTAAGCTGTGTGACCTTGGGCCAGTCTCTTTGCCTCTTTGGGCCTCAATGTTTTTCTTCTCTATAAAATAAGGGCTTGGGGGCAGCAAGGTGGCACAGTGGATTGAGAGCCAGACCTAGAGACAGGAAGTCCTGCATTCAGATTTGGCTTCAGACATTTCCTAGCTGTGTGACCCTGGGCAAGTCACTTAACCCCCATTGCCTAGCCCTTCCCTTGGTACCAATACATAGTATTGATTCGAAGACAGAAGGTAAGGATTTTTTAAAAGGGGGCGGGGCAGTATTAGACTAAATGCTCTCTAGTCTCTTCCAGTTTTACTGTTTTGTATTTATTGGATTCTTTCCTGAAAAGAAACTACGTCTACCTGCCCTCCAAGGGCTGCCTCAGGAAGCCAGAAAAGGATCTCAGACCTCAAAGTCTAGCTTGGAGGACAGGTCCTATACAGTGAATAAATGGAGAGTGAAGAAACATAAAACTGCAAACTGTTTATTGATAGGAGGGATGGTCAAGGAAGCAAGAGATCAGTGTCACCCCCACAGGACTTAGAGCCCTCCTCCAAAAAATCTAGAGCATAGAATGTTAAAACATATGATGTCAGGGCACCTAGGTAACACAGTGAATAGTGTTGGGCCTGAAATCAGGAAGACAAGTGTTCCTGAGGTCAAATCTGGCCTCAGACACTTCCTAGCTGGGTGACCCTGGGCAAGTCACTTAACCCCCACTGCCTAGCCCTTACCAGTCTTCTGCCTTGGAACGGATACTTAGTATTGATTCTAGGATAGAAGGTGAAGGTTTGAAAAAATATGATGTCAAAATTAGGAGGAACCTTAGAACACAGAATATCAGAGCTAGGAGAGACCTTAGAACAGAGAATGTCAGAGCTGGGAGAGACCTTAGAATAGAGAATGTCAGAGCTGGGAGAGACCTTAGAACAGAGAATGTCAGAGCTGGGAGAGACCTTAGAACAGAGAGTGTCAGAGCCAGGAGGGGCCTCAGAACACAGAATGTCAGAGCTGGGAGAGCCCCTAGAATGCAGAATAGCAAAGACAGAAGGGATCTTATAGTCAATAATGAACATTTATAAGATGCTTACTATGTGCCTGGGGCTGTGCTAAATAAATGCTGGGGATACTAAGTGAGCAGAAAAGATGTAGTCCAACCCCCTCACTTTTTAGTTGAGGCAACTAAGATACATAGAAGAGAAATGCCTTGTCCCATTTCACACAGGAAGTGAGTAGCAGAGACAGAATTCTAACCCGAATGTTTCTGTTGCCAAGTCCAATGTTTTATCCGCTGTGCTACCTACCTACCTTTGCACCTCGGTTTCTTCATCTATACCATAGTGTATGATAATAAAGTAGACACAGCGCATAGAGGGCTAGTGGCATTAGAGAAAGGAAGACCTACATTCAAGTTCTGATTTGAAAACCAATCAGCTGTGTGACCTTGGAACTAGTCACTTAACCTCTTAGTTTCCCCGACAACTCTCTAAGACTCTAAGGTAGACAGGAGTTGCTGATTTGCATCGGTGGAGAGAGTTTCCACACCAGGAAGTTCTCTGCACAAATGGAATTTTGGATCCAAACCTCCAATCCCTTTGCTCCTCAAAAAAATGTTCTACGTGAATGCATCATATCTTCCTAATAGACTCGGAACTCCAGGAGGACCAGAGCCTTATCTAAACCTTGTTTCTCATCCAAAGATTTGCATAGTTCACAGGCTAAGCCATAGTAAGAGTTTCCTAAATATCTTTCTTTCTTTTTTTAAATTAAAATGTTCGTTGTGGAATGATCAACCGTGAAAGACTGAGCTACTCTCAGCAATACACTGATCCAGGACAATTGCGGAAGACTTAGGACAAAGAATGCTGTCCACCTCCAGAGAAAGAACTGTTAGCATCAGAATGCAGAATAAAGCATGCTTTTTTCACTTTGGTTTATCTGAATTTTTATTTGGGGGTTTTGGTTTTATAGAAATATTGAAAGGTGTTTTGCATGATAATACACATATAATCCAAATCAAATTGTTTATCAGCTCCAGGAAGGGAAGGAGAGAAACAAACCGAATCTTAGAACTTTAGATAACATATCTGGACATTTATAATATCATGTAATTGGAAAAATAAAATATCTTTACAATATTTTTTAATTAAAATTTTCCTTTTCTCAATTAGCAAGCATTTATTTTCTATTTGCACTCCTGTCCCCATTAGAAAAAAAGAAAGAAGAAACTCTTCTAAGAAATGCTCATAGTCAAGCAAATCTAATTCCCACATTGGCCATGTAAAAACACATGTCTTTTTCTACATCTCGAATCCATCACTTTTCTGATAGGTGGTGGGGAACATGCTTATCCATTAGTCTTCTAGAATCATGACTGGTTGTTGCATTGATGAGAATTCTTAAGTCTTGCAAAGTTTTTGCCTTTACAATGTTGTTTTTACTATATAAACTCTTCTGGTTCTGCTCACTTCACTCTGCATCAGTTTATGTATCTTCCTAGGTTTCTCTAAAACCAGCCCTTTTATCATTTCTTAAGGCAGAATGAAATTCCATCATATCCATATATTGCCATTTGTTCAAGCCTTCACTAATTGATGAGTGCTATCTTTGGTTCTTATCCTTTGCCACTACCAAAATATCTGCCATGAAGATTGGTACATAAATATCTCCTAGCCTCTTTAAGGTATTGGCCTAGAAAGGATATCACTGGTTCAAAGAGAATGCAGAGTTTCATAATATCTTGGGTATAGTTCAGCATTGCATTCCTGAAAGTTTGAACCAGTTCACAGTTCTGTCATCTTGAAATGTGGTTGACCATTGCTTTGATTAGAATTTCCTGTCCCTCCTTCTTGTTTCTCTTGATTCTTTCATTTGTATTTCAATGTTTTTTATACAGCTCTGATATTTTAATCAGAATTTCTTGGAAATCCTCTATTTCCTTAAAAATCCATTTCCCTCCTGTATTATACTCAGTTTTTCTGGGTAAGTTATATTTCTTGGTTGTATATCTATATCTTTTGCCTTCTGGAATATCATATTCCAAACTCTCTGATCCTTTTAATTTAAAAGTGGCTACATAAATCTTGTTCATTTCTGACTGTGGTTCCTTGATACTTGAACTCTTTCTTTCTAGCTGCTTGCAGAATTTTCTTTGACCTGGGAAGCTCTGGATTTGGACCTTAATATTTCTGGGAGGTTTTGTTTTGGGGGTTCTTTCAAAAGTTGACCAGCATATTGTTTTAACTTTGCCTTCTGGTTATTATAGATATAGGGAATTTTATTATTTTATTTCATGAAAAATTATATTGAGGGTTTTTGTCTTAATTTTCTTTTTTAATTTTTAAAAATTTTTTATTAAAAATTTTTAATTTTAATGTCTTTGATTCAAAGATACTTTATTTTCCTAATTACATGTAATAATAATTTCAACCTATGTTTTCCAAAATTATAATATCCAAACTATCACCTTCTCTCCTTTCCCTCTTCCCACTCAGAGATAGTAATTTGATCTGAGTCATACAAGTATTATTATGCAAAATATACTTCCATATTGGCCACTGTTTTAAGAGAACTTTCATACAAAACAAAAACCCCAAAATAAAACCATGAATACACTAATATAAAAGATAGTATGCTTTGATCTGCATCAATCCAACAACTCAGTTCTTTCCCTGTCATAAGTCTTTCAGAATTGTCCCAGATCATTGCATTTCCAAGAGTAGCCAAGTTTTCACAATTGATCATCATACAATATTGCTCTTAGGTCATTTTCCGTTTTTTAATATCTCTTTGGAATATAGACCAGTAGTGGTATTATAGGATCAAAGAGCATGGACTGTTTTGTAGCCCTTTGGACATAGTTCCAAATTGCCCTTAGATCAGTTCACAACTCCACCAACAATGTATTTGTGTCCCAATTTTGCCACATCCCCTCTGAGATTTATCACTTTCCTCTCATGTTGGCCAATCTGATAGGTGTGAGGTGGTATCTCAGCATTGTTTTAATTTGCATGTCTCTAATCAAGAGGGATTTAGAACATTTTTAATATGATTATTGATAGCTTTGATTTCTTCATCTGAAAATTGCTTGTTCACATCCTTTGACCATTTGTCAACTTGTATTCTTATAAATTTGACTTTGTTCTGTATAGAATTGAGAAATTAAACCTTTATCGAAGAAATTTGTTGTAAAATTTTTCTCCCAGTTTGTTGTTTTCCTTCTAATCGTGGACAGTTTATTGATGGCTTGTTCAACTTCTTTTTCTGAGATGGGATTATTTAAGTATTCTATTTCTTCTTCTGTTAATCCAGACAATTTATATTTTTGTAAATATTGATCCATTTCACCTAGATTTCTATATTTATTAACATATAATTGGGCAAAATAGCTCTTAATAATTGCCTTAATTTCCTCTTCATTAGAGGAGACATCACTCTTTTCATTCATGATATTGTTAATTTGATTCTCTTCTTTTTCTTAATTAGATTAACCAATACTTTATTTTATTTGCTTTTTCAAAATACCAGCTCCTAGTCTTATTTATTAATTCAATAGTTCATCCTTTGATTTTTGGGATGTCCAATTTGGTCTTTATCTGAGGATTTTTAATTTGTTGTTGTTTTTTTAGTTTTTTAATTGCATGCCCAAATCATTAATCTCCTCTTTCTCTTTTTTGTTATTTGGCATTTGATGATATAAATTTTCCCCTGAGTACTGCTTTTGCTACACCCCATAAATTTTGATATGTGGTTTCCTCGTTGTCATTCTCTTCAATGAAATCAGTAATTGTTTCTATGATTTGTTCTTTAACCTACCAGTTTTGGAGAATAAGATTATTTAATTTCCAATTAATTTTTAATTTGTCTCTCTATGAACCCTTAATAATTATAATTTTTTATCACATTATGATCTGAAAAAGTTGTATTTATTATTTCTGCTTTCCTGCATTTGTTTGCAATGTTTTTATGCACTAGTATATGTTCAATCTTTGTAAATGTACCTTTGCTGCTTAAAAGAAGGTATATTACTTTTATCTCTATTTACTTTTCTCCATATGTCTATTAACTCTAATTTTTCCAAGACTTCATTCATATCTCTTACTTCTTTCCTACTTAGTTTTTGGTTTGATTCATCTAGATCTGATAGAGGAAGGTTGAGATCTCTCACTAATGTACTTTTATTATCTATTTCCTCCTTAAGCTCTAATAGTTTCTCCTTTAAAAATCTGGATGCAATACCATTTGGCACATAAGTGTTGAGTACTGATATTTCTTCATTGTCTATACTGCCTTTTATCAGGATATAATTACCTTCCTTATCTCTTTTAATCAGATCTATTTTTACTTTGGCTTTGTCAGTTATCATGATTGTGACTCCTGCCTTCTTTTTCTCAGTTGATGCCCAATAAATTCTGCTCTGTCCTCTTACTTTTACCATGTGTGTGTCTACCTACCTCATGTGTGTTTCTTGTAGACAATATATGGTAGGATTTTGGTTTTTAATCCACTCTTCTATCTGTTTCCATTTTATAGGTGAGTTCATCCCATTCACATTGAGTTGTGATTACTACCTGTGTATTCCCCATCATTCTTTATCTCTTTTAATTAGATATATTTTTGCTTTTGCTTTATCTGAGATTATGATTGCTACTTCTGATTTTTTTACTTCAGATGATATACAATAAATTCTGTTCAGTCCTTTACCTTTATTCTGTGTGTGTCTTCCTACCTCAAATGTCTTTATTTTAAGCAATATATCATAGGATTTTGGTTTTTAATCCATTCCTATTTTATGGATGAGTTCATCCTATTCATATTCATGATAATGATTACCAACTGTATATTCCCCTCCATTCTTTAATGTGGAGGCTGCTAAATCCTGTATAATCCTGGCTGTAGCTCCTTGGTATTTGAATTGTTTCTTTCTGCCTGTTTGCAGTATTTTCTCCTTGATTTGGGAGCTCTCCAACTTAGCTACATTATTCCTGGGAGTTGTTATTTAGGGATTTATTTTCAATTTTTATTTTCAAAAATGATCTATAGATTCTTTTAATTTCTATTTTACTTTTTTGTTTAAGAATATCAGAGCAAAAGATCCCAGCTTTTGGAATAAGAACACACTATCTGACAAAAACTACTGAGAGAAAACTGGAAAACTGTGGCAAAAATTAGGTTTAGATCAATATCTCACACCTTATACCAAGATAAGTTCAAAATGGGTATATTATTTAAACATAAATAGTGATAGAGATATTATAAGTAAATTATAAGTGATAGTGATATTATAAGTAAATTATAAGTGATAGTGATATTATAAGTAAATTAGGTGAACATGGAATAGTATACATGCCAGATATATAGAGAAGGGAAGAATTTAAGACCAAGCAAGAGATAGAGAACATTACAAGATGTGTGTTTTCTTTGATCATTTCTTGTATTATGATGTCCAGGCTTTTTTTTATCATGGTTTTCAAGTAGTCCAGTAATTTTTAAATTGTCTCTCATGGATCTATTTTTCAGGTCAGTTGTTTTTACAATGAGATATTTCATGCTTAATTTTTTTTTCATTCTTTTGATTTTGTTTTGTTTCTTGATATCTTGTCAAGCCATTAGCTTCTAGTTGCCCAATTCTATTTTTTAAGGAATGATTGTCTTCTGTGAGCTTTTGAACCTCCTCTTTTATTTTACCAATTTTGTTATTTTCTTCTTGCATTGCTTTCATTTCTCTTCCCCATTTTTCTTCTTCCTCTCTTAATTGATTTTTAAATCCTTTTTTAAGCTCTTCCAGAGTCTGAGCCCAATTCATATTTTTCTTTGAAGTTTTGAATGTATTTAATGCTTTCACTATCTCCTTCTGTGTCTATGACTTGCTTTTCTTTGTCTTCATAAACATTTTTTGATATTTTAGTTGTTTGGGGTTTGGGATAGTTTTTTGGATATTTGCTCATTTTTCTAGTCTTTTTCTTCACTTTCACTTTTATCATAAAGGTGGGCTCTGTTCCCAGAGGAGAGAGGGAACTCTCTTAAACTTCAGCTTTTCCTTGCTTCTATTCTTAGCTCTATTTCTGGGATCCTGCATGTTTAATTTCTTCCAAGGGATGATGACCTGTGGCTGGAAGCTCTGATTCACCTCCTACTGCAGATTCAATCACCCCCTGAGAGAGATGATGACTTGCAGAGCTCAGAGCACTGTGAGTTACCCTTTTCTGGGGCTCAGAATCTGGCCTCAGGGTTGAGCAGGGTCTTTTGGCCTTGCCCTGGCCTTGATCAGGTCAGGCATACTATGGTACACATCAATTCATTCTTTCTAATCTTCTCAAAGAGTCATTAACTTCTATTTGGTCCAATCTAAATTTTAAGGAATATTTAGCTTGGGTAAAGTTTTGCACATCTCATACCAAACTGTTAATTCTCTTTCCAATTCTTTTTTCATAGATCTCATTTCTTTTCTAATTATTTTCTCTAGAGATGACATTTAATCTATAAAATAATTTTTACCTCTTTTCAATAGTTCTTATTTCATCCTTTCCAGGAATCTTAGTTGAACTTTTGTGTTTTCCCTTGAGCATGTGCTTTTAAAATGTTTTGGAGTTATTCTCTACTTCTGAATCTCTTAAGCTTTTCTGGCTCCAAAATAACTCTTAATGTAGGATTCTTTTTTTGTTTGTTTGTCTGCTCTTTTTTGAAGCTGTATTTCCTTATTCTAAACTTTGTTTTAGGGTCAAGTTCTGGGTAATTCTGGAGGGAATTGTCAGACCAAGATTGTCCTGTTTTGTATCTTCTTGGGTTCTTTTGCTACTTTCTTAGAATGTTAAGTATTATGCTATTCCAGGATCTCAGAGAGTTCAGGCTGGGGACCTACAAGATTTCAGTTCTCCCAAAGCAATCTTATCTAGGGCAAAGTCTGACCCCAGCACTCTACCTTCTGTGTCATCACTATGCCTACCTACTTGAAGTATTCTGCCCACCTCTTAAAGAGAAGTGATAGACTACAGAATGAGACATACATTTTCAGACATAATCAATGCGTATATTCATTTGCTCAACTATATTTATTTGCTACAAGACAGTTCTTATTTGGGGAATAGTGAGCATAGAAGATTGTATTTGGGAGTGTTAATGATGCAAGAGAAATTGAAAATTGAAAATATACAGAAGAAAGCAGAAGGAAAGTCCAGGAGATACAAATAAGTAGAGAGGTGTTACTACCATCATGCAAAACTTAATGTTACTTTAAAAATAAGCTGTACATAAAAAAGATTCCTAGTTTTACAGCCATACCCCTCTTTCTCGTCTTTACATGGAAAGTTCATATTGTTGATTTTTGTTGAGTTCATAATATAAGACATATGTGATGACTATCTAATATAAAGATCTGTCTGGTTTGAAAAACACAATATGCATGATGACTATAACAATGTAAGTGGAAATAAAAACAAAATAACAAAAATAAATGTTGCAAAATTACAAAGAATAAACCTGGACTCAAAGAAGAGAGATGAGAGGACTCTCACACCCCGTTTCTTTGTAGAGGAATTGTTCCATTGTGAAACTTTATATAAATTTTCTTTTTTTTTTAAAACCCATATGTCTTTATTAGAAGCAATCCTGCATATTGGTTTCAAGAGAGAAGAGCACTAAGGGCTAGGCAATGGTAGTTAAGGGATTTGCCCAGGATCACACAGATAGGAAGCATCTGAGACCACATTTGAATCTAGGACCTCCCATCTCTAGTACTGGCTCTCAATCCACACTGAGCCACTTTGCTGCCCCCAAATATAGTTTCAATCTTTTTAAATATATTGATCTGTTTGAGTAATTTTTTTCCTCTTTTCTTCTTTTTCTTTTTTCTTTAAAAATATTCTTTTTATGGGATAGCTCTCTGGGTTAGAAAGGAGGAGAGGGGGAGAAATTCTAGTTATTTAAAAACAAAAGGAATTAATAAAATTTATTTAAAAATTTTAACAGATATGGCTGACTTGGGAGTCACATTTTATGGAATCTGGCTACCCCAACTCCAAGACAGTAATTTCTATCTTTGTGGGGAGGAAGAGGAGGCTCATACCAGCACCACCAGTAGCTTAGTGAGGAAGTGGCAGGCAAGATCAGCGACTACCATAGCTGGGTGGTCTTTTCTATGCTCTTCAAAAAGAGAACAGGCTAGAATTATAAATATCTACCACACATCAAGTATCTATAGTGTAAAAATAAAAAGTGACCTGTGAAAATAAAGGGCAAAAAACTATGCAAATAAAGGTTCAAAAAGCTGTTCAGATACTTTTGATAGATGTATTCAAAATTATCTTCAGTGATAAAGTGAAGTGAAGCTTATAGATGAACTTCCCTTCAGGGTCAGGCACAAGGATGCTAAAGAGACTCTTGTTATAAAAAATAAACTATTTATTGAAATATAGAAGGATAAAAGGATTTCTAACTCTAAGGGATTCTAACTCCACCCAAATAAAACTCCTTGGTTCCACAAGGAACCACTTCTCCTGTGTTTCACAGGCTACACTAATCCTTCCTGATCTGACTAACTCAAATTTTTACCTTTCTAAATAAAACCAACAATATTATCCTTATAATTCTTAACTTCACCTCAAGTTATAACATAACAAAGGCTAGCTGGTTGAGTCTCAACAAGAATCAAGTTAGAACTCTGAGCCTTAGTAGACTCAAGAGTCCAAACCAAAGACCAGGTCTTTCTTTGGTCTTCTCAGAGTTAAATCAAACTATAAAAACCACAATAGATAGTCAATAGTGTTTCCCAAGTTGGAAAAAGAAAACACTAAGCTCCTTAAGGTCTTTCTCTCAGACCATGAGAGGCAAAGATGTTACCTCCTCTAGCCCTAAGAGGGTGAATCCCTGTGTGTGTGTGACTCTGCCAAATGTCAGAGACCAACTGGCAGAGACAAAAACCATTACATTTGAAACTGACACTCTGTCTTAGTTCTATTAGAAACTCCAATTTTTTCTCAAGCCAGCTTCTCTACTTCTTATCTCTAAGCTAATAAAACAATATTTATTTTCTAATATCATCCTTATATGCTCTTCAAAAAAAGAATAGGCTAGAATTGTAACTATCTACAATACATCAAGTATTTATAGGAAGGAAGGAAGGAAGGAAGGAAGGAAGGGAGAAAGAAAGAAAGGAGGGAGGGAGGGAGGGAAAGAAAGGAAGAAAAAAAGAAAGTACCTCTCCATTACAATTATATTGTACTAATTCTAAATATATTTGTGCCTATTTATATGTATAGATCCCATTTTCCCTGATAAATTGTAAGCTCCTGAAAGTCAGTTTGGTTGTTCTTTTTGTATTCCTAGTGCCCAGCACATAATAGGTGTCTAATATGAGTTGAATTTTCTTAACTCTTACAATACAAAGTCTGTTTCAAGGCAGAACAGCAAGAGCCAGGCAATTGGAGTTAAGTGACTTGCCCAGGGTCACGTAGCTAAGAAGTGTCCGAGGCCACACTTGAACCCAGGACCTCCAATCTCAAGGCCTGGCTCTCTGTCCACTGAGCCACCTAGCTGCCCCTCTCCTATGTGTTTCATGACTGGTTGATTATTCTCACTTCTTAACTGTTATCAGGCAGTCGATGATTTCCTTCAACTCAGTCTGGATCTATTCATTTGAAGCAGTTACTGAAATGAGAAGCTTCTTGGGGCATATACACAATTCTGCAGGACTTTAGGGCAGCATAGCATCAAAAAAAGCCCATGCCAGTGACTTTTCTAATTGGATGTAATTCATGGGAGACACTTATTAATCTCCTATTAGATACACAGATTGGTCTGATGCTAGGGATACAAAGTTGGAAAATTCCATCTTGCCTGATCTCACAAAACTTCCACTCCAATAACAGTTTCCTTCCCAGCCTTGAGATCTCTTTGGCTGGTATGAACCCAAGCCCTCTGGGTTATCGACTAACAGCATGGTGCCATGGAAAGAGTACTGTGTTTGACGTCAAGGGCCTTAAGACAATATCCTGCTTCTGCTACTTACTATGGGTGTGATTTGGGGGAGCTCATTTCACTCATAAAGACTCCAGTTTCCTCGTCTGTAAAACAAGGGGGTTAGCCTTGATGCCCTCAAAGGTTCTGTCCATCTCTGTAACTATTTCGTGATATCTTGAAACCTTCCTATTTCCTCTGACCTACTTCTTTCCTCTGGATCTTCTGCTCCCAGACTTTTTGCTATCTATCCATCTATCTGGAGAAAGAAAACTAAAAGAAAGATGACAGAGATGACACATATGTGTGTCCCTTCCCCAATTGTGAACCAACACCATGACTGCCTTTTCTCCAACTGAGGAAAAGGTTTCTCCCTGGCTGGCTGGCTCTTTCTTCCTTTTCTTTCTCTTTCTTTTGTGAGGGAAATTGCTCTCTGCCTCCCCCCACCCAATACCTCTCTCCTGACCAATTACTTAGCTTGCATCACCATAGTATAAAAGTTTACATCGAAATGTTTCCATGGCAACCATCACACATGAGATCAGATACATCTGCTCCTGGTTTTTGAAGCAACTGAATCCTTTTCCCAGTTACAGGTCTGACCTTCCCAAAGCTTAATGCTCTGGAAAACACAGTGAAGCAAGACCCACTGAGGCTGTTAAAAGCCATAGCCAGGACTACACCAGAACAGATATGTCCTTTGATATACTGAAATGCCCCACTCTTGAAAAATTCTTGGTAATAATAATAGCTAACGGTTAGCATCTATTTAAGGTTTTCTTTACAAATATTATCTCAAATGATCCTCACGACCACCCTGGGAATGAGGGATTATTATTATTCATTCCCAGTTTACAAATGAGGAAACTGAGGCAGACAGAAATGAATTGACTTGCCCAAGGTCACACAACTAGTAAGTGTTTGAGGTGAGACTCGGATTCAAGTCTTCCTGACTCCAAGTCCTGCCCTGAATGGCCTCAGATCTTTGCATAAAGAGTCTGAAGTTTTCCATAGGGAAAAGGATTTTCCCACTGACTTCTGTATTTGTTCCTCAGAAAATATTGGAGACCCAAGCCTAGCAAGCTGATAATGGGGCTCCAGTGGAACAGACCAATGGAAGAAAAAAGGTTTCTGGGACTGTTTGTAAAACTCTGCCCTATGTGGACCTTTCCCAAGGTGACATCCCCAGGATGTCCACAGGGCAGAGATCCAGGAGGCTCTTGCTTTGCTGGAGGAGCTGTCTAATAAGGTGGTCCAGCTCAGCCCAGGAACAGAGATGTCAGTGGTTAGGACCACCTGGAAGGGGCTTCTTCTGCCCTTTGAATTCTTAGTCCAAATCAATTCAGTTCCAAATATTTTTAAACCTCCAAAGTGCGAGCTTGTTTACTAGGTACTGATAATGGCCGGGCAAAAAAAAGAAACTATCCTTGCCTTCAAGGGGTTTATCTTCCATTGGGAAAAATGACTCACCTTTCTCTAACTCTTCGATGTTTACAAAAGTGTTTCTTCACAGTAAATTTATGAGGTCGGTAGTACAAGTTCTCATTTTATAGAGGAGAACACAGGGGTTAGAAAGACAAAGTGACTCGTCCTGAGTCATGGAGCTACTAAATGTTAGAAGACCAGGTCTATGGGAGCAATGTAGCACAGTGGATAGAGCACCAGGCCTGGAGATAGGAGGATCTGGGTTCAAATCTGGCCTCAGACACTTCCTAGTTGTGTGGCCCTGGGCAAGTCACTTAACTCCTATTGCCTAGCCTTTACTGCCCTTAAGCCTGAGAACTGATAGTATCAATTCTAAGACAGAAGGCAACAGTTTAAAAAAAATTGATATTAAGACAGAAAGTAAGAGTAAAAAACAAATAAAAAAAAACCCAGGTCACTGACTCTAAGGCCAATACTCTCTTTTTTTAAAAAGTTCAATTTTTTTTATTTTCAATTTTTCTCAATTTTTTCAATTTTATTTTCAATTTTTATTGGTATTCTTTGTTTTTATATGACTTTTGTCTCCCAAGATGCTCTTTTCTCCTGTCCCCTGCCCAGCTCCAAGAGAACTGTCCCATATCACAAACAGAAGAAGAACAAAACAAAACGGTGTAACAAAACTTAACAACACATAAGACAAGTCTGACATTATAAGTCATGAGCCAACCCCATAGACCCCAATGTATTTGTCACTGCGTATCTGAATCTGGTCTTGAAAATACCTGTTATGGTACTCTAGGCCTTGCCATGTGTCCTGCTTTTACTCCCCCAAATATCTGTGCAACTGCCTAAGATCTCCTGGCATTACCTAATAACCCCTGGGCCTTCCCATCTCTACCACTATTTTGTATTTTAGGACTTTTCCATCTTTCTTGCAGCTGCACAGTTTCGTGTATTGTCTCCCCCAGTTTTAATGTATCACCATCTTTTATTTTATTTTATTTTAACCCTTACCTTCCATCCAAGGCAGAAGAGTAGTAAGGGTAGGCAATGGGGGTCAAGTGACTTGCCCAGGGTCACACAGCTGGGAAGTGTCTGAGGCCAGATTTGAACCTAGGACCTCCCATCTCTAGGCTTGGCTCTTAATCCATTGAGCTACCCAGCTGCCCCCTATTTTATTTTTAATAAATTTCCACATAAGTTTTCCAATGTCATGTGATCCATATTGTCTCCCTCCCTTCTTCCTTTCCCCTTCCCAGAGCTGACAGGTTTTTTAAGGTCCAAGGGATTGAACCCAGTGCTCTTGGTAAATGCTCAGTAAATACTGTTTCATTCATTCATTGGCCCTGAGACCTTGGCAGGCTGCAGGATTTATTAAGTCTCTAGGCCATCTTTCCTCCATGTCTCTGCTGGCCTCCTGCCTGGTCTTCCAGCTCCCCGGGACTTTGCTTCCCTAATTGGTAAGAGTTTACCATAAGTATGTGGCTCCGGATATACCATGCTACCCTCCAGCCGTATCCCTGCTTTGCTTTGCCATTCCGTCTCTCGCTCTGGGAACATCAGTCAAATCCACACCACCATTCCTGGAAAGGCCAACATCTGGCCCAATGGTTCTACTCAATATCTCTGTCTTCTAAGGGCTTATAGTCCAATCAGTGAGGTAAGACCCTTGAACCAACAGAAAATCACAATAAGACTGGATCAAAGGGACAGCTGGATGGCTTAGTGGATAGAGCACCAGGCCCAGAGTTGGGTGGGCCTGGGTTCAAATCTGACCTCAGACACTTCCTTGGACAAGTCACTTAACCCCGTTTGCCTAGCTCTTGCCCTTTTCTCTTAAAGTTACTACTAGGACAGAAAGTAAGGGTTTAAAAGAAAAATAAAGATTTGATCAAATGAAAGGTTAGATAGTATGGTCTACACTGAACAACAAGACACATGCCAGGCACTAGACTAAGTGCTTTACAAATATTATCTCATCTGATCTTCACAATGGTCTACAAATGATATTTCTCTTTAACTGACTCTTTCCCTCTTTCCCTCTAATGTCTTCCTGTTTCTAGATTCCCCCATCTTCCCCTTCCTTCCTTTTCCCTGACTCATAATCTAATATTAAGGAACTACTTCTGGATCCAAATTGCTGGATACCCCTTCCCTCTCCCTACAGGGCCTCTCTACTCTGGACCCATGTATGTGGTCCAGCCTGGGGTCAGTCCTATGAATGAAAGTCTTCTTCCGTGACTTCTCAGCATCTCTCTCCCGTCCCACTCTCTTCCAGGGCTCCTCCCTCCCTAATTCTGTATACTTTCCACTTTCCCAGCCAGCTTCCTGCTTCCCAGGCATCTCTGGAAGCTCAAAAGCCTTCAGACACCAAAGGAATGAATCATGAAAGGTGGAATTTCAGGCACAGTGACAGGTGATGGTTATATTTTGGGAAGTGGGAAAGGAGGGGTTCCCTCCAAGAAGGCAGCCATTAACTGCCAAGGAGTCAGACTAACTAAGCTGGAGGGGTTTGACTTGGGATAAATCAACTCTCTGCATTGCCACCCCCCATATCACCAAACATCTACATCCACATAAAATATGATCCATTCAAAGGGAGAAAGCAAAAGACAAACTGAGAGGATGCCAGGAAAAGCCAGTGTCTAAGCTGATGTGATAGGGAGGAGTTCTTAGCCTAGCCTGGGGTCTGGGACTTTTTTTTTTAAGCATTTTAATCATTTAATAATTAAAATAAAAATTTGAATAAAATTTGTTTCTTATGCATTTTATTTTATGCATTTATAAACACTTTTCTGAGAAGGGGTTCATAGGTCTCCCCAGACTGTCAAACCTGATATCATTATTGTAAAGTACTTAGCCCAGGGCTTGCCCCATAGTAGGTGCTTAATAAAAGCTTGCTCCTTTCTCCCTTTTTTTCTCCACTCCCACAAAAATAATTTTTTCCCAAGACACCAAAAAAGATCAAGAACCTCTGCTCTAAGGGGATGTCTAGCAAAAATGTCTATGAGCACTTTTTTTTTTAACCCTTATCTTTGGTCTTAGAATCAATACTAAGTTTCTGTTTCAAGGCAGAAGAACTGTAAGGATTTGGGTTAAGTGACTTGCCCAGGGTCACACAACTAGGAAGTGTCTGAGGTCAAATTAAAATCTAGGTCATCTCAACTCCAGGCCTGGCTCTCTATCCACTTTGCTACCTATCTGCCCTCTTCTATCTATTCTTTTGTAACAGTAGTGAAGGAGCCTTCTCCATTTTCCCAGCAAGCCCTTCCCTGAGTCCCTGCCTAATGGTTAAAAGAACAAGTCCCCTCAAATATCATCATGCTCTTGGACTCAGTGAACCTTGTAGTATATTAGATGCTGCCTGGAGTCCTCCACGGGAGTTTTCTTTTGCCTGCTAGATGTAACAGACTGCCAGACAAGATTTCCAGGTCCCAATTTTGTTTGGTCACAAACTTGCTGTATGTTCTTGGGCAAATCCTTCTCCCTCTCTGGGCCTCAGTTCCCTTCTTTGCCTCCTGGGAGGTGGCCAGGAAGCACAGAGAATGGAGTACCTGGCCAGGAGTCCAAAAGATATGAATTCAAAATTAGCCTCAGACATTTCCTAGCTATGTGACCCTGGGCAAGTCTCTTAACTTCTGTATGCCTCAGTTTCATCAACTGTAAAATGGGGATAATAATAGTACCCATCTCTGAGCGTCTTTGTGAAGATCAAATGAGATAATATGTATAAAGTGCTTAGCCCAGTGCCTGGTACGTGTCTTCTTCTTGTTGTTTAGTCATTTCAGTCACGTCCGACTCTTTGTGGACCCATTTAGGGTTTCCTTGGCAGAGATCCTGGAATGGTTTGCCATTTCCAGATCAATTTACAGATAAGGAAACTGAGGCCAACAGAGTTCAGTGACTTGCTCAGGGCCACAAAGCTAGTAAGTGTCTAAATTCAAATTCAGTTTTAAACTCAGGAAAATAAGTCTTCCAGACTCCAGCCCTGGCATTCGATCCAGTGTGCCACCTGGCTGCCCTTATTGTCTATGTGCCTGGCACACTGTGGGCACTTATTACATGATTGTTTCCTTCTTTTCTTTCTTCCTTCCACTTTCCCTCCCTGCTCATTCGTTTCCCTCTCTCCCTCTCTCCTTCCTCCCTTTCTTTATAAAATAAGTAGGCTGCAGTAGGTGATTTTCAAGGTCCTTTTCAGGTCTGCTCTTCTGTGACTCTACACAACAGCCTCCTCCAGACCAAGAGTGAATCACATCTTCTTTTTAAAAAATGTTTTCCTGATGCTTTTGAAAAATCCACTGCTGTCATTTCTCAGGACTACATTTGCCCGATGCCTGCTATGCGCCAGGTGTGCAATTAGGTGGTACAGTGGGAAACAGGCCAGTTCTGGAGTTTGAAAGACTTAAGTTCAAATCCAGCTTCAGCTACTTCTTAGCTGTGTGACCCTGGGCAAGTCACTTCACCCTGTCAGCCTCAGTTTCCTCCTCTGTAAAATGAGCTGGAGAAGGAAACGGCCAACCACTCTAGTATCTCTGCCAAGAAAACTCCAAATGGGGTCACCAAGAGTTGTACATGACTGAAATAACGAAACAATAACAAATGTGCCAGGCATTGGGACTGGAAAGGCAAAAAAACAAGAGTTCCTGCCTATGGGGACCACCCAAGGAGGGTAAGTGACTTGCCCAAGGTCATACAGGTAAGTACTTGAAGTAGGATTTTAATCCGGGCGTGTCTACAATAGCATGATGGCTATTGGGGAAAAGACCCGAAATAGGTACAATATCATTTTTTAGGGGGCACTTTTTTTTTTATTCTAAGTGAAAGCAATCCACATTGATCCATTGATCCCTTCTGACAGTGTATGCCTCATTCCATACCCGTAGTCCCCCCCTACCACCTCTCTTACTTGGGGGAGGTCCGAAAGGTCTCATTGTTACTTGTCGGGAGTCAAGCCCAGTCCATGATTTGGCCTCGAATACTACTCTGACCCCCTCCAGCCCATGAGCAGCCCCGCTCCTTCTGCCCTGAGCACAAGGCTGGGCGCCGGGGCGCCACTCCTCCACCGAGTCTGGTCTCTTCTCCCCCGCACCTGCACAACACCCACGTCCTCGGTAAGAGCCCAACTCTCTGAAGCGGCTTCCGAGGCCCATTATAGACTTAGTTCCTCTCATCTCCCCCAAATGCATTTGCCAGTTGTCAGCCACTTATCAGCAATTAAGCCTCCATTTCAGATGTCAGCCCAGAAATACATCTCGCTCCGGCTCCCATTTGTGCTAAGTGGAGCGGGGCTTTCACATCCTGTCACACTGACTTTCCCAACACTTGGCTTAGCTTAGCAGAGATTTTCAGCAAATCGTAGACTATTCCAGGGCCCTAGAGAGCCTCTCATTGAAGTTCTCCCCATCCTCTCCCCGCCTCCCCCCAACACACCCGCACTCATACACCCATTTACCAAGCTGAGAAACTGAGACCCAAAGAGGGAGAGCAACTTGCCAAAATCCATGGAGCCAATCAAGGGCAGAGCTGGAAAGAGAAGCCAAGTCTGCAGGGCTCTTCCCATTGGCCCGTCGCCTTCCATCCACCCTCGTGGAAGATGCTGGGGATGGGATGGAGGTGATCTAACCCATGAGCTGTTCTCAGCCGGGGAATTTCAGCAGGGGAAGGAGGGAGGAGAAGGCTTTTTTGAAGAGCATCATGAGATCTTAGGAAAGTACCCAAAGCGATGACCAAATTCAACTCCCTAATTTGACAAATGGGGAAACTGAGAGGTTTCATGGCTTGCTCATGGTCACCTAGCTACTAAGGCAGCTAGATGGCACAGTGGATAGAGCACAGGACCCGGAATCAGGGAGAACCAAGTAAAAGTCCCACCTCAAACATGTACTAGCTGTGTGACCCTGGGCAAGTCACTTAATCCCAGTCTACCTCAGGTTCCTCATCTGTAAAATGAGGATAATCATAGTAGCTACCTCCCAGGGCCATCATGAGGATCAAATGAGATGTTTATAAAATGCTTAGCATAATGCCTGGTGCATAGTAGCCACTATGTAACTGTTTACTATTTCTATACTATGTATAATATAAATATGCTGTTATTTTATATTATTATTATATTATAGATATTTAAATTATTATATAATATATAAAACATTATATAAATAATATATAATATGCTATTTTTGCTATTATTAAGTGATGCCACAGAGATCTGAATTCAGGTGCCGTGACTCCAAATTCAATGGGCTCCACAAAGGAGAAGCAGACAAAGTGCCTACGAGAAATTAGATAGGAGAGAGAAATCCCTTTCCCTGGAAGGAGCTGCCTGGAGGACGTGGCGCCTGAGGTGAGCCTTGAAAGAAAAGCAGTTTGGGGGCAGCTGGGTAGCTCAGTGGTTGGAGAGTCAGGCCTAGAGACGGGAGGTCCTAGGTTCAAATCTGGCCTCAGACACTTCCCAGCTGTGTGACCCTGGGCAAGTCACTTGATGACCCTCATTGCCTACCCTTACCACTCTTCTGCCTTAGAGCCAACACACAGTATTGATTCCAAGATGGAAAATAAGGGTTTTTAAAAAAATAAAAGAATATAAAAAAGAAAAGAAAGAAAAGCAGTTTGTCAATGTGTAAGTTGTTAGGGGAAGACCACATCCATCACAGAGAATGGGGTGATGGGAGCCGTCTGAGGTGTGTGAAGATCTATCAAATCTATCCTCCTTTGAAGATATGGCTAGTGACCAGACAGGTAGGTCAGAGCCAAGTTCTAGAAAGCATTAAAAGCCAGGACCAATAATTTCCGCTTAATTTGGAAAGTAAAAGGGAATTAGGGGCCACTAAATGGCTCAGTAGAAAAGCACCAAGCCTGGAGTCAGGAGAATGTGAGTTCATATCCAGATTCAGACACTTCCTAGCTAGGTGACCTTGGGCAAGTCATTTAATCCTGGTTGCCTAGCCCTTGCCCCTCTGTCTTAGAGTTGTTACTGGGATAGAAAGTAAGACTAAAAAAAAAAAGTAATAGGGAATCATTGAAGGTTTTTGAGGACAGGCAGGACTTGATACAAGGGAGTAAATCAGGAAGATTGATTGCCTGGTCTTTTTAGTTAGAGGACAGTAGTCTAAGCTAAGGGCCTGGACATTCCTCTTTTCATATTCTAGTTCCTCTTACTTGTTTGCCTCCATATCATACCCCTAAACTCTTTGACGCAAGCCTATGCCAGGTTTTTTTTTCCTGTGTATCTCTAACACCTTGCTAGATTCGTGGGCAATTTATTCATTTCCTTAGCCTTTTCCAAGACATGTAGAAAAAATGCGAGTCAGGCCAATAATGGAGGACTAATAAATACCCCAGAAAGCGAGGCACGGTCCCAGAGGAAGAGCGTCCGGAGGGCCAAAGGCCCGAGAGAGGGGAAGCTCTGGAGAAAGTGAGGGACGACAAAAGAATGGTGGGAAATTAAGAGATATTGGGGGGGGGGCTGGATGGAGGGCAGAGAGGGATGATTATGAAAGAAAGGACAGAACTGCTATTCGCAGGAAGTTTGAGGAGAGAATATTGGATGAGGCAGGACAGAAAGAAGGCAGAGATGCTCGATTTGTGTTCCACTTGACTTTTCTCTGCCACTGAAATGATCTTTGGATTGGAAAAAATGTAATTAAAATGGCCAATAGGAAGATGATTCCCTGTACTATAAGCAGAGAGACATGAAGAGAGCACCTGAAATATAAATTTGACCTCCCCCTGCCTTAATCAGTAAACTTGAGAAGTTTCCTATTCAGGCATTTAGGTGATGGCATAGTGGATGGAGCACTGGGCCTGGAGTCAGGAAGACTCCATCTTCCTGAGTTCAAATCTGGCCTCTGACACTTCCTAGCTGGGTGACCTTGGACAAGTCACTTAGTCAAGCTGGACTCCGTTTCCTTATCTAAAAAATGGGCAAGAGAAGGAAATGGCAAACCCCTTCAGTATCTCTTCCGAGAAGATCCCAAATGGGGTCAGCAAGAGTGGCCTGATTGAAATAACTGAAGAATAGCAGCAAGTTTCCTAATCACTTACGGAATCAAATATGAAGTCATCCATTTGGCATTCATAACCTGGACCCCCTCGTACCCTTCCAGTCTTCTTGTACCTTATACCCCCCACCCCCACGATCTCTTGGATCCAGTGGCCCTGGCCTCCTTCCTCCTTCTCTGGGCTCTGGGCATGTTACTGGCTATCCCCCAGTGTCTGGAATGCTCTCCCTCCTGGTTTCCCTAATTTCTTTCGAGTCCCAACTAAACTCTAACCTTCTACAAGAAGCCCATCCCGATGCCCCTTCGTGTTAATTCCTTCCTTGTATATAGCTTGCTTAAACATAGTTGTTTGCATACCATCTCCCCCATCAGATTGTGAGGTCCTCTGAAGCTTGTTGTTCAGTCATTTTCAGTTGTGTCTGACTCCTCGTGACCCCATTTGGGGTTTTCTTGGCAAAGCTACTGGAGTGGTTTGCCTTTTCCTTCTCCAGCTCATTTGACAGATGAGGAACTGAGGCAAACAGGGTTAAGAGACTTGCCCAGGGTCACACAGCTAGTAACTATCTGAAGCTGAATTTGAACCCAGGTCTTTCTGACTCCAGGCTAGGCATTCTATCCACTGTGCCACCTAGCTGTCCACCTTGAGAGCAGAGATTGTCACTGGCCTTTCTTTGTATCCTCAATGCCAAAGACAATGACGGGTACACAGCAGGTACTTAATGAATGCTTAATGATTGACTGGTTGATACTTTTCGGTCCTTGATGAGTTCAACACACCTAACCCAAGTGATCTACCTCCTTAATACTGACAGACCCAGTCAGTGTTATTGCCAAACCACCACTGGGCTCACTGAAAGATCTTGGAGCACTGGAGAGGGACGAATGTCCCCCCTGTCAAAAAAGAGAAGAGAATGGAGTCTGCCAACTGGAGGCCAGTGAGCTCCAGCCTGATTCCTGGCAGAAATCTGGAACGTGTTATTAAGTCATTGTCAAGTCATTAATCATTTATTAAATGCCCACCCTATGCCAGGCACTGTATTAGTAAGGGGATGGTTAGGGACTACGTAGAAAGGAAGGTTCTGATCACCAAGATCCCCCGCAAGGTTGGGGGTCCCTCGGTTACTCCTCCCCCACTTAAAGTAAACGATAAGAGGAATGCCCTGAAATATTGACCAGGTAAACACGAGTCTTGACCAAGTGATTAAAGACTTTCGATTAGAACTGAAAAGCCCTTGGATGAACCAAAGTGACCTTCGATAGGAAGAAGGTTCAGATTAATTTCGGAATCTTGGTCACAGCTTGTGGGTTGTTCGTAATAGCCACCATTTATATGACAACTAATATGTATCGGGCACTGTGCTAGATGCTTTACAAATATTATCTCAACTCTGAGAGTGGAAATGCAGAAGAAAAACAACTGCTTGATCACACAGTCGATGGGGATAGGATTGAGGATGCAGAGTCTAAACGATCACCCTAATGCAATTATCAATAATATGGAAATGGGTCTTGATCAATGGCATGGGTAAAACCCAGTGGAATTGCGAGTCAGCTACAGGAGGGAGGGAGAGGGAGGGAAAGAACATGAATCTTATAACCATGAAAAAACATTCTTAATTAATTAAATAAAATTTACCCCCCAAAAAATATCTCATTTGGTCCTCACAACTTACAAAGCAAAGTGCTTTTTAAATACTATCTTACTGGATTCATACCTGGAAGGCAGATGCTATTATTATCATCCCCATTTTACAATGGAAGAAACTGAGGCAAATAGAGGTTGCATGACTTACCCAAGGTCACACAGCTGAAAAATGTCTGAAGCTGGATTTAAACTCGGGTCTTCTTGACTCTGGGTCAAGTGCCAACTAGCTGCCTAAAACAGGAGGCTCATTTTGAGGCAGAGGAGAGATTTTCAAAAGTCTGGCGGTGGGACGGAAAGAATCAGGGCTTTCGGAGCTCAGCCATAGAGAGACAATCCAGAGGTAGTGATCCAAAGGAGCCGTGAGGAGATATTAGGGAAGGACACACGATCTCCAGACATCTCGGAGCAGAAGATTCAGGCTGATGCCACCAGATGTAACCACTTACTCCAAGACTGAAGGGAAGTGCCAAGAAAGGTCTGTTCTTTCACCAACTTCCTATCCCTGTGCTGTCTATCAACAAATACTGTAATGTTTGACTCTCTTTCTAATGAACCCAAACACTCTGGGTAACTGGAACTTTGTCTGAGCCACAAAGAAGGCCAGAGCTAGCTGGAGATGTAAATAAAGACAGACATGAACGTCTACCTGTGAGGGATTTTCCTACCTGGGGCCCCGAGAGATTTTAATTGTCCTTAAATTGATATCTGCTATAATTTCCTGAAAGCAGCAGAGGGGAGAACCACATGGTGTCCCAGGCTTCAAAGAGATGGCTATCATAACTGGCTGCTACACTTGTGGGGCTTCACCAAGAATGGGTTGTTCCAGTTTAACCTCATTGCCTGTTCTGATAAGGTGGCTGGACTGGTAGACTGAGCACATACTACAGATCTAGGGTGCCACCATTTTTATAAAGAATTTGACAGCCTGTCAAGCTCTTCTTGTGAAAAACGTAGGCTGGACAGAAGCGCAGTTAGGTAAAGTCACAACCGTTTCATTGCCTGGACCCAAAGAGTAGTCAGTCATCAATGATTAAATGGCAGTGAGGTGGAATAGTGGATAGAGTGCCAGGCTTGGAGTTGGGAAGACTCCCCTTCCTGAGTTCAAATCCGGCCTCAGACACTTCCTAGCTGTGTGACCCTGGGCAAGTCACTTCAACCTGTTGCCCTCAGTTTCCTCATCTGTCCAGTGATTTGGAGAATAAAATGGCAAACCACTCCAGTATCTTTGCCAAGAAAACCCCCAACGGAGACACAGAGTCAGACATGACTGAACAAATAATTAAATGCAAACTAGGAAAGAAGACTTCAGTGGCTGATACCGCTTAAAATTGTTATCAGTGATTTGGATAAAGGAAGTTGAACTAGATCTTTAAGGTCCTTTCCAGCTCTAGAAGTCTATGTTCTAGGGTTCCTTCTAGACTGATATTCTGTCCCAAAGACCCTCCCAGCTCTGACATTCTGTGTAATAAGGACCCTCCCAGCTCTCGAATTCTCTATCTTAATGGTCTTCCAGCTCTCACATTTTTTTGCTCTAAAGCTCCCAACCCCAATCCTGAAACTATTTTCTTAACTGCTAAAGCCAATAGCCCTTTCTCAGTCTGCATCCCACTTTCTCTAGCAGGGCTGGACACTGTTGATCACCCTCTCCTCCTACATGCTTTCTCCTTCCTGGTCTTCACAGACACTGTCCTCTCCTGGTTCTCTGTCCCCTTCTACCTTTTCTCAATCTCCATTTAAACCCTCACCTTCCATCTTGGAATCAATACCGTGTATTGGTTCTAAGACAGAAGAGCAGTAAGGGCTAGACAATGGGAGTTAAGTGACTTGCTCAGGGTCACACAGCTAGGAAATGCATGAGGCCATATTTAAACCTAGAACCTCCCATCTCTAGGCCTGGCTCTCTATCCATTGAGCCATCTACCTGCCCTCTTCTCAGTTTCTTTTGCTGGATTGTCATCCATCTCCCAAACCTAGGAATGAGAATCCCTTAAGGTTCTAGCCTGAATCTTCTTCTCTTCTCACTTCACACCATCTCCCTTGGTGAGTTCATCAGCTTCCATGGATCCAATGATCATTTCTATGTAAATGATTTAAAAATCACAAGCACTTTCAGCCTCAGTTTCCTCATCTATAAAATGGGGACACTAATAACACCTTCTTTTCATAGGGTTATTGGGAGGATCAAAAGAGGTTACATACACACATATACATGCACATATACACTACATACAAAGTCTTTACAAAATTTAAAGTACTATATACTTGTTAGGGATAGGTACCAGACCTATGATTTCTTTGATATGGGAAAATCCCAGCTAAAGAAATCCTCTCTTCCAATGCAGGTCAGCAGTCTGCAGCAGAACCTGCAGACAGAGTTATATAAGGGTACTGGAAAATTGCCCACAGCTCACATAACCAGTATGTGTCAGAGACTGGACCTGAACTCAGATCCTCTTGCCTCTAAGGCCATTTCTCTAGTCATCACACCTCTCTATTTGGTTTAACTATTATGATCATTATTAGTTATTATGTCAAGGCCTAATATCTTTCCTGACTTCTGTCTAGTATCCTATTGCCAGCTGCCTGTTGGACAGCTCCCTCTGGATGTCTCATAGGCATCTTAGACACATTCCCAAAGTGGAACTCATCTTTTCCGCTGCATCTATCCTTCCTCCAGACTTCCCTTAAGAGAACTCTCAACCTCTCAGTCACTCAGATGTATAACCTCCATCATCCTGGCTTTTCTCTTCTCTGTCACCCCAAGTCTTATTGACAATACTTTCAAGGCATCTCCTGTCCCCTTCTTTCCACTCACCCGAGCTTCTACCCTTCCCTATGGTCTATCAGTGATTCCCAAAGTGGGCACCACCGCCCCCTGGTGGGTGCTGCAGTGATGGCCACAGGTGCATTTATCTTTCCTATTAATTGCTATTAAAATTTTAAAAAATTAATTTCCAGGGGGCTAAGTGATATTTTTTCTAGAAAGGGGGCGGTAGGCCAAAAAAGTTTGGGAACCACTGCTCTATATTAATACCTTCCCAACTGGTTTCTGTACCAGTTGTTCAGTCTCCCTTTTCTCTGAGCCATTCTTCCTAGGACTGTCACAGTAACCACTCCAAGGCACGGTTGCCTGATCAAGTCATGACCCTGCTCGAAGGCTTGCAGGGCCTCCCCCACTTGCATCTACGATGCAATATAACATCTCCAGCCTACCGTACGAGGCCCCTAACAATGAAGCTCCCATTTGTCTTTCAAAGCTCATTTCGCATCATCTCCCTTTAATGAACTCGACATTCCAGCCCAGCTGAACTACTAGCTGTTTCCCAGATCTCCCTGTGTGCTCCATGCATCTGTACGAGCTATCCGTCATGCCGGGGATACACTCCACTCTTCCTCTCAGCTATTGGAAGCCCTTATCTTTTTACAAATCACTCATTTTTTAAAATTTCAATTAACAAGCATTCATGTTCTCTCCCTCCCATCTCCTTCCTCCCCAGCCCTGACTGTGGGAGGAAATAAAAATCCCTCGTAGCAAATATCCAGTCAAGCAAAACAAATGCATGGATTCGTCATGTCCAAAAATAAATGTCTGGCTGCTTCCTGAGTCTGTCACCTCTTGGTCAGGAGATGGGGAGCAGGCTTCAGCAGCAGCCCTCTGCAACTGGATTGGTCCCTGCATCCATCAGCCTTTGACAGACATCTCTGGAAGTCTTCGTTGTCTTTGGAAGTTGTTCCCGTTGTCTTCATTGTTCTCCCTCGCTTCCAAGCTCAGCTCCAGTTTCACCTCTTCTGTGAAGGCCTTCCCTGATCTCACCCATCTCCTAGTACTATTCTATCCCTTCCCAAAGCACCTCATTTTTATTTCTCCAGGTAAAAAGGGAAGATCCTTGAGGGCCAGGACCGTTTCCCTTTATCTCGGTGACCCAGGCACCAGCACAGGGCTTTCCACATTAGTGGGCATTTCATGAGTGGCTGTTGAGTTCTCAGGTCCGTGGCAGCTCTTCCAGCTGAAGGTTCTGCCAGTCCTGGTTTCAGGAGGGGTCCTTCAAGGAATCAAGAAGAGCAGAGCCACCTGACCAGCCCCACTCAAGCTGCTCAGCACCGTTTCCCCCGAGTTCCCTCATCTAAGGATAAACCATTTCACCTCATTGTTCCCGAGGGACAATTATGGAGTGTTTAGGGGCTTGTGTGGCTGATTACTCTCTATCATTCCACAACTCTCTGCAGAACTTGAGGTTGCCATGGCAACACATTCCACAGGGGGAACTGATATTGTTCCCAGATCCACGTGGGAATCAGCCAGCGTTCCTTATGGGAAACTCATAACCCCGTGGGGGTTGGGGACAAGGCCACTGTGGACCCCTATTCTGGGAACCCCATAATTCTTTTTCTTATCTTCCTAAAGCATTCTCCTGGCTTCAGAGTGGTAGGAAGAGAACTAAATTTGGAGTGAAAGCCCTTGGATTCCATTCCTGGCTCTTCCAGTTATTATCTGGGTGACCATAGACCAGGTTTCTCTGGAGATGGGGCAAGGGACGACATATTCCTCCATACAGTGAGGGAGGGGCAGGAGATGGGGAGAGGATGGGGACTAGACATGGATTTGTGAGTCATCCACATAGCAGGGACCACTGAAGCTGTGCAGGCAGGTGGATGGGAATTCTGCCCATCCCTCTCCATATATCCTCCTCCAAAGGGTCTCGGACTGAGCCTTGTGATCCTGGGGAAATGTATTGAGAAGACAAGAATGCAATGCGAAAGCCTACGTCTCAAGAAAGCAGGGGTGCTCTAAAGATGTTGGGTTACAGATAAGTCAAGGAGAAGCCATCTTTAAATCTGAGAACCAGGAAGTTCAGTAGGTGCCAAACTTGGATTTCTTTATTGTAATTTTTTGTAATGATGGAGGCTTATTATAATTTATTTTTTATTGTAATGATGGAAATAAAAGTCACATTGCAGGGGTAAGAAGTGGATACTAAGAAAATGGAAGGAGCAAGGACAGACTACTCGCTATTTTTTTAAAATCCTTACATTTCAGTCTTAGAATCAATACTGCATATTGGTTCCAAAGTAGAAGAGTGGTAAGGGCTAGGTTTTGGAGGTTAAGTGACTTGCCCAGGGTCTCTTAGCTAGGAAGTGCCTGAGGCCAAATTTGAACCCAGAACCTCCCATCTCCAGGTCTGGCTCTCAAACCACCAAGCCTCCTACCTGTCTCCTACTCACTATTTTTAAAATAAGTGGTGTTTGTTTTTTTACTGGTGATTAAGGAAAACACTTATCTTTCTCCAGTTACTCTTCCCACTGATGGAACTTTCCCTTTCAATTCAGCAAAAATGAATCAGTCTCTCCTGACTTTCCAGATTTCTCCATCTCTTCCCCAGTAGACTTCTCACTCTGAAGATGCCCTTATCCCAGCAACCTTTTCTCCCTACTGCAGAAGAGTCAAACTCCTAGTCAGTGGCTTGCAAATCAGTTCAGTGTGGGCTGAACCAGATTAAAAAGTAACCAGGAAATGTTTAACAAGATAAATAAAAATGCAACATAATGTTATTTTGTGGCTTTCTGAGTCCATGAGCCCCTACTTGACTCTGACATCACTGCCCTACTAGGTGCCTCTTTCTCAGCAGCCTTTTTACCCCTAGAAGATGCCTCCAGCCTTTTGGTCTCTTCTTTCCAATCCAACCTTCCCAGAACCTCTGTTAGAGAAAGACCCAGGCCAGGCACGTTCACTGCTCCTTCGGTATCCCAGCTTCTTCCCAGGCCACTACCTTCTCAGAACCCTGGCACTCCTTCAGCTCTTTATTTTTTTTTTTAATCATCTTCTCCTATTAGATTGTAAACTCCTTGAAAACAGGAACTGTTTTTTCGTTTTTATTTTTTTAAACCCTTACTATGGTTCCAAGGCAGAAGAGCGATAAGGGTTGGGCAACTGGAGTTAAGTGACTTGCCCAGGATCACACAGTTAGGCAGTATCTGAGGCCACATTTGAAACCAGAACCTCCCATCTCTAAGTCTGGCTCTCTATCCATTTAGCTGCTCTCCAGGAACTGTCTTTTTGCTTGTATTTGTATTCCAGAACTCCGCATGGGCGTTTAGCATGTCTTTCTCAAACAATGTCTTTCTCAAAGCACTGGCTCTGATAAGGCATGCCTCATTCAACACCCAGAGTCCACCACCTCTCTACTAAGAGGAGAGAATCATGCTTCACTGTCAGTCCTTTAAAACCCTGATTGGTTACTGCATTCATCTGAGTTCTGGTGTCTTTAACACTTTTTTCTGCTACATTATTGTGGTTATTTTTATTTTTATTTATTTATTTATATATTTTTTTAATTTTAAACCCTTAACTTCTGTGTATTGGCTCCTAGCTAGAAGAGGGGTAAGAGTGGGCAATGGGGGTCAAGTGACTTGCCCAGGGTCACACAGCTGGGAAGTGTCTGAGGCCAGATTTTAACTTAGGACCTCCCGTCTCTAGCATTATTGTGGTTATCAGGAAAATTGCTGTCCTGGTTTTACTAACTTTATTCTGTGTCAGTCCATACAAGCTGGTCAACCTGAATTTATTAAGTATACTAGGTTACTGTCCTGAGTGTTGGGGATATAACAACTGGGTAAAAAAAGAAACAGGTCTTGAAAAGCTCGTGTTCTTCTCAAGTTTCTCCAAATCTTTTCTATATGACACTCCATCACATTTATATACTAATATATTTTTTACCTATGATCACCTGTTTGATTTGTTGTTCCTACTACCACAAAAAGTGGTAAAGTCTTAAAGAACTTATACACTTCCCATTTCTCTAAATTCTTTATATATGTACGCACATACACATATATACACATACTATAATTTGGGAGATTAGATGAGTCACATGAGTCCCACAAAAGCATCACTCTAGTTTTCATTTTTTTTAAACCTTTACCTTTTGTTCTAGGATCAATATTGTGTATTTGTTCCAAGGCACAAGAATGATCAAAAGGTAGGCATTTGGGGTAAGTGACTTGTCCAGGGTCACACAGCTAGGCAGTACTTGAGGTCAAATTTAAACCTAGGACCTCTTACCTCCAAGACTGGCTCTCTATCCACTGAGCCACCTAGCTACCCTCCTTGCTATAGTTTTTATTTTTATTTTATTTTATTTTTTAAACCCTTAACTTCTGTGTATTGTCTCATAGGTGGAAGAGTGGTAAGGGTGGGCAATGGGGGTCAAGTGACTTGCCCAGGGTCACTCAGCTGAGAAGTGTCTGAGGCCAGATTTGAACCCAGGACCTCCTGCCTCTAGGCCTGACTCTCAATCCACTGAGCTACTCAGCTGCCCCCCTTGCTATAGTTTTTAAATACATTCCCTCTACTTTAGCTTCTTTGAAGTATGTGCCCAGACATGATACAGTTCAATGACTTTTCCAGTAGAACTGCTGATGAATTAAACCATTCTGAATTAATTTCAAAATAGTTACACCAACTCAGTTTCCACTAGTGGCACATTGGTTTGTGTCTTCCCACAGTCCCTTTAATATATTGACCATTTTTGTATTTAGTCACCATTACTAAACTGATGAATACAAGATGAAATTTTGGTAGTAGAAATTTTGATTCCTTTTCATGTGGTTGTTGAGTTTGCATTTCTTTGGGAAGCTGTTGACATCTTTTGATAATTAATCCATTAAGGAAGAGGCTTCGTTCTTATGGATTCATATCAACACCTTGAATAATCAACCTTTAGCAAAAAAAATTTTTTTTGGAAAGATTATTTTTCCTCAATCAACAGCTTCTTTTTTATTCCAGCAGGATTGATTTCATGTGTGCAAAACCTTAAAAATTTTTGCAATCAAGAGTCTATTTTACCTTGCATCTCTTATTTGGTTAAGAATTCTCCCTGGGCCACAGTCATGAAAGGTATTTCTTTCATCTCCTATTTTTTTTATAGTTCATATTCTTCAAAAGTTTTTGATGATGTAGGAGGTTAATCTAAACCTACTTTCTCCCAAACTCCTTTATCTTTTTTTCCTAGCAGTTTTTACCTATAATGGAGTTCTTAGTTCTTGGGTTTATCTAAAAATAGGCTAAAATATCTGATGCTTCTGAGTCTTGCTTGCTAAATCTGTTCCATTGATCAACTTTTCTCTTTTTTTTAAGCAATACCAAATAATTTCAGTAATCATTATTTAATAATGCAATGTGAGACCTAGCAGCATTACATCTTTATTTCCACTTTTCCTTCCATCCTTCATCCCTTGTGATTCTTGACCTTGTGTTTCTCTGGATAAATTCTGCAATTTCATCTAGTTCTAAGTCATGTTTGATTGCTATGTCACTAAATCTGTAAATTAAATTAGCATGATTTTATTATATTAGTGTGGCCTGACCATGAATAACGGTTTTTTTTAAACTCTTGCCTTCCATCTTGGAGTCAATACTGTGTATTGGCTCCAAGGCAGAAGAGTGGTAAGGGTAGGCAATGGGGGTTAAGTGACTTGCACAGGGTCACACAGCTAGGAAGTGGCTAAGGTCAGATTTGAACCCAGGACCTCCCATCTCTAGGCCTGGCTTTCAAACCACTGTGTGCTACCCAGCTACGCTCTTCCCTATTTTTTTTTCACCTTTTACTGCTGATTTGCAGAATGTGCCATCATACCTCTGAGCTGTTTTAATGTATATTTTTCTTACTTTTAGAGATTTAGGTCAATCCTTCATAGAATTCTTATTAGTTGACATTTCTTTTGAAAACCTCAAATTATTTGACCACTTATATAATGAAGAATTATCCTTGGATTTAAACATGTAAATTCCTTATGTGTGGTTTTTACCAGAGAGATTTTATGCAAAATATTTTTCCTGTCAACTGTTGCCTGTTAGTGAAAAATATTTTTAATCTCACATATTCAATTTTTATTTCTTAAGAATTTTTTTCCCAGCTGTGTGACCCTGGGCAAGTCACTTGACCCCCATTGCCTACCCTTACCACTCTTCTGCCTTGGAGACAATACACAGCATTGACTCCAAGACGGAAAGTAAGAGTTTAAAAAAAAATAGAAAAAAAGAAGTTTTTTTTCCCAGCCCAAATGGCAAGAGGTCTTGTCTTCCTAGCAGACCTTGTTGAATAGGGAGTCCTAAGTGGTTTCCATTTGGGGGTTTACCAAACAGCAGGCTAGTGAAACTATTTCTGATTCTTGCTCATCAAGCCTGCCTTCTTCTATTTATGGGAAGCCATTTAGAGTAGAATTTATGTATTGTATGGCTTGGCAACTTGACCCACAGACATGCATTTTGAGGTTATCTTTAATTGAATTTTTCTACCTCCTTCTGTTGTTGTTGATGATGATGATGATAATAAGTTTTGTTTGTTTGTTTTTAACTTTTTTCCTTCAGTTTCAGTATCAGTTCTAAAACAGAAGAGCAGTTAAGGGCTAAGCAATCCAGGTTAAGGGACTTGCCCAGGGTCACACAGCTAGGAAGCGTCTGAGCCCAGATTTGAATCCAAGGTCTCCCTGTTACCCAGCTGCTTCTCTTTGGCCATTTATCTTGTAGCAAAAGCTAAATCTTTCAGATATAACAGAGGTGTTCCTAAAGCACAAGTCATATCATGCCCTTACCCCATAAACACTAGTGGCTGTCACCTTCGGGATCAAATATAAAGTCCTCTGGCATTCAGAGCTCTTCACGAGCTGCCTCCTGTCTCCTTTTCCTGCCTTTGCACACTTGGCTTCCCTGCACACACTTTTCTCCAAACCAACAATACTCAGCTACTCGATAGGAAATGAGTCACCTCCTACCTACCTCTGTGCCTTGGCATCTGCCCTCTCTAATGCCCAGAAAGCTCTTACTACTCCACTGTGCCTCACAGCTTCTCTGGCTTCCTTCAAGACAGCTCAGATCCCACCTTTTCTGGTCCCCTCCAGGAGCTAGAAACTGGCCCTCTGAGACAATCTCCCATTTCCTCTGGATCTGCCTCATGGGTACCTTGTTGGTTACTTGTTAGTTATTATGTTCAAATGTGAGTCCTTGATGGGCAGAGATCATTTTTTATTTTCTTTGGATCTCTGGTGCCTGGCACCTACTGATTAACACATATTACCACTCTCCCCATAGTCTATGAATAATGATGATCTTCCCTCCCTTCCCCATTCTTCCTGGCTTCCTTTTAGCCTCAGCTAGAATCTCAAGCAAGCAGCTTTTCTTGATGCTAAACCCCCTTAATGCTAATAATATCTTCCTGAGATTATCTTCAATTTATATTGTCTATGTATTGTTTACACATAGCTGTTTATTCGTTGCTTCTCCTGTTTGACCCTGACTTTCTTGAGGGCAGGAACAGACTTGGGTTAGTGCTCAGAACAGTGCCTGGCACACAATAGGTGCCTAATAAATGTTTGTTGACTTGACACTTGAGAGGGGGTCTCTGTAATCTGGCTCCTCTATGCCTCCAGGGTTTAGCATGGTATTTACCCATAGTAGATGGTGCTTAAATGTTTGTTGATTCAGATGAAACATTTCCCAGCTCAAGAAAGAGAAAGCTTTCCAGCATCCCCTGTCTCCTTACATGTGAACTCCAGCTGGCTTTCAAGGTAACCCACAATCTGAATCCACCTTGCTGCCCACTGTTCCCCAGCTTCCAGCTTTGCTGAAACTCTTTTCTGTACCCTGAAATGCCCTCTTGATTCCCAGAGAAAGTCTTCTGAAGTTTAAGAAATTGTGACACAAGACTTTGGGGGAATCAATATAACTATCATGGGGAGGAGAATTTGGACTAGTTCTTTTGATCCCAAAAGGCAAAATTAGACACAACAGAGATGAATTCCAGAGACAAACTCGGCCTTGATGTTGGGGAGAATCCCACAAAACCTTTATAAGTTAAAACTCCTGAAAACAATATAGCTCTCCAAAGTGGAATGGGTTAATGCTTTAAGAGCAGTGGTTCCCTCTCATCAAAGGTCTTCAAGCAAAGGATGGATGACCATGTGGCAAATATGCTCCTTTTGGTTTTCAGGTATTGGAATGGGAAAGAAAGAGATGATGGTAACCACAGCTAGCAAAGCACCATTACAAATACAAATTTGCAAAATGCTTTACAAATACGTAATTTTATCCTTGCAATCCTGGAACACAGGTGCCATGACCAATTTCATTTAAATGCAACCCTGACCCCAAAGCCCATTGGTATGGATCTCTCTGCTCATTGGTGGAGATGAAGTCCCCATCCTTCATGAGGAACGGGGCAGGGCTGGTGAGAAAGGAAGAGCACCAACTCCCTTTGGTCCTTTTGGCGACTCCAAGTGGCAAGTCATTTCGAGTGTTTGTCTTCTATCTTTAAGAGGCACTATAATGGCAGCTAAGTGGCCTAATCAGTGGATTGAGAGCCAGACCTGAAGATGGAGGTCTTGGGTTCAAATCTGGACTGACACATCCTAGCTAAGTGACCCTGGGCAAGTCACTTAACCCCAACTGGCTAGTCCTTACCGCTCTTCTGCCTTGGGACCCATACTTAGTATTGATTCTAAGACAGAAGGTAAGAGGTTTTTATGGGGATGGGAGACAGGAGAGGACAGACAGACAAAGTCAAACCTACTTCAGAATGCTGAAAGAAAAAAGTCTGGGAAAATATTAAAGAAGAGGGCAGACTCTGCCATGTCCTTATCCCCAGCTTACTTCAATAGAGATAGTTTCCCCTTGGGTGAGATCTAGAAAGCTCTCTTGGTTGGGCTGAGTTATCTCACTCCCAAAGGAGAGCTCTTTCACTCTGTAGCATCTGGTATAAATATTCTCCTATGTAGAACGATTTGTTTTGCCATGGATTTGGATAAAGGGATTTCTCAGCCATTCACTGTGTTCATTGTGAAATTATTTGGTGAGAAAGAGGTCAAGACAGATAGATCTTAGGGCCCTGCATCTCCCCAATCATACAGCAACGGGAAATTATATTGAACCTGATCATATCTCCTAGACAAATAATATTTAAGGGAGCAGATACAATTCTAACCTGGTACCTTCATTGAGGAGAGCAGAGTAGCCACTGGCCAGAGTTTCCCCTGGAGAAGGGGAGGCGAAGACAAGGCTAAAGATGTCTATTCTACCTCGCTTCAAGTCATACAATGGCAGCCTTAGCAGGGGAGGAAAGACCACATGAGGAAAGTGAGGCAGAGGTTAAGTGACTTGCCTAGGACCACGCAGCTAGTGTTTGAGGCTGGATTTGAACTTCACATCTTCTCTATCTTCTACGTAGGGGGGCCACTAGGGTCCCTTCTGACCTCTAAATTCTATACTTCTAAGCCCAGCCCATCAGAAAATGTTTACACTAAAAGGAACCTTAGAAATCTATGACAACTCCCTCATTTAACAGGTAAGGAAACTGAGGCCCAGCAAATGGTATAAGCACAATGAAGACCTTTGTCTCCCAGCTCTCAAGCCAGTGTTCTTTCCAGCTGGCCCTTGTCTGGCCCCTCCTCTCGGAACCTCTCTAGGCTGTTCAGCCTACACCATTTACAGTCTATCCCACACAAGTAAGCATTGATCTTTGTGGTAGCAAAAGGAAGCTAGGCCGACCACAGAACGCTGTGTGGACTGAAGGACACAGAGGAGAATCCCAGAGGATGGGCAGGCACGGATGAGCGGAGAGGCACCACCGACGCTGGGGAGATCCACAGACAATTGAGTGTCTGACCTTGCTTGGGAATGACTCCCTTAAAGATGGGCTTACTCCTCCTCGAAGGGCTTTAAGAATCAGTTACAAGGGCTTTGCTTTCCTCTTTTCTGTGGCAGGAAAAAGAAATGCTTACTTGAAAATTAATTTTCTGACTCTTTACCGCCTTGGGGAAGTGGAAGAAAGGAGGGAGGGAGGGAGGAAATCCGAATTTGAACATGTCAGAAAACGATTGTCAAAAGTTATTTCTATGTGTAACTAAATAAAAAGAAAAGGAATTTTAATTTAAAAAAGAAGAAACGTTTTTAAAAATACAAGAGCCACATAGGTTCCTTTGCACTTGCTTCAAGTATAGAAGAGGGGCTCAGTAAATATGTGCTTATTTGGCTCTGACCACTATTTGAAATTAGTTTCACATTTTCAGCATGTTACAGAGAGAAGTCAGCCTGAATCATGTTGGCAGTGCTCAAAAGTATTACCTGGATGGGATTTAAAGGCAGATGGGTGGCACCACAATGCAGAGCACCAGCTCTAGAGGAGGCGAGACTCATCTTCCTAAGTTCAAATCTGACCTCTGCTGCTTCTTCACTGGGTGACCCTGGACAAGTCATTTAACCCTGTTGATCTCAGTTTCCTCATTTATAAAATGACTTGGAGAAGAAAATGGCCAACCACTCCGGTACCTCTACCCAAATAGGATCACCAAGAATCAGACATGGCTTATCAACTTTTTTTTTTTTAATTTAATTTTTTAAGCCCTTACTTCCATCTTAGAATCAATACTGTATGTTGATTCCAAGGCAGAAGAGCGGTAAGGGCTAGGCAATAGGAGTTAAGTGACTTGCCCAGGGTCATACAGGTAGGAAGTGTCTGAGGCCAGATTTGAACCCCAGACCTCCTGTCTCTGGGCCTGGATCTCAATTTCACTGAGCCACCCAGCTGCCCCCATCAACTTTTATTTAGCAGAAATTCCATGAATAAGCCAAAGAAAATGACCCCACCAAGCAAACAGCTGGAATTAGGAGTGAGATAAGCTAGTTAATGAATGGGGAAACTTTTCTTATATTTGTTTTTTTGGGATGATTCGCGCGTATGATCTCGCACTTCTCCCCCTCCCCCATCCCAAGGACGTAAAATAGCATGACGTCACGGTAAGACTCCCGGACTGCTTAGTGCTCCAAGATCTGGGGCGGACACCTGGTGCTGCCATTCGCCCGCTGCAGGCTACATTCCCTTGGCTGAGATCCCTGCCTGGTGCCCCAAAGCCCTGAATGTGGGAGGGCCTGGGAGGAAGAGGTCTGGGCAAAAGTGGGCGATGAAGGGCTTTAACTGTAAGCCGCCACTTTCAAAGGCTCACTTCGGGGGGGCTGAAAAAGCCAACGGTGGTTAATGTCTTCACCGATCTCTCTCCAAGCACAAGAGATCTCCTCCTCCCCAGCCTAGGGAGGCTCCCTTCAGCGGCTTTCGAGGCGTCTTAGATGGACTCTTCTTGGGTAACTACCTCTTTGGGCTCACAGTAGAGCTCGCTAGACTTGGCAATTAGGAGGATCTGAGTTCGAATCCTGCTTCTTTTACGAGATGTCACCTATCCTCGGTCTGTTTGCTCCATTTGAAAATCAAATCTTTAGGAAATGCTTTGTAAATTTTAAAGTGCCCTCCAGACTCTGCAAATCCCCGAGCACTTAATCTTTTCTCACATTTACCTGTCCACTTTTATATTCTTTCAGCCCAAAGCACTGAGCCTGGAGTCAGGAAGACCCAAGTTCAAACCCAGCCCACTGCGGTTATTTGCTGTGTATGTTGAGCAAGTCCCTTCACCGCTCGGTTGCCTCAGTTTCCTCCTCTGTGGAATGAAAGGGGGATCCTCACAGCACCTATGTCCCAGGATTGATGGGAAGATCCAATGAACTAATATTTGTGAGGCACTTAGCACAGTGCTTGGCACAAAAGCGGGGGCTCTGGAGACGCTGGGCACCGGGCTGATTTTTAACCCCTTGATCTCACCGGCTCCGGCACCTCCCATCCCCCTCTGCAGAGGGCAGGCACTAGCTCGCTAGCTTTCAGGGCCCTCGGAGGACTGTTCCAACCACTTTATTTTACAGCAGAAGAAACTGAGGCCCAGGGCAGGGCAGAAAACTTGCCCGGCCTTTGTACGATCTAGCGACCGCCCTGGGGCTAGCATTCTGGTCTCCCTCCTGCTCCCGGCAGCCCGTGCCCTTCAGATCCATTCAGAAATGGTCTAAGTTTTAAGAAACCCCTTCAGGCCAGCTTCTTAATGGCCAGCCAGCTGCGGTCAAGCATTAACACGGTAACGAGACGTGGGCGGTAAATATTCTAAGAAGTGATGCTCCCGCCCTCCCCCCCCCCCATCAGGTCTTATGGTCCTCTTCCAGGCAAGCGGCTTCAAGGCTTCGCCTGAGGCTTAGAGCTTGCGGCGGCAGCTAGCAGCCCGGGGTGTCCGGTGTCCGGGGGAGACTCGGCCTTGCCAGGAGGACCCCACCCCGGAAAGGCTGGCCGCGGTCCCCTACAGAAGCGGTCTGTAAATGCTCAGGGTCCGAGGGGCTGCGGCGCCTGTGGCACGGAGCCCGGAAGATCAGGGTTTGCCGTCTAGCCTCAGACTCCCAGGACCCCTACCTGCCTCAGCACCCCCTCCGTAAGTGCTGGCTGCCGGGATGTCCCCGGCTCCTCACAGCAGCTGGGGACAGGGTGCCGGTCACACAACGCCATCTTTGCTTCCCTCTCACACTGGAGTTTCCCGAGGGCGGGGACTTGCTTCTGTGCCTGGTGCCAGCGTCTGCTGGATGGACCAAACGGAATGGTGCCCACACGAAGCAAGAAGCTTCTGCCTCAAAGCTCTCAAAAGTACTCAGAGTATTTGAGAGCCGGGTGAGGAGGCCCAGAATCTGGGTTCAAATCCTTCCCCTCGGCTCAGCCAGGTAACCTTGGCCAAGTCACCCCCGTTTTTACACAAAAAGGGTGGAATAAGAGTCATGAGGTTTCTAGAAGGGAGGGGGGAGGCAGACCCCTTGTCAGTCTGAGAAGTCTAAGAAGTCTCTTCTTGGAACATTTCTAAATGTAGAAAGTACATAGGATTACAAAGGCAGGCAATTAGATTGGAGCAGTTACCAAATAGCAAGTATCTTAAATATCTTTTAAACTATCTACAGGAGCTCAGATTAAGAGCTCCTGGAATGGCTGAACTGTATGACCCCATGGCAATGAGGCAGCATAGTGGAAAGAGCACCTACGCCTAGAATTGGGAGGATCTGGGTTCAAATCTAGTCTGACACTGTGTGACCCTGGGCAAATGACTTAACCCCAACTGTCTAGGCTTTACCATTCTTCTGCCTTGGAACCAAAACTTAGTATCAATTCTAAGACAGAATGTAATGGTAAGGAAAGAATGAAGGAAGAAAGGAAGGGAAAGGAAGAAGAGTGGAAGGGGGAAGAATGGGAAGGGAAGGGAGGAAGGGAGAGGAGGGAGGGGAATGAGGGAAGGGAGAGAAGGGAGGGGAGAAGAGTGGAAGGGGGAAAGGAGGGAAGAAGGGAGGGAGGGAGACAGAAGGAAGGAGGAAAGGATCTATGTCTCCACAAATCATTTTTCTAATCAAGTACCTTCGAAATAACAGGTTTGCCCTAGCTGTACAGGAGTGCCTGAGAAAGTCTCAAGAATTAAGTCACAACTGAAGCCCGAGTCCCTCCATCTGTAAATGACTTGGGCATCCTCATCAAATCATTTCCCTTTTTTTAAAGTTTAGCCAGGCTTTATTCCTGGGTGGGTCTGGTTCCCCAACTTACAGTGAGGGGGAGGGATTTTGGCTGATGTTCTTCATATATCCTCTCTCTCTATATATATATATACATATATATATATGCTAAGCACATAAATGTACAACAAATGCCTGAGTTGAAAGTGACTCTGAGGGGCGTGATAATGTCATAATCAGGTGGCAGAGGTCTGATGGGAAATGAGACAGAAAATACTCACTTTAGAAATCAATTTATTAAAAGACAAAATTCCATCTTACAAAAGAGCTGGTGTAAAACAGGCCCTTGGGGAGCAGCCGGGCTTCATACACTGCGCCTATGACACGAGTCACAATTACCTACCTGGGGTTTGAAAACTAAGCAATTCATCTTTAAGCCGGAATTAAGAGTCTAACTTTTTACAGTCATCATTTTAACCTCTTTGGGCTGCAGTTACCTCATCTGTAAAAAGGGGATAATTCCCCAACTTCTCTGAGTTGCTGATACCAGATATGAAGCTATACTGGCTATTACTGCTATTATTTATGGCTTCATCAGTGAATATACACACTGCCCGTAACCCTGACCGTATCAGTCACAAGGAGCTACAGAGAAGTCAGTAAGTCCTGTTCAGTCATGTCCGACTCTTCATGACCCATTCAGGGCTTTCTTGACAGAGATACTGGAGTGGTTTGCCATTTCCTTCTCCAGCTCATTTTACAGACTTGAGAAAACTAAGGCAAACAGGGTTCCATGACTTGCCCAGAGCCACACAGCTGGTAGGTGTCTGAGGCCAGATTTGAACTCAGGAAGCCGAGTCTTCCTGACTCCAGACCCTGTAAGCTGCCTGCTAACAAGTTTGACTTCTCTCTTTCTGTATGGTAGCTAGGTGGTGTAGGGCAGAGTCCTGGGCCCAAAGTCAGAAACACCTGAATTCAAATCTACTAGCTGTGTGACTCTGGACAAGTTTCCCCCACTGTAAAATGGGGATAACAGCATCCATCTCCCCAGGGTTGAGGTGAGGACCAAATGGGATAATGTTTGTAAAGGCCTGGCACATATATTAATGTTACTGTCATCCCCCATTATCACTATGAGGGAAATGTGCGGAGAGCCAGAATATCGAGTATGGACGATGACCAATGTGAGCGAGTTAACACAGGCTGACTTTTCAGGAGGCAGATTCCTGTCTTAATGTTCGGTTCTTACTTACAGGAGCTTAGAACAGAAATGTCAGAGCTGGTCAGAATCTGAGAGAGCTTCCAGGCAGATTCCCTGGCTTTGCAGATGAGACCACAATGATGATTTGCCAGGCTCAATTCACTGATCCTTGAGGACAAATACCGTTAGATTATAAGTTTATCATGGGGCAGCTAGTAGCACAGTGGATGAGGCCAGGTCTGGAGTCAGGAGGACCTGGGTTTAAATCTGCCCTCAAACACTTCCTGCATGTGTGACTCTGGGCCATTCAACCCCAACTGCCTGGCCCTAACCATTCTTCTGTCCTAGAATTCATAGTGAGAGATGGAGAGGAGGAGGAGTTTTATCATGAAGTGGCAAGTTGACGTCACTCTACACAGAGCAATGTTTAGAAATTAATTCAGGGGCAGGAAAGTGGGGAGAGGGCTGCATCATTTGGAAAGGGGCGCTTCTCTAGTTCCAAAGCAGGGGTCACTTCCGCCATGTCCATATTTATTCTTCCTACATTTACAACTTGTATAATTGGGAATTTTGATTTTTTTTTGACAAGCACATCAAATTTTATTAAGAAAATGTAACATATTTCCATATATAAAACCTACGTCAAATTCTTTGCTGTCTCAGGAAGAGGGAGAGAGGGAAGGATAGAATTTGGAACTCAACACTTTTTAAAAGAAAGTCTTTATATGTAATTGGAAATAAAATATTAAAATGCAAAAAAAAGAAAATAACTTTCTCTAGGTAGCTGAAATATAGTTAGTTACTATACACAAAGTATCATGCCAAGGGGCCACCTTCACTGAACAGATACAGAATGCTTTGGGTAGGTCTTCCAAACACACTTATCTAAGGACTTCTCAAATGGGATTTATTTCATCCTTTTCAGCCAAAGAGAATTCTTGAAGGTTGTTGGTCCTCTGGAGTAAACTAGACACTTTAGTGGGATTCCTTACATGAGCATTCTGCCTAAATTTTATTCCAGGGAGCACAGAGCAATGAGCAATAAGAGCTGATTTCGATAGATGCCAAAAGAGGCTACATTTCACAACAAACTGTAAGCTCTGGGGGAGGACTTCCTATCACGGGATGGAAATGATCTTTGCTTCTCAGAGGCCAGCCCAAGAGAGCTCGGGCCCTCTTGGGTCCCATCAAGCGAGAACTGTTCCAAGTATGGGCTCAGAGTTACTAACTCGATGCATGTTTGTCCTCTGAGAGCCGGCTTGCTAGCTCAGTCTGGAGAAAATCATCAGAATGACCACAAGAAGAGTCTATCAAATCAAAAAGGGACTGATCTGTATCGATGTAGACAGGACACAAATGGCAACTGATATATGTAAAGTGATGTAAATTCATTTCTATTTTAAATTCAGTCTTGTTAAATTTTCAAAAGGCATTCAACTCTCCCATTAAATTCCCTTCAAGTTAATTCTTCTGGGGGCTAAAATGGGGAAAATAATGTTGGATGGCCTTAACCTGCTCCATCTAAGGAATAAATAACAGGACTCCAGGTGAGCAGAAACAGGGGAGGTCTGTATGTTCCATGACATTCAAGACTGTTCAGTACTCCCAGCTATTAATAAAAGTTTTTCTAAGATGACAAGTCAGTGCAGCTGAAAATACAGGCGCTGCCCACATACAGGGAACCAAATAGTTCTAAAATTCTGACAGATTCTTCCCTTCCAACAAACCTCTTACTTACCTTATGAGTTAAACTTTCCCAAACCAGTCAGTCGTATCTCGGGCAAGAATGTCTATGAACACTCCCATTTTCTCTTGACCATGTAGTGGCTGAGAAGCCAAGCAGGCTTTGGGAAGGCTAAGACTGAGCTCTCCCTTCCTTCTCATTCTTCTTCAGAATGCTTTTTCCAAACCGTTGGCCAAGTAGGTACCCATTTCAGAATCTGCTTTGAGAATCTCGAGGGTCAGACACAATAAACAGAGGGTAGAACTGGATAGGCAGGCATATTGTCAGCTCTTGAATTGTTCATGGGAGGCAAGACAGTGCAGTGAAAAAATATAGGCTTTGGATTCAGGAGACACAAGTTCAAGTCTTAGTCCTACCAGTTACTGGTATGACCTTAGATATGTATCCATATTTGCAAAATAAGCAAATGAATGATATATGGAAGGAGGGAGGGAGGGAAGGAAGGAGGAAGAAAGGAAGGAAGGCAAGCAAATGAATTTGGTAAAGGATGACTTATGAATGTCTGGAGTTTACAAAGTTATTTTCATTAGGCAGAATAAATTAGGTGAATGTCTTGGGTTTATAAAGTAGGTAGTGCTAGTATACACCATTTTATAAAGGAGACAGAAATATAAGTGACTTACCCATGGTCCTACATGGCTAACTAAATGCACCAGGCAGGATATGGCATCAGGGCTCCTGACTTAGGACCAGTAATGCCAAGCTGAACTGATCACTGGAGTCAAAAAGACCCGGCCCCATTTACAGGAAATTGAGAAGCAGGGAGAAGAGACTTGCTTAATGTGACAATTTGTCAAAAGCAACACAAAGACTGGAGCCTAGGTTTCCTAACTGCTCAATTTTCTTTCCATGGAAGCATGTGGCCTCTAAAATCCTGGCTTAGATTAAGAGAAAAGGGGAGAAACAAATGCAGAATTGTCAAATGAGAAATCTAGATCCATTGACTTTGTATTATTAGAAGCAAGAAACCTATTTTCCACATTTTAACTAATAGCCAGAATTTCCTATGCTACTAGAACCTTACCTATCACATTACTGCATTCCTACATTAATCTAGAGAACAGTCCTTCTGCCTTTAACAGAATCATCTTCATTTTCACACTGTATTCAAAGGCAAGGTCAGCTAGGAAAGTGATACCCATTTTCCTAATTTAGACTCTGGGAAAAAATCATTTCATTACTTACTGACCTGAGTTCCTACATTCACTTAGTGACAGACTGTTGATACTGACAGACTACTGTTTAAACAGACTATGTTTAAACCCAAAGAATGCAGAAACTTGGGGACTAGAAAGGGAGCAGGAGCTCAACTGAAAAAAAAATTGGAACATGCTGAATTTAGAGCTGAAAGGAGCTTTAGAGCTTACCTGTTTCAAAATCCTCATTTTACAGAAGGGGGGAAAAAACCTTTGAGAGCTTAGAGGTCTACTGACTCATATATCACAAAGCAAACTGGTGGCAAAGCCAAGTCTATAACCTGGAATGTGTGACTTCTAGTCTAAAACTCCATATTATATTAATTTTCTGAAAGGGTATGAAAAAATTATGAAAGAAAATAGAAATACTGGTACACACAAGCTGTCTGTACTAGTTTGGCAATTCTGGTTCATGGGGTCTGAAAGCCAAGACCATGTGCGACTAACTCATCACAGCCATCATTAGCAGCAAAGGACAAAATGTGGAAGGTAACACAACTCAGAGTGTTTATTTCACCCTGATCTCTCCAGCAGCCCAAAATGGAAATAAAAAGATTGGGCTATAAAATGATCACTGCCTCAGGAGAATCTGAAGCTATGGGCTTGGCGACATTTTTATAAGCCTGAGGAAGTTGGGCAGAATATTAATCAGAGACACAATGATTCAACTAGGAGTATTAAAAAAAAAAAAAAAAAGTCTAGTCCTGAGATTAAAGCTGCCTCCCCTTCACTATCTCTTCTCTGACTCATTCCACACACTCACACCCCCAATCCCCAAATACCTAATGCAAGAGCACTACTGTCCTCAGCCTGGAAGTTCATAAATGTGAAAGATATGATATGCTACAGTCAGGAATTACCAGGAAAGCTGGTTCATAAAGCATGGGTCAAATATGTCAAAGCTGGAAGGGACCATGGAGATCATCTAGTCTAATTCTTTCATTTTACACATGAAGAAACTGCAGCCCCAGGAGAGAATGCTTATAGAGGGCACCCGATATGCATTGTCCTAGGTAAGAAATGATAATGAATGTAAAGGTCATCTGAAAACCTCAAAGCTATTCTTATTAACCCAGTGAGCTGTCTTACATTCTATTCTTCATTAAAACATTTAGGCCTGTATCCACCTTCTGTTCCTTAAAAAAAAAAAAAAGAAATAGAGAGGAGGGGGAAATCCAGATCTGAACTTAGAAAAATCTGCTCCCTGTTTCAGGTTTTGGTAAAAAAGAAGTGGAAGGAAGGAAGGAGGGAGGGAGGGAGAGAGGGAGGAAAAGGTTCAAGTCAGGATTTGGGTGAAGAAGGGCAAGGGGGGGAGGGGGGGAGGGAGGAAAGGTTCAAAATTAACCTATTTTTTAAAAAGAGGAAATAAAGCAAAACCAAGTTTAAATAATAATCAGTCAACTGGGGTCTAATTCCAGGAGAAAAAAGGTAAAAAGTATGAAAAGATAGATGGCAGTAGTAAAGCAACAGCCTTCAACCTTTCCTGTATAAAGGAATTATGAGAAAAGATCTGGCTGTGAGGGCTAGACTTCTGAAAAATGTAGACCCAGGGCTGACCCTCTAGTTTTTAAGCCCTCTCAAAAGTGGATAAAGCAGGGGCAGTTACGTGGGTGAGCAGACAGTAGGCCAGGCCTAGAGAGGAAGTTCTGGCCTCAAATACCTCCTGGCTGTGCAACCCTGGGCAAGTCACTTCACCCCCATTGCCTAGCCCTTACCACTCTTCTGCCTTGGAACTAATACACAGGGGGGGCATGGATCTTAGGGAAAAACACATTCACGATGGGGGGAGGAAAGGGCTGGGCCCATACCCGGAGTCCCAAGGCCTGTGTTGTCTTGTCTCTGCCACAAACTTGCAGTTAAGACCTTGAACTCCCTCACTCCCAGATCTTTGCTTCTTCATCAGCAGAATGGAGTTAAACCTGCTAAGTCCCTTCCAGCTCGAATACTGCATATTCTAAGATCTTTCCCAGATCTGCAATTCTATAGAAATCCATAAAAGGTAAGCAAGATGTCTCACTTTCACATTTCCCTTTATAGCCAGGAATTATTCTCTAGCCACTCTGTACTCACTGTAGGAGCCGGATGGACTGCCTGGCTTAAACAGGCCCACGAATAAACAAGGTGCGGGGCCTCGTGGACGGTCCTGCTCTTGTGTGTTCTATTTTTTCTTCCTGAAGATTCATGATTTTGTCTAATCCTTTCCCAACAGAGCTCAACACAATACCTTCCTCCACTATCTACAACTTCATGAGTTGCTTTAGGATAAAAATTAAATTAAAAAGGATCTGTTTGTGCTTCACCTCCTGATGACGAGCATTGGAACTCAAGCTGGTCCAAGGACAGCCACGTGGGCAGACTCTTCCTCAAAGGTCCTCCAGCCTGGCAGATGCACCGGTCTGTCCTTCTCGAGGGTCCTCCGAGAGCCTCAGGAGACCCTGGAGAGGGCTTCCAAGAGGACCACGATCTGTCCTTTTCAGTAACAGTTCGATGCTCAGGGATTCAGTCTGAAACAGCTCATTCTCTAGGATACTAGACATGAAGTTTTCTGCCCACCTTATGAGGTCGTGAAGAAAAGTGCTTTGTAAAGGTTAAAATTTTATGTAAGTGTATGTCATTTTCCAGAACAAATCTCATTTTCCCATTCCCTGACAGCTCCTGTCCTCCAAGCATATGCTTTGTTGAGCTCTCAAGCTCAGTAAGGGAAGCACCTCATCTGCTCAATGACACGCCTTTGCTGACATTTGATGGACTCCACTGACTCTGAATGAGAGGGAAAAGGGGATATTGGAAGACTCTCTCCCCTACTCCAGGAAAGATTGGGTGAGCAAGTCTGCTTTACTATCAGATGAGGGAAATGATGTCTTCTAGGTCCTTGAGGTCTGGGCTTCAGGAGGAAAAAAAAAATTTAAACTCTTACCTTCTGTTTTAGTGTCTATTCTAAGACAGAACAGCAAAAGCTAGGCAATCAGGGTGAAGTGACCTGCCCAGGGTCACACAGGTGGGATGTGTCTGAGGCCAGATTTGAATACAGGACCTCCTGATTCCACAACTGTCTCTCAATCCACTGAGCCAACTAGCTACCCCCTACATTTTTAAAAACATTTACAACTTACATCATAAAAAACATTTTCAGAGACGTGGCATAAAGGGGTTGGTTACTCGACATGCAGGCCTGGTCAAACAGAGAGAATGAGACGGATTTGGACTGGCTAGGAAGTTGTTAAAAGAATGGGGGGAAGGCCTCCAACAGACTCAGCAGGTGCCCCAAAGAACATTTATGGGGAGGCAAGAATAAGGATCACATAGGATGAAAAGGCAAAAAGGGGACTTGATCCCTGCCAATGGAGGGAAGAACCCCAGGAGATCACAGAATATTCAAAATTAAATCAAATTAATTCCAAGCATTAAATAACAGTAATTCCAAGAACACTGAAGTGCAATTTAAGTCCAAGCTGCAATGCAACTAGGAGTGGGTGAGGTCAATTTTGTTTTTCAGTTGTTTTTCAGTAATATCCAACTCTTTATGACCCCCATTTGAGATTTTCTTGGCACAGATACTGGAAATGGCTTGCCATTTCCTTCTCCAGTTCATTTTACAGATAAAAAAAAAAAAACTCAGGCAAACAGGATGAAGTGACTTGCCCAGGGCCACCTAGCTGGTGAGGTCAATATTTACCCAAAGATGATACTTTGAGCTGTTTTTTTGTTTGTTTTTTCAGAGAGGTGGAAGAATTGTGTTCTTACCCATCTGGCTACTCTCATTCATTCCCCACATCACCAGTGGCAACACCTTCTTTATTTAGGGATGTAGTACCAGGTGGTCATTGAACAGAGTCCTCATTAATATCGTTTTTGAACCAATAAGCAAACTGACCACTTATGATGATTACCTATGCCATTGTTCCTCTAGCTTTATGTAACAGTTAAAATTTAGCTACTAAGCTGTGTAGATAAATTCACTTTGGGTTAAGTGAAACTGACTTCCCATTAATAAATTATTTTAAAAGATTCTTTTTTCATTTCTGATTGTGTTTTAATTGGCAAGGGTCACTTCTTTACCTCCCTCTCTCCCCCCAAAAATACAAAAAGGAATTGTTTAAATGGACTAGGGAGATCTTACCTAAAGGATCCTTGGGAGAATCCAATCACCTTCCTCATTCTCCCACCCCCAATAATCTGTTTTGAGGTTTAGAAGTGGCCCAAGATCTAGCCTAGGGAAGCCCAAGCTTAGGTTCCATCAAACTGGAAAAGCTTCGAATCCTGGTTGGTTCAGTGACAGAGACTATCTGTCGATGATATCTGCGGTGCAGTTCGGAGAGGCTTGTCCCCTGGGTGTTCACAGATGAAATTTTCAGTCACGGGAACTTACAAATGATGGTCTAATAAAGCCAAGGTGGGGATTTGCCATCTTCATCCTGTAGGTATCACAAATCCCTGAATGATTTTCAACAGGCACCCACCAGTACAGTCCTGGGTCCTAGGCCCCAGCTCTGTCAGGGAACAGATAAATTATGTAAATCAATTCCTTTCCCCGGGCCTCAGTCATTTCCCTTTCAAAATAAGGGGGTCATATCACATTATTTCTAAGGTCCTTTTAATGTTCTATATTATGTTACATGAAACCAAAGGAGGAGTTATCCACTACACCTTCCTTCTTCCTAAGAGACACTGGGTGTTTTCACCTGTAAATTCTACTCTAGATGAATGGAGTTCAGACAACTTTCTCATTTAATTTCCAAGAGGTTTCCCACCCTGGAACTATTTAAATTTCAGAGTATTTGCTTGATGAAAAAAAAATTTTTTAATTTGTGTCAATAAATGAATTTTAATTTTTAAAAAGTTCTATTCTAGCAGCAGCTAGGTGATTCAGTGAGTAGAGCACAAGGCCTAGAGATGGGAGGTTTTGCATTCAAATCTGACCCCAGGCCCTTGCTTCCTAGCTGGGTAACTCTGGGGAAGTCATTTAATCTCTGTGTCTTTGTCTTTACTGCCCTTCTGCCTTGGAACCAATACTTAGTATTTTCTAAGAGAGAAGATATGGGTTAAATTAAAGGCCTTCTCTGCTGCCTTATAACATAGAACTGACCCTGAGCTCCCAATGGCTAGGCCAAAGATTGGAAAGGTTCCCTGAACAGAGAGGAGATAGGATGTCTGGTATCCAAAAACCAACTTTAGCTAATTTGGGGAGAAACTTTTCATGAATGTGGCTTCAGAGTAAATGAGTTTTTCTGACATGTTAATTGTCCTAGACTATCTTTTTTTTTTAAAACTCTTAACTCCCATCTTGAAATCAATAATAAGTATTGGCTCCAAGACAGAAGAGAGGTAAGGGCTATTCAATTGGGGTTAAGTGACTGACCCAGGGTCACACAGCTAGGAAATATCTGTGGCCAGATCTGAACCCAGGATCTCCAGTCTCTATCCACTGAGCCACCTAGCTGCCCCATAGTCCATCTTTGAAATATTTGTAGTAATAACCTCCATTAGGAAGTCTCACATCCCTGAAGTAAGCAACATATCACTTGACTGTCAAGTAAAGTATACCGTGAAAAGTACTTAGGGGGTGAATCTCAGTTATATGTAAAAATAAAGGTTCTAACCCACACAACTCTTTCAAACAGTTTAGAGGGAAAGGATCACAGTATACAAGATCAGGGCCCTATTGGGCAGGGGTTCTGAACCTTTTTTCAGGAGTCATGGACCCCTTTGGCAATGTGGATTCCTTCTCTGGATAATGGTTTGTTTTTTCAAAGCCTTACCTTCTCTCTTCGAATCTGTCCAAGGCAGAAGAGCAGTAAGACTTAGGTAAACTGAGGCCATATTTGAACTCAGGAACTCCCCTTTCCAGGCCTGCCTCTCTAACCACTGAACCACCTAGCTACCCCAACATAATGGTTTTAAAATATTTTTTTCTGTTCTAAATTTGAGTTAGAGGTACATGAAAAGAAAGATAATTTTGTTCACAGACAAATTCATGGATTCCTTCCACTATATAGTCTTCCATTATACCCCTGTATCAGAATGCAAGTCACAGTTCTAGGTCAGTAGAAAAATACTTGATGAAAGGCTATCACCAAGGCCAGAGGAGAGTTAAATGGTGGCTGGCCATAAACATTTGTTGAATGATTAGATCCATGATCTCTAAGGTTCTTCTTTCCAGCTCCAGGGTTATAAGACCTAAATCTCAGATTACCTAGTAGGCCTCTTTTTGCATATGAATTAGGCTAAATGTTTTCTATAAATATCTACTTTAGTAAAACTGAAATTTATGTAGTCTAGTTTCAGTGCTAAAAAACTAATCTCCTATTCAAACTAGCAAGCTGAAAAGTTTAGTGGCTTAACATATTTTTGGCCAAAATTAAAACATATGGAGGGGCTGCTGGGTGGCTCAGTGGATTGACAACCAGGCCTGGAGACAGGAAGTCTTAAATTCAAATCTGGCCTCAGACACTTCCTAGCTGTGTGATCCTGGGCAAATCACTTAACCCCCGCTGCCTAGCCCTCACTGCTCTTCTGCCTTGGAACCAATACACAGTATTGATTCTAAGATGCAAGACTAGGATTTTAAAAAATAAAAGAGTTGGAGATAGGAGGTTTTGGGTTCAAATCTGGCCTCAGACACTTCTAGCTGTGTGACTCTGGGCAAGTCACTTAACCACCATTGTCTAGCCCTTTACTGTTCCTTGGAACCAACGTTTAGTATTCATTCTACAACATTAGATAAGGATTTTTAAAAAATACATGGAAAGATAAATTGGCATCTATTAGCTGTTGCTAGTCACTCTGACTTCAAATAATCCAAGGCTTGGACATATGATTTAAAGTCAAACAATGACAGGGAATATAGTAGAAAAGCATCAAACTGGGAGTCAGGAGCCCTGGATTCTAATCAAATCTTTGCCATTAACTCACCCTGTGAGCTTGTGATCTAGTACCTGTCCCTCTCTGAGACAGCTTCCTCCTCTGACCAGATGGCAGGTAAAGCTGCTTCCCAGCCGGTTTGAAGGTCCCATGCTAGCTCTCACATTCTTTTATGGTTCTCAGAGAAGAGAGATCAGAAGCATTCCGTTTTAAGACATGAAGGCATTTTCTGGTCTTAAAAAAAAAATGAGGCCCTTATGCTGGACATTTCTCATTGAGACATTTGATAGTGCATTCATGGAAATAAAAGAGAGAGTAATTTAAAATACCTGCTATTGCTGATGCTGAAAATACATAGCATATTAAAATTTAGGGACTGGAGGGGAGGCAAAGTAGGAAAGAAAGTAAGAAAAAAGGATCTTTATAGGTCCTCTAAGATATAACTCATACCATGCTGTAAAACCCTGACCAAGGCTGCCCAAGATAACTACTAAACAAAACTGAGTTAGTAGTCTTTTGTTAATAAATGTAAACAGACTAAATTATTTTGAAATGTAAAACAGCAAACAAAGCTAACAACAAAAAAAAAAAAAGCTCTTTATAGCTGAGTTAAAACATGAAAGGCAAGCAAAATAACTTACCAGTCATTTAGACCCCTAAAGCTTCTGATCCAGGACTCAAGGAGGCCTAAATGTATTTAAATAAATGGCAAAAAGAACATTTTCAAACCCAAATCCCAGAACTAGATGATTCCAAATGTATTTTCCCAAATTGCATTAGACTTGAAATTGTCTATTTTGACACAATGGCATTAGAGATCCTAAAGTATGTTCTTACAAATTCCACAAATCTCTGAACGATATCCCAGAAGCTTGCCTTTTCCAAATGCAGTTACACCATTTTGAGAAGGAATAAAGGGTAGAAATTTCAAGAATTAAGAAACAAAGCATTCATAGCAACAATAACCAAGCAACACCTGCCATTGGAATGGGAGGAAGAGATAGGATAAAAAGAATCACAAAATAAAATAAAATATTGAAGCACCTTTCCCACAAACCCTCTCAGATCCATTCACTGGAATCCATGGCACCCTGATGCCAGGAAAAGTCCAGATACAACCAGGGAGCCAGACCATAAGTTTAGCCTGAAATTTCAACTTTCCATTAGGTACTTTGTAATCTCCTAAAATCCAATCTGTTAGAAAGCAAATTTACTCTCATTTGTTTTACAATCTGTTGGCTAATACTTTAAATTTTGAAACCGATATAAAGAACAAAAAAATCTCATGAAACTCCCTCGAAACTTTGAAATTAGGTACCCAGATTATGGCTTTGTAAAATCTATATTTGTTAACTCCTTTGTAAACAAGCCCCTCTTCCCCTTCACTTAATAGCTGATCCATCAGCATTCTGTATTCTTTATATTATCATTTTATCACTTCGTTCCTTTCCCTGTTCATCTCTTCCTACTAGAATCTACTAGCTTCCTTCAAAACATAGCTCATGTCCCAAAGCATAAGGGTAGACTTCCCCATTTCTGGAGTTAGTGCCCCAATTGTTAGTAAATAACCTTGTTTTTACTATGTATACATTTTGTACACACTTGCAAATGTTGTTTGTTCCTCCAAGGCAGACATTTTCATTTTGCTTTGGGCTGAATGCTTGTTGAATAGCATTGAATCAAAGCCAGAGGACCTCTCCACTCTTGGTTTGGTGCTTTGGCTCCTTTCTCTCCAAAAGTAAACCGGATGGCAATCCTCCACTGGAGTCCTCATTGTCATATTGAGTTGACCTCCAGTTCTTGAAGTCAGGCCTGAAGCACACTCTGGCAGGAAGGTGCCCCTGAGAAAAGGCTGAGGTGGCTGGTGTGTCTAGCAGCAGAGCAGGCTAGCTAGGTATAGAACAAATTGGAAGCACTGGGTTTTCTTCCTTTTTTTTTTTTAGAAGTAATTTTTTCTTTAAAAAAAAAATCCTTACCTTCTGTCTTAGAATTAACACTAAATATTGGTTTCAAGGCAGAAGGGCAACAAGGGGTAGGTAATTGGGGCTAAATGACTTACCCAGGGTCACACAGCTAGGAAATAAGAGGGCAGATTTGAATCTAGGACCTCCCATCTCCACACCCAGTGCTCTATCCACCAAGTCACCTACCTGCCATCAGCTGCAATTCCCAAAGGCTATATTCTAAATTAGAGGCTGTAATCTTCAGCAATGGAGGGAGTCCCTGCTCATAAAATAGCCCATCTTTGGGAGCCTCAAAGGCTACTACTACCCAGGTCCTCCTTTTTACCTCTCATATATCTTGGTGTAAAGCAGATCTTGAGCTTTCAAAGGGAAAACCATTTGAACTTCAGTTCCGGCCCATCCTCTACTGCCAAGCTGGGAGGGCTTCCAGCTTACACATGGCAGGGGGCTTTTTACATTCGATCTGGGACCCATTTAGCTAAGTGAGAAAATTTGTCACCAAGTGTGCTATTTCCGGGCTGTAACAATTCATAAAGATGGCCTGCCTAAGCAGAAGGGTTATGATTTTCATGGGCACGAAGCTCATCCAACCAATGAAAGCAAGGATCTCTTGAATAACTGAAGCTGTAACAATTCCATCCTGTTGTGGCCTAGGACACTGGTAGAATTGGGGAGGCCACAGTTAACTATAACCACTCTGGTCTCTCCATATGCTCCATACTCTGTACAACAAAGACAGTGTGGAACAGCCCTGGGACAGTGTGGGTTACCTTTGCTGCCAGGGAGCACGATCTGGGACCAAGCTCTTCAGCCCTCTGGGCAAAAAGGAGATAAAAGTAGTCCCTGGGTTTCCAGTGAAGAACTCAAAAGATGCCAGGGAAATGTCCTTTCTTTTAACCATCTTGATGGCTGTTAAGTTTTTTTTTTAAGCTTTCCAAAACTATTTTTTAATGCCTTTGACAACTGTTTCTACCTGAAAGCACTGGAATAGGATTTTGTTAAAAGGATTGTTTGTTTGAACCCCCGGGACTCTGAGTGAATCACTATACCAGATGCCAAATAGCAAGTCTGACCCAAGTCTACAAGGGCCTGAAGGTTTATGAAGTGTTTTTCCCACAACAAATCCTGCAAAGTAGGCACTAAAACCAATATATTAAAAAACAACAACTCACAATGCAATAAGTACTGACTATTGGAGAGATGGCTTTCTTCTTCCCAAGACCAAAACTCTATGTGTACCCTTGCTCTAAACCCCTCCTATCTTCTCTACTATCACCCCAGTCCTTTTAACTCCGAGCTCCTCCTCTCCTCTGGTTCCTTCCCTGCTACCTACAAACACAGCCATGTCTCCCCCATCCTTAAAAAACTCTCACCTGACCCAGCTATGATTCTGGCTTGATAAATCTGTCTCCACTTAACAACACCACTTTTCTCAATCTCTTCTAACCCCACTGCAACCTAGCTTTCCAAATTCAGCATTCAACTGAAACTACTCTCTCCAGAATTAAAACATGTAGTCCATTTGGAGCCCTCATGTAATCAGGGGTCATAAAAGGAGTTAAATAAGACAGAGGGTTTGGAAGTGGTTTTGTTATGGCTTTACGAAAAAATAAAATAAAATAAAAGGAAGGAGAGAAAAGATTATGCTAAGGAAGAGAGGAGTGAGGATAGGGAAAACTTGTTACCATTGAAGCAGCATTTGGCATTGTTTATTGCCCAATTCTGGTAACGCTCTCCTATTTGGGTTTTCATGCATCATGTCTATCTCCTGGTCTTCTCCATCCCTATCTGATCACTGCTTTTCTCAGTCTTCCTTGCCAGATATTCATCTAAGTCATGCAGACTAATCACCGAATGTCTCTTCAAGGTTCTGATCCGGTCCTTCTATCATTTCCTTCTATGCTAACTGGCATAAGTGATCTCATCAGCCCCACAGGTTCAATGATCATTTAGGTACAGATGGTTGCTACATCTATAAATCCAACCACAGTCTCGATTCCTGAACTCCAGCATGGATTTCACTATTGTCTTTTTTAACCCTTGCCTTCCATCTTAAAACCAAAATTGTGTATTGGTTCCAAGAAAGAAGAGCAGTAAGGGGTAGGAATTGGGGGTTACCTGAGTTACTCAGGTTCGCACAGGTAGGAAGTTTGAGACCAAATTAGATATTAGATCCCCCGCCTCTAGGCCTGGCTCTCAAACCACTGAGCCACCCAGCTGCCCTCATACTACCTTTTTTAGACATCTTAAATGGGATGTCCCAAAGACATCTCAAACTTAAGTTCAAAACTGAACTTAACCTTTCTTAGCCTCTGACTTTCCCTTTGGAGGCAAGGACAAGTTACCATCCTTTGTCACTGATTCACCTCACAGCATCAACTCTTCACTCATATACTCAATCAGTTGCCAAATCTTGTTTCTGCCCTCACGTCACTTAATTCAGGACCCTTCTCTCCATACAACTGATTCAACCACCTCCCTGGTTCAGGCCCTTATCACCTCTCACCTGGACTACTCTAGTAACTTTCTAGCTGGCAGCTCTGTCTTGATTTTTCCCACTCCAATCCAACCTCCATTCGGCTGATGTATTCCTAAAGCAGACTGACCTTGGGAGAAAATATTAAGTCCTCCATTTAGCATTTTAAAGCTTAGCCCCTTCCTACCTTCAGACTTCTGACCCGCTTTCCATTCTTCCAACACTCCATCCACAGTGGTGCCCTTTCCTCAGCTGTCTACCCCTACCATACAGACCACACAAGAGACTCAGTCTCTCAGCTTCCCTTGCTTCCTTGCCCTCAGCTCATGTCACCCCCTGCAAGAGACCTTTCTCATCATCCCCCAGGGCCTGGTGTCCTCCCTTCTGAGTTTACCTTTTATCTACTCTGTGTATACCTTGCCCATACTAATTTATGGGTTATCTCCTCATTAAAATGGGAACTCCTTGAAGAGAGGGACTTTTTTCTGTTTCTATTAGCCATTTGTTGACAATGGAAACATAACAGGCTTATAGTTTCCATTCCTCTCAATTCCTAGTTTTTAATTCCTGGTTCAAGTCAAATCTCTCACAAATTCATCTTAATTCATAGTAATAGCTCTCAGAATAAGACACCATCTCCTTCTCAGGAAAGAGTATCAGAATGGAAATCATGAAAGATGGGCTCTAGTCTTGGCTCCCATGGAATTGAGATTAGTCATCTCAACCTGTCAAAGGGATTTTCATAGGGTCACAGAATCAAGTTCCACTAAAGTCACTCAGATATTAAATAGAAGAGTTAGGATTTGAACCTATGTCCTGTGGGTTCTGCCTTTATCACTATTCCAAGAGAACTAGGTCTTTGACTTCATAAGGTTTGGACATGAGAGTCTGATGTGGAAGTCAGAAGCCCTGGTTCCTGTCACAGGTTTATCACTTTCTCATTATGCGACTCTGGGCATGTCACTAATTAAGTTAGGTCCCTAGAAATTCAGCAGGGAGGCACATGCCTATCTATACGAATTCTCTCTAGATTACAAGCAGTTTGGGAATATTCTAGGTTTTGCCACAAATGGACCCTTGGCTCATTGCCTGCCTGAGGCACACTGGGAAAGAAGCTTATGGAAAGCCCCAAAGTAACCCAATACTAGAGAACAAAAGCATAGTCCCATGGGGACTGGAGAATGGAAGGATGGTAATATCCAAGGAAGGAATAGAAGCGCTCTGCGGAATGGGTGCGATGTGTCCCACCAAGTCCTAGGGATTAGAGGAGACCCAGAACTAGAATGGCAGAACCTTGGTGTAGAAGAGATGACCTAATCCAACTTTTAACTTGAAGGAATCACTTCTACAACATACCTCTCGCCTCCATTTGAAGATAATCAATGACAAGGACCTAATGCGTGTTAGGAATTGGGAGACCTGCCTGGGTACCTCAATTCTGACAATGGCTATGTGACCATGGATAAGACTCAGTTGTAAGAAAACTATAAAGGAAGGACAGGACTTAGTGTCACCATTTGTAAAATGGGAATAATATTTATACCACTTAGGTTACAGGGTTATTATATGAAAAATGCTGTTAAAAAATATTAAAGCCCTTTATCTTCTTCATCCTCATAGTCATCTCCCAAAGCAACCTATTTTGATTTGAGATAGCCCTTAGTATTTGCCTCCTCTGCCCACTAATCCCAATTCATCCTTCTGAGGCTCACACAGAACCAGCCTAATGCTTCTTTCATAGGAGACGCTTCAATGTGCCCATATTGTCTCTCCTGAAAATCAATGTGCTCCTACAAATAGAGATTCATTTTTGTTTGGTATCCCTATCTGGCCCAGAGAAGGCATTTAACAAATGCTTGATGCCATATTGATAACCTCCAGATATTTGAAAACAATGACTGACCTGCACTACCCACCAAATCTTTTTTTTTTTCCCTCAAAATAAATGTCCCCCAGTGTTTTTGCTTTTTTTCCCTCCAATAATTCACACATTGAGTTTGGGCAACTTAGCAGAGGTTTCACCTCCAGATCATGATAAATACAGATCAAATTCTTCATAATAAGTACTCATGACTGTCTGAAATTCATTTTCCATGTTAGAATTTGAGGTATACCAAAGCACGCGCACTTTAGGTAGGTACTCAGTATCTGGGAGAGGTAGTTTGAGGGGGAGTAGTGACTCTGGCTATGTTATTTGTTGTAATGTTTATCTAACTTGAGTATTTCTGCTGTGTCAGACTCTCCAACCCATATCAATCTTTAATCTACACCCCAAACTCTAGACCAGACTCTAAGAATGGCAGACATGACTCATTTGGAAGAGGCCAACATTCTTTAAACATTCCTTTCCCCTCTGTTCCCACATATGTATCATTTGGCTGATGTTTTTTCATGAAGACAAAGATCAGATCAGGCATTATATTCTTCAACACAATTTCTGATGTCACAGACTTATGTACAATTTTAGAGCATGAAATGTTAGAACTTCTTAGGTCACTCAGTCCAATCTTCTCACTTTTGCAAAGAAATTGAAGTCCTCAGATGGAAAGTATCTTTCTTAGAGTCGCACAGGTAAGTTAGTTGGTAGCACTGAGGAAAGAAGGATCCGATCAATTGATTCCCCATCCAAGGCTCTTTCTACCATGCTGTCTTCCATATCAACCCACTAACTAGCATTTTATATTTAGACAGATTACAGTCATATCAGAAGGAAAGAGAATTATATCCTTAAATGTTGTCAGTCAGCACTTGCTGAGAATTCCATTCAGGTGTGGGAGGTGAAAAATATCAGAGATAGGACAAGTTAAAATCTAGCTAAGGACAACCCTTCCAAGGGAAATCTATCAATAAAGACAATGTGGCAAACACAGTAATAAAATGCTCAAGGATAACAAATGATATCAGAGCAGGAAAGACATGGAAGGGAAAGCACATTGCATGTTCAGGCAACAGCAAACAAAGTACTAAGAAAAAAAAAGTTAGGGGACAGCAACCTATTAACTTGCAGGTTGGATAATAAAGAGCTCTGGAAAGGGAAAATGAGGAAAAAGAGGAATGGGGATAGGGACTAGCATTTGATAGGGGGCATAGAGGATTGAGCTTTGGGCCTAGAGTCAGGAAGATCCAAATTCAAATCCAGCCTTCAACACTTACTAGCTATGTGACCCTGGGCAAGTCACTTAACCCCCAAAGCCTAGCCCTTCTTATTATTCTGTCTTTAAATACACAATATTAGTTCCAAAATGGAAGATAAGGGTTTTTGGTGTTGTTTTTTCATGAGCTGGAGAAGGAAATAGCAAACCACTCTAATATCTTTGCTGTGTGACCCTGGGAAAGTCACGTAATTCTATTTATCTCAGTTTTCTCATCTGTAAAATGAGCTAGAGAAGGAAATGGGAAACTATTCCAATGTCACTGCCAAGAAAACCCCAAAATGATTGAAACTAAACAATAACCTAAATGACAAAGTTGATTTGACCTTATAAACATTTGTTTATTAAGCACCTACCATGTGCCAGGCACTCTGCTAAAGATAAAATTTAGGAGCTCATTTTCTTTGGCCTATTCACTACCAGAATGAAGACCATTCTAAGCAACCAAACTGTCGACATCCCAGAAAACGTTGACATCTCTCTTAAGGGTAGGACAGTTATTGTGAAGGGCCCCAGAAGAATCCTACAAAGGGATTTCAACCATATCAATGTTGAGCTCAGTCTCCTTGGAAAGAAAAAAAGGCTCCGAGTAGACAAGGGATGGGGAAATTGAAAAGAACTTGCCACTGTGCACACATTCTGTAGTCATTTGCAAAACATGATCAAAGATATAACCTTGGGTTCTCATTACAAGATGAGGTCTGTGTATGCTCATTTCCCCATCATTGTTGTTATTCAAGAAAATGGCTCATTTGTTGAAATCAGAAATTTCTTGGGTGAAAAATATATCCAAAAAGTGTGCACGAGGCCAGGTGTGGCTTGTGCTGTTTCTCAAACTCTAAAAGATGAGTTAATTCTTGAAGGAAATGATATTGAACGTGTCCCAAACTCAGCTGCCTTCATTCAACAGGCCACCAGTCAAAAACAAGGATTATCAGAAAAGTTTTGGATGGCATCTATGTTTCTGAGAAAGGCACAGTGCAACAAGCTGATGAATAAGTTGGAAAAGATACCAAAGGCAGTGTCCTAAGGAGTCAACACTTATTCAGATGTCAAAATAAAAATACTTTTTGTCAAAAAAAAAAAATTTAGTAGCTCACAAAGAGTATTTTTTAAAAATCTAGTCTAGATAGAGAAGAAATTTTACCTAGGTAGACTACTGAGGCAGTTGCAGTAACTTAGGAACAAAAAGATAAAACCAAGACCAAAGTTGTGATTATAGTGCACAAATTTAAAAGGTGGTAAACCCAAGAAAGAGTGTGATGGAAATCAGCAAGTCAGTAAGGTTAATTACACTGGAGGCAACAGTTATGATGCAGCTGGGCCAACAGTAGAAAAACACAATATGCAAAATTGGAGGGGAAAAAACTATTGGGGGGAAGAGGGAAAGAATAATTTTGGTTTAATATTAAGGTTCATGAATCTTAAAGGCAATCAGAAATAGGAGACCAGAAAGAAGGTGAAAGAAGGTGAGACCCAGAAGGAAGAAAAAGAGCAGGGAATACAGAGAAATAACAATAATGATGATGATAACAACTAGCATTTATACAAGGTCTAAAGCAGTGATTCCCAAAGTGGGCGCTACCGCCCTCTGGTGGATGCTGCAGTGATCCAGGGAGGCGGTGATGGCCACAGGTACATTTATCTTTCCTATTAATTGCTATTAAAATTTAAAAAAAAATTAATTTCCAGGGGGCTAAGTAATATTTTTTCTGGAAAGGGGGCGGTAGGCCAAAAAAGTTTGGGAACCACTGCTCTAAAGGTTTATAAATTGCTTTTGTATACATTATCTCATTTGATCCTTACAGCAACCCCGTGAAATGGGTGCCCCACTTTAGAGATGAGGAAACTGAAGCTTAAGGGACTCATCTCAAATCACCCAACTAGTGACAGAGGCTGGCTTTGAACTCAGATCTTTCCTGACTCTGAGTTCAGTGCTCGATGTATCCACTGTACCACATGGCTACCTCATGAGTAGAAGCTGAATCCAGAACAGTAGATGAGGCCCCTAAGGAAGGCATAGGAAAAAAGAAAAGTCAAAATCTCTAAGCTTGAGCTTTGGGGAAATGCTTTAAGAAGTCCAAATCCAAAGGAAGCAGAGGAGCCAGAGGGGGTAACAGAAACATTGCACTGAAGACAGGGAAGGAATGGGGAGGACACTGGCATTAAATACAGCTGAAGACAAGTCAAGGAGAACTATTAAAAAAAACAAAAACAGTAACTGGTTTGGCCTGGGAGAAAGCTATTTCAATTTTGTTTTGTGGCTTATTATAGGTTCACTGTGAAACAGCATTAATTGCTATCAGTTGGTGTTTTGGTTCATTCTTTACTTGAAGATAGCTAGACTGGTCCCCCCAAGTAAAGGAGGATAATCTTGTTTGGGCAGATTCTTCTCAGTGGTTCAAGTCAATTATCTAGCAAGGACTAACTAGGAGCAATCTGGAGTAAACTGAACAATGTCTCACTCGAACTGTACCTGCATTACAGTGATATACAGAAATTGCAAGATATAGAACCAGAAGACCCCATAAAGGTCATCTAATCCAATTCCCTGCTTTGTAGATGAGGAAAGTGAAACTCTTACTCTTAGGTTATGTAGTTACCAAAGTCATGTTAAATCTCATAGGGACTCTAAAATGTGGTTTCAGAAAGATAAGCAGGTATAGTATCAGCTATATTGGTGGCATAACTCCAGCTTTGATCTTCAGTACAGAGTGCATTTAGCAAGAGAAAAGTTTCTCCACCTCAAGATTTTAAGAAAAGCAGGATGTTCCTCAACTCTCTCACACATCAAGGATTCTCAACTAGGTGTCTACGGATTTTTTAAAAAATATTTTAGTAACTATCTGCCCATAAAATTGGTTTCCTTTGTAAACTTATGTATTTTATTTTAAGCATTTAAAAACATTCTCCTGAGAAGTGGTCCATAGGATTCACCAGACAGAATGCCAAAGGGGCCCATGCACAGAGAAGGTTAAGATCCCTGTCTTGATGTTCCTACCTCCTTCTCCCTCCAGACATCAAGGCTCAGTTTACTTTTTTTTCTTTAAGCCCTTACCTTCTGTCTTAGAATCAATACTGTGTATTGGTTCCAAGGTCAAAAAGTAGGGTTAGGCAAAAGTAACTTGCCCAAAGTCACATAGCTAGGAAATATCTAAGACTAGACTTGAACCCAGGACCTCCTGCCTCTGAGCCTAGCTCTCACCCCACTGGGCCACCTAGCTGCCCCTACTCAGTCCATTTTAATTCTATTTCTGGTTATTTCATTACTACATGATCTTAGGGAAAGCCACTTCTCTCTAGACCTCAGTTTATTCATTTATACAATGACGACATTCATACTTGTTCTCTACACCTAACAAAACTGTTGCTAAGTCTTAACAGAAAAGTGAAACAAGCTGTGTTATTTGCTAATAATTTATGGGACCTGGCCCCTCCCTGGGTCTCAGCTCCCCCAAATATAAAACAAGAAGACTAGAAAAGACAATCCCTAGGATGGCTTCCAGGGCTAATCCCCTTGAGACATTAAATGAAGATAATGACCTTACCTTAGGACAAAGAGAAAAATGGGAATTACCAGCAAAGGCATAAAACCTAAAGAATAACCCTTACTATACCCCAAAACCACAGAGTCTACATCCACCTAGGACATTTTATTTACCTCTGGTCACCACATATAGCAGTGGTAAGGAATTGGGCTTTCACTGATACAAAGAACTGTGGGGTGAGAAACCTACATCAACTAAATGCAAATTACCATTCCGTCTTGTAAGAGGAGAAAACTAGATATTTAAGGTGTGGTTGCCAGAAATCGATTAACTCGATTTCAAAATAAAATAGACCCAAGTCAGGATGACTTTTATGGTGGTTTATTTACAATTAGGAAGGTTGAAGGTAGGGAAATTGAGAGAGAAACTCTGGCCCAGACCAGAGGCCCAAACCAGGTAGGAATTTTAGAGGCCCCAGCAGAGGGGCAATAGAGGTGAATTAAACAAGGCTCCTAGCCACGAGGCCTCCTCCAATAAGAGAGGCCTCCTTAAGGCTAGAGCCTCCAGAAACGCCAAGGGAAGAGAAAGAGAGTCAGCCTGACTTACCCACATGACAACTCAGAGGGAAACAGTCTGAGGTCCCACCAGCGATCCTACCAAGTTCAAAGTGCCAACTCCCTCCACAGGAAAGTTACCATCATATTTGAAAGACAGCAGCTTTTGTCACTTCCTGCATCCACCTCCAATTTCAAGTGGACAAATGGCAGCCTCAACACTGTTTTGGACTGCCCAAAGGGCAGTACCTTGTTTTTGATTTGTCACTAATGAATGAGGGTGAGCTAATTCCATTCACACAGTCTTCAGAGAGGTAGAGCACTGGGTAGTGACTTGCTCTGGGTCACACAGTATGCACATGGTAGGGATCAGAACCGAACCCAGGTTTTCCTAGCTACATATACTACATATCTCACTGCCTTAAGTAGCTAAAACGTCTAGAAAGTTAAAGGTTGGGAGGGATTAAAATTCAAGTCTCTAAAATCATTAAGGTTACAATTAAAATGAACAGACTTCTTCAAATCTTAAAACAACTAAGGGATATATCTCTTCAAATTGGATAGATGATATCCAGAGGAGAATTTTTTTTAAAGGCCTACATTATACAGTAGATAGTTATTCTCCAAGAGGTTGTATAGGCTGAAAACATCAAGAGTCAAGAAGAGTTTTGATTAATTCAAGAGAGTACACTTCACATCAGCTTAACTGCGAGGGGAAGTTCTAGGAATCCTAATTTGATATATATTTGGAGCTCAAAGCTATCCATACACAGATGAAGAAACTGAGGTCCAGGAGAGTTGTGATTTGCCTGTGGTCATCTAATAAGTGAGAGCTGAAATTTGATCCTAAGTCTTCTAACTGCAGAGCTAGGACTCTCCTCCACTTTACCACCACAGACTTAACAAGAAGCTGCCTTAGCTATTGATAAGGTGACTTGCTCAGGACATGAAGTTAAATAAAGATCAGGAGTTGTGATCTGAACCCAGTCATTCCCAGATCTCAAGTACATTGCTCTTCCCCATACTCTGTTAACAACAACTTGGAGGGTAGAGTCCACTCTAACCAACAGCATGTAGAGTTCTGAGGTGATTTAGAACTATACATAGATATATATATATATAAAGACAGGATGTGTATTATATATATGTATATTAACTCATACATATACAAATATATACTAACACATTACACTCACACATTTATATACACACACATATATATGGGCCTCCCCACATAAGTGTTATACAAATTCAAGTTAGTAATTAACCCTGTAATTTCCAAATAATTACTCCAGGAGATACTCCTCCTAAATAATTCATCTTCTACAAATCTGATAGAAAAGACATCAATACCAAAGTCACCAGTTTTTATACAATACAAGAAAAAGGAGATGGAGTAAATTAAATTCCCTTTAGAATACAAGCACTTTAGCAAGCAGTTAGTTATCTTACCTTTTAACCAATGTCATCTGAACCAAATAATTTTACATACTTTGAGAAGTCTTTGTCCACCTCACATTATAAACCAAGATGAGCTCCAAATGATTTTAAAGGTCACATGATAAGCAAATTAGAGGAAAAACATTTCCTTTCAGATCTACAGATAGAGTTCATGATCAAATAAAAGATAAAATGGATAATTTTGCTTATGTAAAATTAAAGTTTCATCACAAACAAAATTACAGCTAAAGTTAGGGAGGGGAAACCATTAACTGAGGGAAAAAAAACCTTTACAAGTTTCTCTGATAGAAATCACATTTCCAAAATATACAAGGAACTGATTCAAATTTATAAAAATATAACCCTTTCCTCAACTGATAAATGCTCAAAAGAGATAAACTGTCATTTCTCAGTGGAAGACATCCAAGCTATCAATAGCTATATGAAAAAAAATATTCTAATCCACTATTACAGAAATACAAACTAAAGTAACCCATCAGATTGGCCAACAGGAACACTCATTAATGCATTGTTGGTAGAACTGTGAATTGACACAAATATTCTGGAAAGTGATTTGGAAATATACTGAAAAAGTGACTAAATGGTGACCTTCTTAACCCAGTGACATTTCAACTAAACCTACACTCCAAAGAAATCAAAGAAAGAGGAAAAGGCTTCATCTGTACAGAAATATTTATGGCATCTCTTTTTTGTAATGGCAACTGGAATCTATGGAATAGGCAATGCCCATCAATCAGGGAATGGTCAAAAAATTATGATATCTGAGTGTAATATAATACTATTTTGCACCCACAAATGATGGAAGAAAAGAGATCAGAGAAACATGGGAAGACTTGTATGGATGGATGCAAAGTGAATTGAGTGGAATCAAGAGAACTTTGAAATAGTCAGGATTGTTGACCATTGCAATCTCCAACTGTGTTTCTAAGACTGATGATGATCAAAGCCATTCATGATGGACGAGACATATACCGGTGGACATGTGCAGTGGACATTTCTTTTGGTTAGCTGGGCTCAGCTGTTATAGTGGTTTATTTTTCTTTTAAAGTAAGGGTGGAGGGGGCAGCTGGGTAGGTCAGTAGATTGAGAGTCAGGCCTAGATTGAGAGGTCCTGGGTTCAAATATGACCTCAGACACTTCCTAGTTGGGTGACCCTGGGTAAGTCACTTAACTCCTATTGCCTAGCTCTTACCACTCTTCTGCCTTGGAACCAATATACAGTATTGATTCTAAGGTGGAAGGTAAGAGTTTAAAAAAAATTCAAATCAAATAAAGTAAGGGTTGGGTGAAGAGAAAAAACTAGTGCTTGTTAATTTAAAAATAACAAAATAAAAGGTCAATGTCAATATATACCTTGATGGGAGGAAAAGATAGTCCAAAGAATTTTTTGCAAGTAACCCACAACCAAAGACCTCTCACCTTGTAGAATCTAAGCTCTTTCCAAGTTCAGTTTTATCTATACCTTCAAGCATCTACCACACTACCTAAGAGCATGAACTTAATAGATTTTTGACTGTAGCCGCAAAATCTTGAGTACCTTGCCTCCAAAGAATCAAAATTGCAGATATTCTAAAGGGCAGTAGAAAAATGAATGGTGAATATAAGTGGGATGCATTATCTTACCTACAATGACATAGGTGCAAGAAGTGTCCCAAACAGTAATTTATGGACTGTATCATCAAAAATTAAAGAATAAACCAGTCATGTGGGAAGGGATAGGGATATCAGATCAACAGCCAGAGTGTGGTATAGTAACCCGAAGGCCATTAAAACCTAGAGCATGACCTCCAGTACTTACAACAGGAAAATCCTTTGTAGAAAGGATGGGTTTTATGAGAGAATATAGACAAGAATTACAGAGAATAAGGTGTAGTGGACTGTGGTTTGCATCACTGAAAGGTCTATAGCCATATAAGCACTGAAACCAAAGGTTTTATATTCAGTCTTCAACAGCTTGACTAAACGGAGAAAACATTTTAAATTTGCCCTCCAAAACTGATATTCTTTGTATTTTCTTTGGAAGAATGCTGGTCCCTGAGAGAAAAATCCCTGCTAAAAATCAAATAACCCAGATTGTAACAATTGGAAGCTCAGTTTGATTTTAAATGGCTGTAGTAAATAAGACAAACCTTTTCAGAGGCACTTTTCTGCTCTCTAGTGGTCACCTCAATCATGTACAACATGGGGAACTACAGAAGATTTAAAATCAACTCTGCATCTGGGAGAAAAGAATGAGAAACACCACTAACTAGGTAAGGAATACAAACATCTAACAACAGCCAAACTGTATCTGATCCTTTCAAAACCAGCCAGATGATTTGTTGCCTATAATTTTCAGACTAGGGTAATTTGCACTACAGTAAATTAATGTATCAAGTTACCACCTCCTAGACACTACAGACATTGGCATCTAGGAGGAAAAGCACTAAAATTGGAGCTACTCAAATACTTGTTTTCTGGCTAGCTGTGTGACCTTTCTGTCTGCTATATTTTCAAGAACAAAAAAAAAGGGGGGGGGATTATAACATTTTCACTATCATCTATCACAGTGTCTCTGAATTAGAAAGGATCTGTACAGGAAAGGGAAATTTCCTCAACATCTCCAGCAAGAGGCCATTCATCCAGGTTCCAACTGAAAAACTTCAGAGGTTTTCACTACATCTCAAATTAGCTCATTCAACTTTGGGGTAACTCCAAGTGCCCTGGACAAGTCACACCTATAAGCCTCAGTTTCCTCACCTATACAATGAGGATGATGGCAACACCTACCTCTCCTATTCAGGATTGCTGAGAGAAGTAAATGAGAGACTATTTGCAAAGTGTTTCACAAGCTTTAAAGTGTTATAGATGTTAGCTATTAGCATCATTTTTTTTCCTCCGATTGCAAGCTTAAAAATAGGTCTCTCTACTACTTCAAGCTACTGCTTCTAATCTGCCTTCTGGGGCAAAATAAAAAACAAAAACAAAAACAAATTTAATCTTTCACTTGACAACCCATTCTAATAACTTAAAATAGCTTCAAAGACAAATACACACCTGGCCCTGGACCCTACCATACACCAAGTATTCTGTGGACTAGGATAAACATCTTCAGTTCCTTCCACCAAATTCCACAACATTGCCACCAACCCCCTTCTGGTACTGGGCTTTTCTCTGAATGAACTTCAATTCATCAATGAATGGCCTTTGTAAAATGGAGTTTATAAGGACTGTACCTAATTTCAGCTATGGTCTGATCAAGGCAAAGGGTAGCAAGATGACGACCTCTTTTGCTCAGCACATTACCCCATTCTTATCTGAAGTAAGCTAGGTACACATGCCAATGCTATTAGAATCAAGAGTTAATATGGGGGAAGTAAAGTGAGTGGAATCATGCCTTGACAGATAAGAGGTCTCCTCGGAGCCAAAATATATGTGGGTTCAAGTCCTGCCTGTGAAGCACGCTGGGCTGGAGTAACCCTAGACATTTATTTAACTTCCTGTTTGTGTTCCTCAGTCTCTCTAGGCTACAAATCATGGAGGTTTCAACCTACCTTGGTATACAAGTTTCTCATCTAGGAAATTCTATCAGATTGTTTACCACCTCAGGGAAGAGAGAGGGGTGGGAAGAAGGGAGAGAATTTGGAACTCAAAATTTAAAAAAAAAAAAAAAAAAAAGAATGTTAAAAAACAGTTTTAACATGTAATTGGAGAAAAATATTATTTTAAAAAACAGATCATTTGGGAAGGTTGCTCTACCAATTAAATCACAGGTTCAAACATTATCTCTATCCCTAGTTTTTCAGCATGAAACACCTCATAAAGTTAAGTTGCTTTATTATCAAATATAGGCTTCTCTCCTTTCTGTAAGAAAAACAAATAGATACCTTTCCATTTGGGAAATCCTAGGACTAAGGCTGCTGATAGTTATTTCTATATCTTATCTCACAAATATATGTTTATGTTGAAGAGCATCAAATTATGCCAAGAACATTACCCTCAAGGGGACAGGTGGCTCAGTGGATTGAGAGCCAAGCCTAGAGACAGGAAGTCCTAGGTTCAAATCTGGCCTCAGACACTTCCTAGCTGGGTGACTCTGGGCAAGTCACTTGACCCCCATTGCCTACCCTGACCACTCTTCTGCCTTGGAACCAATACATAGTATTGACTCCAAGATGGAAGGTTTTAAAAAAACAAAAAACATACAACATTACTCTCAAGAGCAATAAAGTGAGAATCTGTGATTAAAATGAGATCCAATATAATTTGCTCTTATGGACAAGATACCTCACAACTCATGCTGTGTAAGGTGGATATTTTAACTAGAAAAGAATGTTCTCTGGACTTGAATGGCAATCAACAAGATTACTCTAAGAGTTTATGCTGGAAATGGATTTAGCTTAAATCTCAAATCATTTCCAGATCTACTGGGTCCTGGGAAGTGATCAGCTGTTGCAGTTTAAAGATGGTAAGAAATTCCACCTTCTCTTGAGGCTGCTGTAGTCCTCCAAGGATCTCTGTCTAGAAGGGAATGTAGTATTTTTCCCAACTTAAAGGGAAAAGTGAGAGGCTGCTGTTTTTATTCCTTGATCTCAGAAATCTGACTTTCCCACTTGTTCTGTCCTCCAAAAAGGAGAGCAAATGACACATGCCAACTGGGCCAAAGAGTTCTCTTAGACCTTCTTAAGAAGTCATAACACCACCACTCTTGACAAATAAAGCCATGGGTGTTTAGAAAGTCTATGCTGGTTTTTCCAAGGGTTACCTACCATTTCAGTTCTGGAAGCAAATAGATCTTGTTCTTGATGAGCCCAAGAAATCCTTGATATCCTACTGAAAAATCCCTCACAGCCTCTATGTAAACTCATTCCATCTCCAACTTCGGTAACGAATAATGACTCAATGATGATGGAAATTCCTAACACTCCTTATGTAAAATCTTAAATTGTTTTAAAGACTGATCTTGAGGGATGTCAAAGAGAGGGAACAAGTATTTATTAAGCACCTCCTACATGCCAAGCATCATTTTAAGAGCTTTACAAATATCATTTCATTTAATCTGCAGAGTTGATGGAGAAATAATATACAGACCACCCTCTTAACAAATAGGCCTTCAGCTCTGAAAAAGCAATAATGTCATTGATGTGGGTGCTACCTGGTACAGACTTCTCCAAAACTTAGTTCTTAAAAGTTGCTAAGGCAAAATAACTTTAACGACTTGGTGACTGACCATTTGTGATAAGCCTCTCTACATTTAGCAAAGGCTAGTACAGAGATGACAGAGCAATGGACAGAGAGTCTACTGCTAGGCCAGAAACGAGAAAGTTTCCATAATAGCCAAAGTCAATTTGACCAATACAAGTTAAGCACTATGCTAGGTGCCTGGGATATACAAATAGGCTTCCCAGAGGGCATGACACAGAAACATCTAAATAACACACAGGATAGTGTGACTGAGGCAAAGGAGAGATCCAGACAACATACTCTGAGGAACCCTAAAGGAAAGGTCCAATGGGCAAAAGAATTGCAGTTAACATTTTGTGAAAAAGAAAGCAGTTTAGCTGGACTCACTCCATATACAATGGAGAGCTGAAGATGAAGAGCACTGGGAGGAATTTAGGAGGTAATCTGGGTAGAATCTAAGTATGTGATGATATAAATAAAGCTGGAAAAGCAGGATAGAGTCAAACTATGGTGAGTCTTAGCTGTAGAACTAGGGAATTTTTATTTTATCCTACAGACAGGAGAGTCAACTAATGTTTGTGAGTTGAAGACGGCCATGGTAAGACTTAAGACATTAAAAGAATAATTTGGGTATTTGTGTTAGGAAGGAGCCTATCATATAATATGCTCATTGGTACAATTTTTATGGCTCCATGTTCTCCTCTATAGCATATTTATACCATGCGAGTTGGACTTAAGCAGAGGCCTATAACAAATAAAAACTAGAACCTACAAATGCATTTGTCTCTGATTCAGATCAACATGGCCATGCCACATATCATTAAAACCAACTTCAATGGGGCACAAGGAAATACTTCACAAGGAAATTCGAACAAAGCAGTCTCCTTGTCTTAGGCAAGGTACTAGTCCTGATTCTCTTGAAATTGACTTCTGAGTGAGGAGCCCCAAGCTAAAAAGGATCCATGTTCTCCACACAGACAGGCTATAGGGTATATATAGCATGATGGGGGCGGGGGGGTGGAAGAAATGAGGGATTCACCACAGAGGAGCACAGTTAAGAGACATTTTTCAAAGTCTAGTTCTAACACTCTAACGGTTAAGTGAAGGGGAGTAATTTCCTCACCTAATTCACAAGTGCTTTGTACTATTTACAAATACTATTAGCAGTAAGAATATAGTAAGTTTCCAAAGCGAGTTCAGTCCAATATTATAGTACTGAATTAGACAAATTAACAATAGTATCCAGGAATAGGAGTCATCTCTCTGGGAAATTAAACCATAGGATTTCTTTTTTTTCCTACCTAAAAGATAGAAAAGGCTTTTTGGGGGCCCCAAATTCTTGCAAATGAATCAGAGAAGCCAAACATTTATTACTACTGAAAGCTGTGCTTTCAAAATGGCTGAAAAAAAAAATCAAAACACTAAATGGTAACAATTTAGTAAAAACCAAAGATCCCTGGACCATTGAGAATACTTAAACTAAGAAAGAAAAGAACATTTTTCCTTCCAGTTAAAACGCAGTTGCATAAACTAAAAAAAATTCTTGAGGGCCCTGAACACTAGTTCAAATATGTACATATAACATGTTATACATATACATATAGATGTACATATGAACATATAACACAGCACAAAGATTTGTCTTGCGTTTTGTCCTTGGAATAAAAATGAGTGTCAGTTATAATGGCAAATGTTTGCTTGTTGTATTTTTGGACATCTAGTGATGCAGAAAAGTTAGTAAAGAGAAACCAATTCCTCAGTTTCTTCAGCAAAGTCTCATTATTATATATCTCATTACCAGACAGACTGGGTTATAACCTAAGGTAAAATCGTTTCCATTAAATATAACTAAAGATATTAAACACCTGATGTAACACACACTGGTAAAAACCTGTAAGCTGGCTGTAGGTTATATCCTAAAATGCATTAAGAGGATCCACTATATTTATGAATTCCATGCTTGGCAACCTAATAATCATAGAATTTATAACTTTTAAAAATAGTTCCTCTGCCATTAAAATGTTTGCTAAAAGCAAAAGGCAAAATTCTTCTCCCTACATATACTAGAAATATGTATGAAAGGAACCACAGACAGAACTGCATGTAAGCCTGTGATTCATCTATTCTAATAAAAACAGAAAGGGTATGCTGGTCATTCTGACCTAAGGGAGGAGAAAAAATGTCAGAACAATGGATTTAACCTGCCATACCCTTACTATTTTCCTTATTCTTAACTTCTGTCTATCTTATTTTATGAAGCAAAATGAGCTGAGACCAGATCTGACTAACATCCTCTGATAGAAAGCTTAAAATGCACTGGTTCCAAGATTTTATGAGATTCTTTATTAAGTTTATCTGAAATCAAGACTGACTATAACCCCATGCCACCAAGGCCTTAAGAAAGACAGAATACTATGGGGATTATTGGTGATTCTCTATTATGCCTGGGTCAGGGACAAGATGATTAGAGACTCTAATGAGGTTACCTAGAGATAGAGGATAGAGATTTAAGTTTAAGTACTGTATTATGGGGTGGACATAGATGCCTTATCAGAAGGTGATATCTGTCAGGTCCCTGGATGTCTATCTGGAGAAGTTAAAAAGGAAAAAATGTCAATTCATCGGATCTCAGAGCATTGTACTTGGTAAGGGCCTTGAAGGACTATCTGTCCTAATGTTTTCAGGTTACACTGGAAGCTGAGTTCTACACAGTTGAAGTAGTTGATGTTAAAGTCTCTTCTTTTCCAGCTCTGGGATCAGTAAATCTATCATTCAAGCTGACTTGTCCAGTTGTCACAAAACAAATAGTTAAAGTTGGGGCAGAACCACAATATTTCCATGCCATGCTTTGAGAAGGTGTGTAAAGTATATGAACTAACAAGGGTTAGAGCACAGGACTAGTTTGAGGACAGACCCCTATCTTCTGTGAGCTGAAGTAGAACAAAGATTTCCCTCATTCCCCTTCAAAGAATATTAGTTTCTAATACAGGAGTATATTTACATCCCCCTGCTCTACTCCCTTCCTTCCCACTACCACCCTAACTCCAGGCTATGTTCATATGCCCACATGTCCAGGAATTCCAAGAATTCTGTAAAAAAAAAAGACAAGTTAGAACATTCCCCGGGCATGCTTCAGAAACATTTTTCTCATAGGTTTAGAGTAAAAGACGAGGAAAATGTTAGTAAATACTCGGGGTTAGGACAGAGATGTGGTTAATAACAGGATATCATCAGTATTAGGCAAAACCCAAATAGGAAAGCAAGAAGTTCAAGAGATAGTCCACATACATGGCAGTTTTCTTTCTATCACATTTTAGGTTTCATGTTCTTCTATGGGGACTGCCTCCCTGGTGCCATCTCCAAGTTTCATGATGGCAACCTGGTCCTACAAAGTCAACACTCCCAGCCCCAGACCCAACATCTTTTACTAGAACTCAGATAATTATTTATAATCTTGCACTCAATCTGGAAATTTCGTCTTATTCCGACTTTGCCAGCATTGCCTCAGTCTGAGTTTGGTTTCCATCTGGGTTTTATTTTTTTCATTCTGTAACTTGACCTTGTTTGACAATTTCTTCCCTCAAACCATCTATCATTAAGAGCTTTTTAACTACTTAAGTATATTATGTATTAGTTTGTATGCCAATTCCTCAATTTTCAAACATCTTCACCCAGGTTAGTTACTGAATGAGAATAGTGGGACAACCCTTCCCCACACACACACACAAAAAAAGAAGAAAATGTACCACCAGTTAGCACAAGGGTAAAAAAGCAGCATTGCTCTCCATAATGGGCATCCCTGCTTTCTCATCCTTTCCCATCATACTCCCCTACACTGACCACTCTGCCCTGAGTAGCTCCCTAGGCTCTACTCCTTCCCCTCACACTACAGTAACATGGTCAGCAGCAGGGTATAGCAGAAAAAACTTTGGGTCTATCATGAGCAGTTCAAGCCAGACCTGTCTCCTCACCCACATCAAAGAGCTTTTCATTCCAAAAGTGTGGAAGATACCTAGTTCAAAGTGTTACCAGCAAAATGTGTGGTAAAATACATAATGCTATGTGGAATGGTGAGCAAGAGTTCTTAAGATCCCCTCCTTAAATCTACTGCCCCATCCCAAAAGTAACAAGAGAAATACTGGGATCAGATATTGAGGGTGGAAACTTCTGCCAAAGCTACCAGCCTGGGCACTAAAAGTTAAGAAGCAGCCTTTACAAAAAAAAAAAAAAAAAAAAAAAAAAAAAAAAAAAAGAAAGAAAGAAAGAAAGAAAGAAACAACAAAATAGCCCTCTGTCCCACCCCAAAACACCAGCACAAACACTTTGAACAAATGATGTTTTATTAAGAAAATTAAACATTGTACAGTTATTCCAATACAGTTTATACAGACATATAAACTATAAAATTTTATTAAATTCCCTACCAAGTAGATAGAAACTAATGAATGGGAAGCCTACTCTATAGGCTTTCCAAAACATGGGAATGAGTATGCATGCCAGCCAAGCTATGTTAGTACAAGCTTTGGGCCAGAGCCTAGCAATGGTCTTATTAAGGAGAACTGGACAGAGCCACTACATTCAAATAGGATTCTACTTCTTTTACTGTACAACTGCTTAACTAAGCAACCGTGTCCATTTAAGGGACTAAGAACATTGGTTTAAGAAAGATAACTTTCCTAGGGCAGTTTACACATAGTAAAAACCAGTACTATATCAATTAACACTTAATTCCTTCGACAAAAACTCAAGAAAATCTTCCACAGAACAGTTGTAATTTTCATCTCAGACAAAATAGGCAAGCAGACTGCCTTAGGTTACCACAAAGTTTATTTATCCTATATTAATGACTTTATTGCACAATGCCAATGGTGGAAGCCATATATCTGACTGTGTGCAAACATTTCCCCATGACCCGCTCTTTCTGACTAATCATATTACCTTGGGCCAATCCCTTCCCCTCTCTGAGAACACACGTCTTCATCAGTAAGACAGAGCTACTTCCTGCACTGTGTACCTCAAGGAATCTCTCTAAAGAAGCCCTATGGAAGCTATCCAAGGCAAATGTAGGTCATTTTTTCTGCTTCCTGAACTGTGCAATGCTCCCTTCTAACATTTTAAGTTCTATGCATTTCAACACGGCTTTCTAAGTTAGTTCCACTATTTGGTAAAAAACTATCCCCTATTGGCAAAAGATTCCTTATAAATTGCCTAGCATCTCACAATCTTTCCTAACATGACATACAGAGTTGTAAAGTGGACCAAGAAAAGAAGAGGATAGGTGCACAGCCAGAAGTCCCAAGAATGCACAGGAGAGTGTCACAACACTGCCAAGGCGCTTTCAGAAGCATCTCAAGGGTTCCTATGCAAGGACTTTTCAAGACCTACTGAAATATGCCCTCGGAACAAATGCCCAGATTAGTAAAGAAGAAATGAAAGTCATCTCAGAGCTTTAAGGAAGCTAGGTAGGATGAAGAAAATACATTATGGCTATCTTTCGGCATTGAAAATAAGACTTTATTATTAATATCAATATCAAAATCACCTCCATTGAAGTCTTCCTTTGAAGCGACATAGTAGTGTGGAAGTGACCTGGGTTCTTGAAGGCAATGCCAGGCCAAGTGCAAGCTCCGGAAGGTCCTGCCGAGCTGCAAAGACTGAGCAGGGCTCAGTGGCGGACTGGGCGTCTGCCATCCAAGGACCCGCCTAGCTAAGTTCAGAGAGCCTCATTACCAGGTTAGCCGCTGGGTGGTGGTGAATACGCCAATTCATGAAGACCATCTACTGAAGCATAAACAAGGTGCAATGTGCATTGGTGGAGACAGTACCTACCCACAGCCATAAAACCAGGGATCCTCCAGAGTAGGTCCCACCCAGACCCAATCATGCTTGAATCCAGCCCCCATTCCCACCTTCCACCCCTCTCAGGATTTTCCTCCTTATTCTGCAACACTACCACGGTTGTCCCCAGAGTCCAAAAGAAAGGCTTTACTGTCCAAAATTCCCACCTGAAGACGTGGACAGGTTCCCCAAATCACAACAGGATCAAGGGCCGTCAGAATCACAACATAAAGGAGATGATAAGTAGAACCTTAGGAGTTACCCTGAAGGAACTGGCCAAACATGAGGCAGCAGAATTTGACATTACAGTGAAATTGCTGAAAATGTTGTATCTATGTTATTGCTAAAGACCTAAGTTGCAAGCCTGTTTACATTTTCAAATCTATTAAAAAACTGTAACCCTTTATCGTTATTTCTAATATACTCCGTAACTATCCTGTCCTGGGAGTGTCCTCCAGGTTATTTCATGTGTGATGCTGTAAAATGCCTTGCAAATGCCAAGGCACTGTATGTCAGTTATTAATATTAGCAAATATAATCTCACCAATTTACCATCCTGAATTCAGCACTATCTTCAGATATGGTATCAAGTGTATCTTGATGATTCCCACTACTTTCTCTAAATCCTAAATTGTAAAGATCCTATCATTTCTGCTTCCAAACTTAAATGAAAATCAATTTTTTTTCTAATTTTAAAACCAATAAAGAAATCTTCATGCCAGTGCTTCAGAGTATCACTAAAATAACTTGCTGGTGTCCCATTTGCATGAAAAAGCAATAAATGCAATGAAAAATAAAGAGGAATTCACAAGAAAATGCTAATTTATAGAACCATTCCCACAGATCATTTGCGTAAGCAGATCATCTAGCCCAAATTATCACTCCTACCCATCCTCATTTTAGGGATGAAAGCACTGAGGCCCAAGAAATTGAAAAGGCTTGCCAATGTCAGCAGAAGAGCTGGGATTAAAAACCACTAGTAGCTCTAGTCTTGAATTCCTATATCATGGTACCCCTCAGTTAAACTGCTTATCAGATTGTAAATTCCCTAAAGCCTGAGGAACCTATTTGTTACTTTGTACAAACTGGCAAATACTTCATTCAATATTATGTGATGTGTGAGCCCTCATTAAATTTTTGCAGCCTGTTGACTGCAAACAGAAAAGTGAGTATTAAAGTCTTCTGTTCCTTTAAATTAATAGGAATGCTTAAGATAATAGTACAGAAGTCTCCTTTTTTTTTTTTTTTTTTTTTTTTTTTTTTACAAGACCCATATAAAACCCAATGTAAAGGGTTTGGGTATTTCCCCCACCCTTTGAGTCCCTTTACTGATCAAAAAATTAGAAAGAAAGTGCTCTTACCAACAACTCCATTGGTATCGTCCCCAGCGAACCCCACCTAGCAAGTCGACATCATGACATGTCAGGTCAGGGCAGCCTCAACCACGCTTCCCTGATAGTCAGGTGATAAAAGGAAGGAGTTAAAACAGGAAAAGTACACTTGCAGATTTCTGGATAATGTGAAAATGATTTTTTTTTTAAATTACAAACAAAAACCACTCAGAGCTTCTGGTAACCTCCAAAATAAGAAACCTTCTTTTTAAAAAAATTTAAAGCTGTAACCGTTTCAAGTTAAATCCAATCCTTCAGTTACTGGCCAACACCAAACTCATTTTTGCATTATTTTGAAAGTTTAGTGTTTTCATTTCCAAGATAAGAAAGGTAATCAACTTCAAGAGTCAAAGTAAATTATGTGCCTCATTTCATTCACACCTATGATTCTGGATTCTTGAAAGCTGTAATCCAATTCACTAGGGCACATAAAAACAACTTAATCCCTAAGTTAACAGAAGCTCCCCCTTTTAGAGAATATGGAAACACTTCTAAAGCCAACTTCCTATAAGGCTTTTAGCTACTAATGAAAGAAGTTCTATTATTTAAGATCCATAAAGAACATCACATTCTTTCTATGTTAACTGTTGGCATTTTTAAAGAACACTTAATAAAAAAGCAATAAAAATTACTTAAAAGTTTCAAAAGGTCCTTTTCATAAATGACAAACCTTTTAATAGCCTTGTAGGAAGTATTTCTTAAAATGAGTTAAAAATATAATGAATGGACTTAGGCAGGTCATCCCAATGAGAAGGAGGCAAAAGATGCAATGCACTTTGAGGAATACAATTATAAGACCACCACATGGCTATAGACTAGGAATGAAATTTTAGGACTCTGTTCTTTTGGATCTAAATGTGGAATTTATTTTGAAATGTACTTTCTTAAACCCATTCAACTTTGAAAAGATGAGGGTTCATCTTTGAGGTCAATTTGTCTATTAAAGATTTCAAAGTTACATTAGATAAAAGTTAAATACCAACTGGTGAAAGCAATGGGCTTTCATAATGCAGATTAATCCCAACAAATTAAGAAAACTAAAAACAGTTATGCTGAAATACCTGCAGAGCAATTTCATTAATAGGAAACTAACTCTAGTAACATGATAAAATTCATCTTTTGATTGAGACAACTTTTAGGATTAACTAGAAATCTGACAGTCTAATGAATATTTTTTGCTTTTTTAAAAAATCAGAACACCTTCATATAAATACATACATTGAAACAACTGCTATAAATGAGTGATCAAATAAAAATTAGCATCCTATTACTAGAGGGAGTCTATAGATCAATTTCAGGCTAAACAACAAAATCCGCCTCAGTATAAAATAAAACCATTTACCAGATACACACTTTTTTCCCCTTGCAGTGGATTCATGGCTAAAACTTAATTGAGTTGAGGGAGAAAAAGGAAAAGGCAGCAAGGGACCAGGAAATCAAATTTTTTAAGATTCATCATACAATTTTGCAATTTAAAAAAATATGCCAGTAATAAAAAGCTGAAATGACATCTTTCCTTCCAGTGTTCTATGATTACATTTTGATAAGATACTGTGGTATCTTTGTGAAAAGAAGGTAAATTTTCAAACTTTAGATCTGTTATCTTATATATGGAATACTATTGCAACATTAAATGATAGAAACTTCCCAAAAAAGGAATGTCTCTAAGCAAAATAATAAATCTCCACATGATTACATTTTCCATTAAAGAAATACCCACATGAATTACAAAAACAATTATATCAGACAGGCACCCCGACTTTAACCCAGGGAGGTAGTCAGGATGGAAGAAGAATGGATGCCTTTTAGTCTAACCACTGAAATAACTTGCATTTTACAAGAGAATTTGAGAAACCACTTTTTTAGTTTTCTTCGCTTACCAGAAACAACTTTTTTTCTGAATTCTAAATTCTATTTCAAAATTTCCTTAGAGCATACTTAACTGATGTCTAACTAATTTGAGAACACAAACAAGTCTGCACTTTATACAAGTTTTAAACCAAGCAAGTTTGGAGGTCTCTTATCTCCCAAGGAGAAGCAACAGGGCTTAATCAAACTCCAATTTAGAAGATTCATATTTCAACCATAAGTCTGTATATTCCAATTTTGAAATTAATATCTGAAGAGTATTTTAGTGTCTTTTCACATATCAAAAACAGGCACATTTTAAAAAATTATCTACTGGAAGAAAACAGGTAAAGTTTAACGAGATACTCATATTAATCCAAAACTTACAAAATAAAAGTCAGGCCAGATAATGATTTAAAATATTCAGCATTGCAAACATAAAAGGATATTATTAATATTAGGCCTGTTAAAAGACTGATATTATCAGCATAATCTTTTGAGAAGGAAATGAGAAATGTATTTTCAGCAGCGAATATTAATTTTATTACTCCAAATCAAATTACAAGCCATGAAACCCAAAATATGATCTACCAAACTGACAAGAAAATAGTTTGGTTTTTATTTTGTTTCTGAAAGATTTGGTCTCCTATTGCAATATTTTTTTTTAAAAGACACCAAACATCAACAAAGAGCAAAAGGAAGGTGTATGTAGTCATTTAAATTATTTTCACATTTTGTCCATGTTTATAAACAAGCTTTAGAAACCTCTCATGTTTTAAGAGGGGTAAAGGCAGTAATTATAATTTGAAAAGAGGTCCAAATAACATTTTGTCTGTCGGGTTCTTGCAGTTTTAAAGCTTAGATCCTTCTGCTCCTCTCATGGTAAACAAAATATTCTTCTGAAGACTAAAAGTCAATAGCTAAATAGGGAAAGAAGTGTCATAATAGTGGCCAAAATATTTTTTAAAAAATAAAATAAAATAAAAGGCTGTCAATCAAAAGTTAAAAGTATGTCTAAGAGAGAGGTCCATAAGTTGGGGTTTTTAAAAAGCCTTTCTTAAAAGGCATTAAAATTCTGAGGCAATTTTACATATTGAAAGGAAATTTTATTTCTCCCCCAAACAAATCTGATGGCTAAATTAAATGTTAAATAATCAATCACATTTCATGAAAGCTGAAGTAGAACTTTGGTCAACAATTGACCCCACGGCACTTTTAGTAACTGTCATTTCTGTCATCCAGCAAATAAGCATTTCAACCACAAATTTATCTTTCAGAGCAAGAATGTGGGTCAGAAGGAATTGTAGGTCACTTCCCCAACTCTTAGTACTTGTTAGAACTGCAAATTAATCCATGCCTGTGAAAATGTTCAAAAGCTATTTGAAACTGGTTTTTAAAACAAAAGTTAAAATTTCAAAAGAAGTGATTGTGAGAACACCAATTAATTGAGTTCCATGTGGAATAATTCATAATTTGATCTAATCCTTAGGCTAATGTCCACAATGCTACTGTGTTGCAATAGACAAGAAATTTTGCAAGAATTTGATCACTCACATAGGCAGTTATACTTTGAAAACAATATTCCTTGCAAGGATTACGAATGAAATAATGTTTTAGGACACAATTGAATTTGAAATAGGTAATGTTTTGAATAGATTTTTGAGTTTTATTGAAATCTTACATGAACAAGAAATTGGAAATACAATCACATCAAGGAACAAATTGCCACGGCTTTGACGTTGAAGCCAAACAAATTTTGTAGGGCAGATTTCAAAAAGGTGTGAAGTTATAACAATTTAAAAACACAGTTAACCTACTTCTAGGAATGCAAAACATACAATCATAGGTTATTTTCAATACAAGAAAACTGAAATTTGTTTGTTTGAATTTCTTAAAACTACTAAGACAAAGCACTAGCTTGTACTTTTATTTACAGCATACTCATACTCCTACGTAGTCTATCTCAAATCCAAAAAAAAAGAAAAAAGAAAAAAAGAAAAAAAGGACTGTCCAAAAACAAGAGGTTCTGCAAAAATCATGATTTAACAGTAATGCTCAGACTGCTTTGAAACTGCTAAAATGAAGCCTAAAACGATAAAAGCATTGTAATCCCCAGAATAAGGGAACTCTGCAAGCCCAATAATGTCCAAGAGCATTTATGAAAAGAGAAAAAAAATAAAAATAAAAAGACTTGAGTATATACAATAGTGATTCTTCAGCCCAATACAAATGGCAGCAAATTGCTACTGAAAGATGAAACAGTTAAGCCAAATTTTTTTTGAAGAATGTAGATCTATAGCCAATCAAATCTCGCCAATATCATTTTCAAGCCCTCACTGGTCTACTTCATTTCCACTGTTGCCCATAAGTATCCTGATAAAATTCCTGGTTGTCATTATTGTAGCCATAGTTACCAGAATAGTCGCCACCTTGCTGAAGCGGCTGCTGGGCGATGGGCTGGGAGCCCCAGTTCTGCTGGCTGTTGGTCTGACGGCGCTTGGAGTCGGGCTGGTTGTACCCGTCGGCTTTTCTCTTGCCTCCTACGTTGCCCCCACGGTTACCCCGAGCTCCACGCGAACCACGGCCTCTCTGTGGCTGTGCAGGGCCCCCTCTCCCGCCCCGAGCTCCTCTTGGCGGTCCCAAAGGTGCCCCCCTCTGTGAATAGCCAGCTCTACCTCGTGGAGGTGGTGCTCCGCGCCCCCGTGGTGGTGGCGGAGCACCGCGCCCACCCCTTCCTCCTCCTCTTCCTCTTACTGCATAGCCATCATCATAGCCATAGTACGGGTCTTCATAGCCTCCACGATAATCATGATAATCATAGCCATAGTAGTCATCATAATAATCTTCATAGCCATAGTAATCTGGAGGGTAACCATAGCCGCCTCTCCCCCCACCACGTCCTCGGCCTCTCAAAGGAGGTGGCATACGAGGTGGGGGATGGTAGTAATAATCTTCATACCTAATGAGAAGAGAGCACTCATTAGTTTATTGTGGAAGACTCTTTAGGACTTTCTGTTCTACTAAATCACTATCCAGGGGCAAAAGAACAAGGTTCTAAACATTAATTGGCAAAACCTAACCACAGAACACAGTAGGGCAGACTCACGCGGTGCTTCTGGAGGCCTGTCGTGCAGCCTGGCGTTCTTTCCTTTTCTTGTCAGGAGGTTTGGCTAAGACTATCTCAATTTCTTCCCCCTCTATTTCTTTCCCATTCATCTCATCCATGGCCTGCACAAAAATGGAAAAATACTGGTCAAATTTAATTTTAAAGAAATTTAAATACCACAACTCAGCCAATCAAATACTCAAGGATAAATGTGATGCCTACTTTACATGAGTTTAACCATTTTTTATTTCACATTTTTAAAAAAATGTTTTTCATTACAGATGAGTGGAAATAGAAGAAAACAAACCTGGCTATCTTTCATGCTAAGTTCTAGAGAATGTAACTGCCTTCTGATCCCACCCTTCCTTTACAAAAGTTTCCATTCAAATTCTTCTATACTTAAATGGATATACTCAACAGTTTTTCCTATAAAATTCATTCTATATAGTAAAGTGAATGTTAAAAATGTTCAGTTTATTAGAGCCATTCCTAAAGGTCTAATATTATGGTCTTCAAAGTATTTATTTACTCTGTCTACATTACAGTCAGGTCTACAAAGCTTAGAACCTAAACCACTTCCAAGTTATCTAGTGACTTCTGTTAAAATTTAAAAGGTACTCATCTCACAATCACTGCCCCATGCAATAGATAGTACAAGTATTTATCTTCATTCCATTTTACAAATGAGAAATTCAGAAAGACCTGCCCAACAGTCACCATTCAAATATCACAACTGAGATTTGGACCTGGATCTTCTGCTCCAAGGCCCAAGGCTTTCTATTTACTTACCCTGCTTCTTGCTGATTGTTTAATAAAACAGAATGAAGGAATTTCAAGAGCTTGGTGGAGTCATACAAAGATGTATGTTTCCAGTTCACTTTCATTTTTTAATACAAATGAATTAAGCCACATCAATGTAATACAATGGCCTACTGGCTCGAAGATTCTTGATGAAATATAAGTGTAAAATCTTCCCTTAATACAAACCTGGGATACATTAAAAAGTCCATTGGGGAACCTAAAAAAACCATCTAAATAAATGTCCAGATTAAGAAAGAGTGCCCAGAAAATGGGAGTTGCTAATCACAGTAGCCCATTTGGTGCATTTTAAATGGGGTTTCTGTCTATACTTTAGGTTACCTCCACTCCTTTTGGTGGCCAGAGCAAGGATTTTACAAGATTCTCCACACAGAGAATCTATCAAATTTCTCTTTCACGACCTCACTTCTGGGAATGCTTAGGACTCAAGCCTAAATGAGTCTATAAAATTCACTCACAAATGCTCTGGGGATCATGTCAACAAACTAACAGTGATCAGGAGGTAGATGAAGAGGCAAGTTTTAGATCAAGCTGCTCTTCTTCTAAAGACCCTGCCGCCAGTTTTCATAGATGTCAATCTAAAAACAAAGCCAGCCTACTGAGTGATGAATTAAATATATGTAAATTACAAATTTGTGTGTGAAGTACACACATATGCATGTGCACATGCGCGCACACACACACACACACACACACACACACACACACACACACACACACGCGCGCGCAGTCTAAAGTAAAGTAGAACATGGCAATTTGGAAATTATAGTGTCTTCTTACTAGTTAGACCACAACCTCCAAATAGCCCTCTTATACAATTTAATATAGCAAATATCACAAGGATACAGTCTACAAATGAATAACTACAAATCTTACAGGGAAATCGGCTAGAAATAAAAAATTCCCAAATTAAAGTTTGAAATATCCAACTTCTGGGTTCCTCTGGCAACAGGAAAAGTTAACTAGCTATCAGGAATAAAATGATTAAAAAAAAAAAAAGTTTTAATGAGCACTAAGCCCCAGTATACTACTGCTATGGTTACACATTTCCTCAGAAAAACTAAACTCCTAGCATCTTAATCATACAAAGATATCTTTGATACTGGCCTTATATGTGAGTATTCAAAGGAGAGGGACATGAAGTTAGTGAGTGGTTCATGTTCATAAAGAAAGCTACAAACAGTTAAATTCTGCAATTAAACAATTTCTGGGAATACAGCTTCTTTTTCTGATGTTATTAGTCATAGACTCAAATTGCTTTCTTCTACCTGTCACTGAGAAGTCTAATCTAGGTAAGTTTCTCCCCAAGAAACAAGTAAACCCTATTTCTATACTACTTAATATCTGTGATTTAAAAATAAAAAAGAAACCTACAGAGTAAAACAAAATGAAATGCTTTGAAGAACAATGGAAAGACAAATACAGAGAATATTGACACAGTGTTCACTGACAATATAACACAAATTATATAAACCGAAAATTCGACATTTCCATATAAAGTGAAGAACAAGGCACACCTACCTTAATTAACACCATTAAATGGTTCCACAAAAACATGATCTTACCATGCTATAGGATCTAGTCAGTTACATAGGAGTGATGTCAAAGTACATACAGTAAGCGGTATGGCAACATTGAACAAGCTGACATTTAGGGTAATTAATTCTATTGCGGCTCAAGCACTAGTGTTTTCTGGTCACCAGCTGAATCATTAAGGCAGGTTTCCCAATGTTACAAAGGGCTCCAATTATGATGTATTATAACTATAATGCAAAATATCAGTCCAAGAAATATTATACAGGACATATAGCCAGAGTGCTTGCTTGCCTTTTTATCCACAAAATGCTGAAGGCACCAAACAACATGCCATTTGATATACTTACAGCAGTTGCTTAATTAGTACTTTATAGTACACTGGGACCAATTTCATTTTGTTTCATTTTATTTTATTCTATTTTATTTTTACATTTTTTAAACCCTTAACTTTTGTGTATTGGCTCCTAGGTGGAAGAGTGGAAAGGGCGGGCAACGGGGGTCAAGTGACTTGGCCAGGATCACACACCTGGGAAGTGTCTGAGGCTGGATTTGAACCTAGGACCTCCTGTCTCTAGGCCTGACTCTCAATCCACTGAGCTACCCAGCTGCCCCCGGGACCAATTTTAGAGATAGTAAAATGAGATTCCAAAAAGTGGCTTGTCTAAGATCCCATAGCAAGTTACTAGGAGTTAAAGAGTTAATTTTAACAAGAGTTAAAAATTGGAGCTTCCATGAGTTCTTTGAGCTATATTTTGCAAAACACTGAGAAACTGAACATTCAAAGTTCAACAAGTAAAGTGAAATGCCACTAATGCAATGGAGAAACATCATTCCTTTAAAATGAACTTCCTCAACTTCAAAGATCTTTATCAAAACACATAGGACACTAAACTTTGCACTTCTACCTTAACTGCTGCTCCTCTATCTTCAAAGTGAACAAATGCATAATCTTTTAGCTTCTTCACTCTTTCTAGCTTTCCAAATTCAGAAAAGGATTTCTCCAATATTTCCTCTGTCACTGTAGTGGCCAAGTTTCTCACAAACAGAACTTTCACCTATTGAAAGAAAAGTGTGCATTATTAGATATATGATACAAACATTTCACAAAACCTACTCTGAAAATGTTATGGAATACAAAGGACACTTTTTTCTTTGAAACACAAAGTTTAAAATTTTTGCAACATAATAATGGAAAGTCACAAAGAAAAGGGCAATGACCTCGTTCTGTTTTCTAATATAAAACTGACTTGTCCTCTTCTCCCCAACTCCAATCACTTATCATTTATTTCAAGTATATAAATTACAAATGAAGGCCAACAAAAGACAGTAGCCTAGCTGTAAGAATGCAAAAAGCAAGCTAGATTTTTTCCCTTTCCATAATGGAAAAAGACTATGATTATCTGAGTGAAGGAAGATACCTGGGAAAGCATTGATCATTGGTAAATAAATAAATAAATAAATAAAAATCTAACTCTTCTTCACAACTAACCACACTCTATATTTGCTTCTTTTTATTTTAGTAATTATTTATAATGTATAGGATTTGACTTTGTAATAGGCCAAGAGTCACTGGATATTTGGCAAACTAACTAAAGAACTAAAAAAAGAGGGCAGTGGATAGAGTTGGGAGGCCTGGGTTCCAATTTGACTTCAGAGACATCCTAGTTGTGTAACCCTGGGCAAGTCTAGCCTCACCACTCTTTTGTCTTGGAATCAATATTTACTATAGATTTAAATAAAAATTTTTTTAAACAAAAGATTATTTAGTCCAAGGGGCGAGCATAGCGTGGTGACTAGAAAGGATTCAAGAAAATATCTTCCTACATCTGAATCCTATCTCAGTCTCTTGCTAGCTCTAAAACCCTGGACAAAATCCTCTAGCTTTCAAGTTTCCTTATTTGCAAAATGAAAGGTCTGGATTCAGTGTTAGTTCTAATTCTATGATCTTATGGCCGGCCCTCCTCCTCTTCCACTCAGTTTACAGATGAGGAAACAGCCCCATAGCCCCTAAGCAACTCCATGACTTGCATATGACCACAGAGCTAGTTATGGTAAAACCAAGGAAGTCTGCTTCCCAATTCAGCACTCTTTAAGGAATTTTGTCCTTATACAAAGTCAAAATCTGCTTCAACTTGTATATGAATGTTTTATAAAATATCATTAAGTTCTATAAAAGCCAATTCAAAGCACACCTCTCTCCCTTTGTTTGAATAAAATGGATTAGAAACTCCCTTTTATGTTCAATTTGTGTTTAAAAGAAATCAGTCTTTCAAGGAAGGGTTCTTTGATTAGAAGCTTCAACAAGAAATCGGGAAGGTAGAAAAGGAATACCAGAGACTTGTACCAGCTAAGTTCTCTGGACAACCATGAGGAGGGAACATATATACACATACATACAGTGATTCCCAAAGTGGGCACTACTGCCCCCTGGTGGGCACTGCAGCGATCCAGGGAAGCAGTGATGGCCACAGGTGCATTTATCTTTCCTATTAATTGCTATTAAAATTTTTTTTTAATTATTTTCCAGGGGGCTAAGTAATATTTTTTCTGGAAAGGGGGCAGTAGGCCAAAAAAGTTTGGAAACCACTGATCTAGGGTTTAAGTCACAACTTTAGTGTATGTGAAAAGAACTAGAGTTCCTTGGCAGAAGAAACTCTGAGTATACAAGCTGGGTTCAGGAGAGGGATTAACAAATGACAAATTATGGCTAAAGTTGACTAAAGAAGGGGCCAATAGTATATATAAATTTTTATATTTCTTTGAATCTTGCTCTTCCTAATACTACAGTAAAGTTAACATATACTTTTATTTTTAAAAGGAAAAAGCAATGTGGCTCAAGTGCTCACTCACAATCTTCTTCTATTATGTTTGCTTAGCCTCAATGAATGTTCCAGGGCTCATTAATGCAACCCTCTCAACAAAGATGGGTTCAGAAATATTCAATGGTTTGCCTTGGGGGTACAAAGTGAACTGGTGCCCAAGAATGAAGGTCTCCCGGCTCCTGGTTTAGAGTTCTTTCCCAGATACCAAGCCACCCCAGTAGAGCAAAGGAAAGGTCAGACCTGGCTGGTCATTGTTCCCAGGAACTCTCCCAGGTCTATGCTACATACCCAATGCACTCCTACCTCGGTCTCTACCCCATGTGCCCCTGGAGTAGAATTACTTGACTCAAGCAATTCCTCTGGAGAAGAAGCCAGCCAGCCCCACCAAATGCCACCCACAGGGCACGCAAGTCAGCCTAGCTGAAGCAGCAAGGCACTCTGAGGAAGAGATGGGAAGCAACATGTGTCAGGTAAGTCAAACCACCACCCCCTTGACCGTCATTTCCCCTTACACCCCAATGGAGACAGCTCAGGACCCAGAAGCCTTGGAGATAGCAGTGTTTCCTGCTAGTGGTCAAAGCCATCATCCTAGGAAGCAAGCCCCATAGAGATGCAACTAGAGAACTACTGAAGACCCAGAAAAGAAAGCTTTCATGGCCACAATCCTTGGCACTGTCAAAGAAACCACCATAAGAAACTGAGAGCATTTTATCAGTGGAAGTAACATTAAATGAAAGGCATTCCAACCTGCTTTCCTGCTGTACCATAAAATCTTTCTGTCTGATGTGCAGCTGAAACTTTCTATATGTGTTATCTCCCACATTAGAACGTGAGCTCCAGGAGAGCAGCAGTTATCTTATTGGTTTATCTGTATCCCTGATGTTTTGTACTTAATGTTTTTTATTCATCCAAAAAGAATTGTCCTTTAGGACCCAAGAGAGCGAGGCCAGAGACAAGGTTTCCAAAAAATACCAAGAGAGGATTCCTGCCTCTGGTAACTCAGAGGTAATTTATTCCCTGAGGAGATGATGGCTCCCAAAGAGAAAAGGACCACCATCTCTTAAACCCTCAATAGCCTATTAGAAACATTCTTGTCCTGGCCTTAGTATATCCAAAGACTCTCACTTGGAATGGCTTAATGCCAAGGCCTAAGGCACCACATGCGAGGATACAATCATTTGCCTTGGTAAGAGCTGGTAGGGCTGCATGCATGGGAATTAGGAGAAAACAAGCAGCTTCTAGAGAGGTCTTGACTGGCAAATCCAACCTTACAGAATGGCACTGCTCTCCATCTTCGTCTTTTCTCAAGGTAGGTCACTGTCCTACAGAGCACAGGAATCAGAACTGGAAGAGACTTTAGAACCCTTCTCAGGCCTCTCTTTTACAAATAAGGGGAGCTTATGTTAAAAATACACAGGAGGAAAAGGCCTAACCTGAGGCCTGGGGAAGCTTCCCTCCTTTGATCCTTGATGACCCAGACCAACAGAACATGAACACACACTGCCAACTTGGCTCCTTCTTGGCTTCCTCAACCTTTCTGTGCAAGGTAGGCTCAGAGTCTCAGCTCTCCCTCTGCCAAGAGTCACAGGGAGAGTCAAGCTTGTGGCCTCCCAGGAAGTTCATTTAGAGATAAGACATTGCTGTGGTGAGTGAATAAGAACTAAACCCTCACTGGTATTCCTGGTACAACAATTTGGGCATTCTATGGTCTGCAGAATTCAATCAAAATTAAGATAAATGTTTACGTTTACCTTGGCCATAACCTCCGGGTCTGGTTCTTCCACAGGGTCGGCCCACTCCACGGTCACAACATTGCCCCAGACTTTGACTTTCCCGCTCATAAGCCTGCGCCGGGCTTGTGCTGCCGACTTGTGGTCTTCATACTCAAGGAAGCAGAACCCCCGATTCTTCTTTTTATCATCGGGTTGATGATAGAGAATAACGTCCACCAAACCCTCTGTTAAACCAACATCCAGAGAGATGAGCCAAAAGCATCCACCACACAACTAGGGAGCAGACCTATGCTCTAAATCCATTTGCCTGTGACCAAAATAGAAGTCATCTTGAAGTGCTCTGCTAATGACTGATTAAAGAAGAAAGAGGAGGGAGAAAGGGATAACCCAAATGGTATTTCTCATAACTCAAGGGGTCCTGAAGCCATAGCCAATAGGTTCCACCAAAGGTAGGTCTGATTCTGTATCCAAAACATCACTTTACATTTTGATAGCTTTACACTTTGAAAACAAAATTACTTCTTGACATGCCAAACTAGAAATCTAGAAATAATATAGTTCTTCTCTGTTCTTTATTGTCTACAACATGGAATTAGCTAAATTCAGCTTCTTCTTTCTATAGAATGTCTCCTTAGTCTAACTCTTTCTCTTTGCCTGCCAGCTCTCATTCTCTTTTACCTTCCACTTTTGCATACCAATGCTGAACAAGCTGTAGTCTGTTATTTGTTGCTGCTCTTCAAAGTCCTCTACAGGGTCCCTTTTCCCCAGGAAATAGTCCTCAAGTCACATCTAACCAACTAACAACAAACAGAAACATGAGGAATCTCACAATACAGCAATTCACCAAAGAATCTCACCAACCCAAATGCTGCTGCTGAAAACTGACAATACTTCATTGCCTCCACAGTCACCTGTATACTAGTTATTAAAATCCCAAATTGCTCGTTATAATATTTCAGGGCACAGACCTAAATCTTTAAAAATATTTAAAACTAAGTTCATTAAAAGAGTTTCAGAGAGAATTCATTCTGGCCAATGATCAAAGGTCATAATAGAAACTTTTTAACACCACAAAACTGACATCATTATTTGGGTCAAATTTGCCCTGTGCACCTGGTAAAGAAAAAGCTGTCAAATTACAGGACACACCCCCACTCGAGACAATCTCCTGCAATACATAGCCCATTTACCTAATAATCTTAGCACCTAAAATTATCCAAGCATAAGCACCACAAAAGCATAACCACTGGACCTCCCAACACCAGTCACACTACCCTGAAGGGGGCCCTTGGCCCTCTCCAGAGGGGAAAACTATGTTCTAGCTGACATTCAACAACTCTAAACCAAATTAAAAAACTCCAAGATGGAGTAAATCTGATCAACACAATGACCAGCCACAATTCCAAAAGACTTATGAGGAAACATGTTATCCACTTCTAGAGAGGTGATGGAATCAACATGCAGATGGAAGCATCTTTTTTTCTTTCTTTCTTTAAAAAGAGGATGGGGTGGGGGGAGAGAAATGTGATTAATGAAGGAATTTGGTTTTCTTGACTATCCATATTTATAACAGGTTTTGTTTTCCTTGCCTTCTCACTAGATGGGAAGAGGAAAGTAAGAATTTGGAACTAAAAATAAAACAATTTTAAAACAACCTTCTAAGCCACCTTTCCACACCAAGACCTAGAAAACCGAAAGGGAAAATGAAGTAAAGGTGATGATGTGGGCATAAAAATGTATTGTGTTTGTAATGTGTTTAAAGTGCTGGTAATTTACCTAGAATAGTTATCAGAGCTCTCCAAAGTCTAGGAACTTAATTTCTACCACCAAATTCCTCTATAAGAACTTCGATACCTCCTATGTAGTAATGAGATAAGAGAACACACAGTAAAAAAGATCCAGCTCCAGAAAGATGCTGGCCATTTGCATGGACAAAGTACTAAGCAAACAGCAAGAATTCATTTGGTTAGGAAATGTTATTGAAGCAAGAGTGAGGTTCGAACAAACACTGCACTAGATCTTGAAAAGAAAAAGCAAAATTACAATGATCAAGGTAAACAGTTAATTTTGTGTATTTTCTAAAATTAAAGAGGGAAAAATAATTCACTCTTCTGTTGTCATTCCTTGAGTCAGGCCTGTTTCATTGTTGCCTTTAAATCCCCAGCACAGCATCTGGCACACAGTAGATACTTAATAAAAACTTGTGGATAGAGTAAAAAGGGCTCCAAAAATGAAAAGAAAAATAAAATGAGAGCATTTAGCTTGTTTATTCTTCTGAATACATATAAAAGCACTTATTAGAGGTACTGTAGTGGCCTAAATGACCTTAACAATCTTCAAATATACAAAGTAACCCTCATTTGATGAATAGTTATTCTAATTCTGCCTGAAAAACAGAAGAGCACTGGCTGAGTTGCCATATCAGCAATACAGGGGATCCATTGAGAAAAATCTTCCAGCCTGGCCTGTTTCTAACAGGTTACCAAAGAAGAATGTGCAATTCCCCTTGCTTAAAGATCCTTAATATCTGCTAAAAATGATAGTGATAATCTTGAAGAGTGTAAGACATGGACTAGGTCAATTATTCATGTGTTCCTGCAACTTAAAAATACAGCAAAGACACATAGAAGTGTGTATTTCAAATGGAATTAGGGCAGGAAGGGCATAGAGAGCTCTGACCTGGAAGTCAGTCCCACACTAACTACAATCCAGCTCCCTTGGCCTAAGGTTCCACACTCTACCCCCCACTCAGGGAAGAGGTCATCTTCTATCCGGTTAAAGAATGCCTAACCTCCAAGAACCTAATAGAAATTCGATTTCTCCAGAGTTCAGGGTAACTTTAGTCCTTCTGAACTGAACTGTGGTAAACCCATCAGATGGTACCATGCTGAGTTTTACTAAATATTGTCTTCTCATCAGTGACTCATTAATGTGAACAAATTAGTCCTACCAATGTTCATTAATATCAAACTGAACCTAAGTCTGTAGAAAGCTGAGCAGAAACAAAGGGATACTTTAAAATGCAGAGGAAAGAGAAAGAAAATAAGATCACTTTATGTAGAAACCTGACTTCAAAGACTAAAGCAAAGTCAAACTTCCAATAACCTGAACCAGATTAAAATGCAATTGGCAAATTAGAAAAATAAATAAAAATAAATACAACAAAGGTATTGTCAATTTGTGGTTTTCTAAATCAACATGCACTGCCTCTAAGTCTGACACCACTGGGAGTCAAAGATGTCCCTTCACACTAACAACTCTGATTCCCTCAAACTCATTGATAAACACTGCTTTTTTTTACCTGTGACTTTGCTGAATTCTTCCAATATGTTTTCCTTGGTTTTGTTCTTTGGAATCGATCCAACAAATAGCCTGTTGTTTGCCACTGAAATGCAGACTCCAAGGTGTTTACCCGGACGGATTTCATAGCTGTCACACTGCAAAGAAGAAAAAACCCAAATACACCCCACAAGCACCCCACACTCAGGAGACTAGACCTTAATTTTAAAGTATTTAATAACTCTAAAAATCAGGCATTTCCTTATATCAGCAGTTCTCAAACTTTTTGGTCTCAGGATCCTTTACACTCCTTAAAAGTTGAGACCTCCCCAGAGCTTTTGTTTCTATGGATTCATTTACCATGTTGAGAATTAAAATGTCTTATTATTTTTATGAAATTTTACCTCTCAGACTTCTGATAAGGTCCCCCCCCAACCCAATCTAGACCACACCTGGAGAACTGCTGAGTTCAGTTGTTAGAGCCAAGTTATTCCTTATATCCTGTAAATGCTTGTCATGCTATTATTACTTTTTTAAAAACTCAATGCTTTCAACCCCCAATTCCATTTGGTTTTGTCACTTCCCTCCTGTCTCCAAATCAACTTATTCAAAATTGGAAGGGGGGAGGCATTTTCCTTATCACTTCAGACAAGTCAATCAAGATGAATTTTTCAAGATATTTAGGATAAAGCTAAGCACAGTTTGCCCCCAAATAAATTTAAAAAGTATTAAAGTATGCTGACAATATATAACAGATGGGAAAGAGCTTCCTTAAAAAATAATTCAATATTTCTACATTATTTTAATACTGCACCAAACACACTACAATTACAAACACAGAGGCATATGATATACAATACATGCACACCAATTTATGAAACTGAGTTTAACAAATCATAATACTAGTAATTTTTTAAAATATAAAATGCTTCACAAATTTGCCTATTGACCTTGTGCAGGAGCCATGCTAATCTTGTATTGTTCCAATTTTAATTTATATGCTTCCAAAGTGAGCACAATACTGACCATTTTTACAAGTTTTTAATGCCTAGATTTCAGTAAGATTACTTATCTATAACTCTAAATTTCTTGAAGTTATGGACAGCAGGGGGTGAAAGCAGGGGTAAGAAGACAGAGGGAAGCAGGAATGGGAAGAAAAGGGAAGGAAAGGGAATGACTCTGAGCTACCAACCTCTGGGAAGAAAGGGAGGCATTAACACTAAAGAAGGAAACTGGAGCCTTCAATGAATCAGTTAACTGTAAGGGAGAAAAGGAGGAAAGTGGTGAAGACATCTATCTACAGCTAATCCTGGAAGCCTGAGGCCTCTGACTCCATGTAGCATCATGATAAGAAAGTAACAAGACATCATTTCCCAACTTTAGGATACATTAAACTCAAATGATTTTGCCACTGACTCGGTTACTGTTGTCTTTTAGAGAAAAGGTACCCAGGAGACAGACCAGAAATAGGATAAAACAAGGATGGCAGAGTACTTGAGACCCAAGACAAAAGGTAACATGAAGAAACAAACGAGGACCAAGAATAGGCCTAAGGAAAGAGGAGTCAGTGAAGAAGTTATCTCCTGTTATAGGAACAGAACATGATAGTTACAAGATTAGACATTCTTTAAAACAAAGAAAAAGCCTCATTTCCAAGAACACAGCAGAGCCAAGGACGACTTCTTGTTCAGTGCAAACAGGCAAAAAAAGCCAAAATAGAGATGAAAATCCTGAACGCACTAGTTTTTGATTCAAAACTAATAGGAATGAGAATTAAAAGGAAAATTAGCTGATAATTAGAAGCAGAACATTTGAATTATTTCCAAAGGACCTTTATATGTGAAGCTTAGCCACAACGGCTCCTTTACATACCAGCTTGACAGCTTCCTGTGCGGCATCTTTTCCACAGAAGGTGATGAATGCATACCCTCTATTCTGACCAGACAGAGGATCCATCATAAGGCGTAAGTCCCAAATGGGACCAGCCTTTTCAAACAGTGGTACCAATTCATCTTCATATAAATCTCTTGGTATCTTACCTACAAAAACCTGGAGGAATTTTTAAAAGTTAATTAAGATCCAATTTAAATATCTGAATCCATGGCTATAGTATAAACAAAATCTTTTCTTAAAAAAATGACAAATTATACACTAGTTAACTGACATTACAAGGAGACAAGATAATTGCTTAACTAAAACACAAACCTTTGTTTCAACCCTTAAGTAAAAATCTTTCTAAAGTTTATTAATATATTACATATTTTTTAAAAGTGCAGTGTGCTAGATGTATTTTCTCCCTTAGTGATTACTTCAGGAAAGTAAATAATAACTCAATCATAAACTATTTTGAAGGTTATAAATTGGTTCTCTGCAAGCATTAGTACCTCATCTTAAAGATGAAAAAATAAGCCATGATAAGGCAAGTAACCTACCTACAATCAAATAGCTAATAAATGTCAGAACCAGAGCTCCAACCTGGGTCTTCTGATTCCATGGATTTTTGGATTATGCCATCTTGTCTTTATTATGCCACAATGAACTTCAGTTATTCTGTGGCACCCCAAAGCATAAGCAATTCAGAGGAATGTCTTGATTCTATATACACCCAAGGTCACCCCTAAAACTATTTTCTAAATAAATCTAATAATTTTTTTATTTCCCTCTAAATAACTGCATCACTAGTATGAAATAAGACAGTCCTTTGCAAAGTTAGATTTATCATTCAAAGATTGCTCCATCCTTTAATGAGCACATTTTCAATATTGCCTGAACTCAGAATTCTGCTTAAGGAGAAATACTAAAGACATGGAAGAAAATTAGTCTGACAATAATTTCATCTACTGTGATAAAATTTCATATTCTTAAAAATATACTGGCTTAATCAATAAAACAGCAGCAGGCAGAACGATACAGAAATTAACTATAATTTCCTGAAGTTCGATTCTACAATTCTAGAGCAACAGAATAGTGATACTACCTATCATTAGGGAAGCCTTTTTTAATCAACCTTCCTAAACTTGGTCTTTACAGCAAACCAGAAAAACTCAAATGACTCTCAATTGTTGATTCTGGTCCCTTCATTACTAGATTGTCCAAGAGTCTCATTCTTAGTAGATCTCATCTCCACCTTTACTAAAGTTGAAGTTACTGGTCTTCTCTTTTTCTCATTACTTTAGCCCCACCTCCACTCAATATTCATTCTAGTTTCCTTCTCTCGCAATCTTAGAGGTTTCTTTCCTTTCCAAGGCTAAGCTCTAAGCAAGAGGTAAACATAGAAGTCTTCAGAAAACATTACTGACTTGACCATCTATTGAGATCTTCACCAGAAAAACTTCTTACAAATAATTTTCCCCAGGTACCAGCTTCCCTTCTAACTTTAACTATATTGGTTTTGTTTGTGCGAAACTTTTTTAATTTGATATAATCAAAATTGTCCATTTTATCTTTCTGAGATCCTCTCTATCCCTTATGGAACTCTTCTTTCCATGGATCTAAAAGGTAATTTCTCTCTTGCTTCTCTAATTGGCTCATACTGTCACCCTTTATATCTAAGTCACATATCCATTTGGAGCTTCTCTTGGAATATATGGAATGAATGTTTGTTCCATAGTTAATTTTGCTGAGTTTTCCCAGCAGGCCTTGTCCCAGTAGTAAGGCCTTTTGAGTTTATTAAAGACCAGAATATTAGATTAATTTGTTCCTACATGTTGAAAACTTATTCTGTTCCAATGACTGACCTATTTTTAAGAGGCAAATAAATCATTTTGATGATGACATTAAGATCAGGATAAAAATTTAAATTAGCCTAAAAAAAAGAGAAAATGTTGCTGATCTAGAGCTTTCAATCAAAAATTTTGATTCACTTACTGTAAAAGGCCAGCTTTATAAATTACTCGTGGGTCGACAAATGAGGATGAGAGAAATGATTCTGGATTACAGGCGCGTCAAAATGACAGACTGATAAACACACAGAATCCTCTTACTGATCAGTAACAAAGTTTAATGATTTGGGATACATACTTTATAGAGAAAATGATGTAGGCTACAGGATTAGGTAAGCTTCTTGCAGAGACAATGATATGTAATGATTTACAAGACAGAGACAATGGACTTAAGATTACCTCAGCGGTTCTAAATAGTTTTCTTTCTTTTTTAAAAACCCTTGCCTTCCATCTTGGAGTCAATACTGTGTATTGGCTCCAAAGCAGAAGAGTGTTAAAGGCTAGGCAATGGGGTTAACTGACTTGCCCAGGATCACACAGCTAGGAAGTGTCTTGAGGCCAGATAGGATCTCCTATCTCTAGGCCTGGCTCTCAATCCACTAAGATACCTAGCTGCCCCCTAAACAGTTTTCTATAAGTGATAATTCAATACGTCAATGTATCCCTGCACCAGTCATTTCTTGGAAGAACATTCAGTATCTGTGAAGGGGAAAAGTTTGCTTTTCTCATGCTAAGGAGCAGACTACATGTTTGGCAATTCCTATGCTATGGCTATGATTTTACTGGGGCCTACTCTCACTACTGGGAGCTACAATTTACTCATTTGTTCAACAAACACTGAAGCTCCATTGTGTTGGACACTGAAGGAGCTTCAAGGATAAAATATAGTCCCAAACCTGTGGTAGCTCATGTCCCTAATAAGGGGTGATAATAAGACATGTGAATAGAGTAAATAATTCAAATGAGATTTTTTTTGGTACCTAGAATGACTATCAAGTGGTTATAAAGCTAGTGAAATGAGAAAATCACTTGAGGAGAGCCTGTCAGAGCCTTTGAACTCAATATGTGACTCTAACTTCATCAATTTGAGACACAATCTTTCTACACCTCAGCAGTCTGTTCCATTCATCCTCCCCTCAGTCCACCCTATGGGGATGCATGACTCGAAACTTAGATGTCCATGCTAGCTAGTTAGTCCCAGACCCAGATCTGCCATCAGGTCCATACTTGCAACCATCCCAACTTAGCATCAGTTGCTCCATACAGCTGGCCCAGTAAGATTCAAAGGAAGGTCTTGATGGAGGGGGACCCACCTGTGATCGATGTGATTAGACATCAAAGGATCTCCACTCACTCATGACCATCTGACTGGATAGGCAGAGAGGACAAGAGAATCTGGCCATTTATTTTAACTAAATTTGTGATTTCACTAGTATAGGGAACTCCTGATAAGTAAACTCCCTTTCCCAATGCTGGTCAGCACCTTTTCTACCACTCACATTCCCAAAGAAACTAAATAGCATGCCCAAGCATTACTGGCCCCAAGGCTATCTTTCTACCAACACCACCAAGCTGCCTCTCAGGATTTGGCAATAATATTGCTTAAGTTCACAAAACCCTTCTTCAGTATAAATAAGTCAACTGTTTTTCATCAGATAGTTATAACCATCTTAATGTTAGGTTTAAGTTTATAATAAAAAAGAGGCACAAATTGAGAACCACTTGTGAAAAGGTGCCTTTAATGAGCTCAATTAGGGATGTAAAGATTAAAGAACCATTTAACAAACCTATCTTGGATTAATAAAGAATACTGGAGGTTTGGATACAGAGTCTGTTCCTCTACTTCCTCCAAAATAATGATTTTCTCTTTTAGGATTCACACAATTCCTATGCTTCTCTTCCTTATATTCTCTAAGCTCAGAGGATATAGAGTTGAAAAAGACTGTGGAGATAATCTGTCCACAGTTTTCCTCATCCTCCCACTTAATGTTTCAGATAAGCAAACCAAGCCCTATCTTATGATGTGCCTATTGTCACACAGCCCATCAACAACAGAAATAGGAATCACACCCAGGTTCTCTGACTCCAAATCCAGTGCTCTTCCTACTATAGCACACTGCCTCCCCTTCTTCCCCCAAAAATTCTGGCACAGTTTTCAAGACAATTTTTCCATTTGCTTAATTTTGCAGCTTGCACAGTATACATAATTATGGTCAATGTCAATTCTTCTCTTCACTTATTTTGCTAAATTCAGCACCTAAATCCTGACTTATTGGAATTAGAAGAGATTATCTGATCCAACCTGTGGGAGGCCATTAAGAGAAACAGAGTCTCAAACAGATATTTTTATCTGGACCCCATCAAAAGGTCAACACAGCCCAGCAGAGCCATGTGTTAATCTTTCTGTTCTATAAAATTAGAACAAGACTGGATGGGCTATCTAGGATAAAAATCTGAGATTCTTCTTTTGACTCCTTTTATGATCCACACCGTTTCTTATTAGAAAGCAATATAGTCTTATTGGAAAGCTTTTAAGTTCTTAGTAAACCAGTAGTCAAAGAGGTTAACATTCTCCCCCTTGGTCAAAAATGCAGCTGCTGGGTTTCAAAAGTAGTTTCAGACAGCTAAGGCCAAACATTCAGGGGCTTCCCGATCTAGCAAAATATTCCTAGACTTAGCTTACTGATAATAAGGCAGCTGAAAGTTCAGCCTGGTTCTTATCTACACCTTGAAGTTTCTGAAGCCTCTTTGTATTGTCTATGTTGAAACTGCAATTCTGTGCAACTTTGAAACCTTCCCCTGTGCTTTTGGGTAAAAGGGAGCTTTAATTTCATATATAATAAACTTGTGACTCCATTGTACCTCGGAGCAACTATGAGCTAAAAGCCTTTGTTTCCATCTGCTTCATTCTTTATATCTGACATCCACCGTAGACCACTCAGAAAATCCCTGGTATATAGAGCTGGACCTCTATACCAACCCTCTCACTAAATATGGGAAATTGGGGCACCAGAGAAGTGAAGTGACTTACACAACTACTAATCCTAACAGACCCTGCCTTCGAAGCCCATATACAAAATGGCTGGGAAGCAGAGAAAGGCTACTCCCACATTCAGCCTCTAGCAATGCATTGTTAGTGTCCTTCCAGGTACAAGGACATGCCACAATCTAGACTTTAGTTTACAGAATGGGCTCTTGGGTCATAAGACTTTTTGATTTATTCTAGTCTTCCATACTTATATAACTTTAAAGAGCAAAATAAAAATGAATTTAAAAAATAAACTCAAAGTGATCTTTGACAAAATATAAAGCTAATTCACTTATCTCTATTACACAGCAATTTAAAAAAAGGTCTCAAACAGAAAGATTCCAAGCAGAAAGCCAGCCAGCTCACCTCTGTCCCAATGCCAGGTTGTACACCAGAATATACACTATCTGGAGGAGGTCCACCATATTTCCTCTGTCCTGTGGTTACATCTAGTGTGTAACCAGTCCTCTCGAGCAAAGCCTAGAAAGGATTGTACAGTTAAAAATTGAATGAAAATTACATTAAAAAAAAACTAGTCATTCAGTATGTTGGTCTTCACCAACTCATGCCCTAGAATAGTTTTAAACAGACTTTTTAAGGGGAATATAAAATCTGGTTCCTACTAACAATGAAGCAGAGGCTAAGGACTACCATTCAGGGTTGGAACAAAGGGGATTTTCTGCTTAAGATAGAAGGCTAAACTAAATGCCTGCTAGGATACTATTTTTCACTTTTTATTCTCAAATGGTTTTTTAAATGTGTCTTCTTCCACAACATGACCAATATATCAAATTGCTTACCAACCAGGGTGGGGGAAAAGAGAATTTGGAACTCAAAATTTTAGAAAACTTATGTTAACAGTTATCTTTATATATAACTCAGAAAAATAAAATACTGAAAAATGAAAAAAATTTTTAAATAAATTCTAACTCTTGTTCTATACCAATAGCAGTCCCAATTTTTTACTATTCTTCAACATGCAATCTCTTTTCCAAATGCACCTTAGTATCCCTTAGTATCTCTAAGTCTTTGTTCATTCCCACCTTTGTTCCTGCCCTAAAATGATTTCTTTCCACTCTACCCTTCCAAAGATCCATTTTCTCCAAGAAGCTTTTTCTACCTTTAGTCTTCACTGATCTCATCCCTCATCTCCTCCTGCACTGCTGGTTAATACCACAATTGAGCCCTTAGCTATCTGGTATCATGGTCTATTTTTGCCTGACTTAAGCCAGGCAATAGACTTCCTTCATAGCCTTTTTTTTTTTTTTTTTCAGCTGATCCTTCTGAGTTGACAGGAATTTGGGTCTGGGCACATTCAGTCAGTCAGTCCTTTACTTCTATACAAAACTGAATGTCTCATACAGTGGACTATAATGAATCCAAAAACAAACCACTGACTCAGGACATAGGAACACAGGCCTCTTCCCAGTCTGAATACCTACTACCTTGAGAAAATCATTCAATCCCTGTCTCAACCACTGTGTCTCAGTCTCCTTATCTATAAAAGTGATTCATTTCACTAGCTGTACCTCACAATGTTGTCAACACTGCCGTATCATTTTAAAACACTATCCAAAAACAAGTTATTATTATTTCTTAAAACCTTACCTTCCATTTTGGAATCAATGCCATGTATTGGTTCTAAGGTAGAAGAGTAGTAAAAGCTAGGCAGTGGAAGTTAAGTGACTTGTCCAGGGTCACACAGCCAGGAAGTATCTGAGGCCACATTTGAACCCAGGACCTCCCAACTCTGGGCCTGGCTCTCAATCTACTGAGCCACCCAGTTGCCCCCAAAACAAATTATTATTACTATTAAGACACTTCCTGGTCTCATTCTAGTGTGTGAAAACATGCTCATGTGACATAATTACAAAATAATAGTCAATGTATATAACATGCCATTAATATGAAGTAAAATTAGGTAGGAAAGACTTCCTAGGAAATGGGAACCTTAGAGTTATGCATAATTTATATAATTCATTAAACAGATTGCATTTTAGGATCACAAAATCCTCAAACCAGAAGGGACTGTGGAAAACATCTACTACAACCCTGATTTGAAAGTGAAACCAAAGCCAGATATGGCTAAGACCACAGAGCTTGTGAGGCCTGGTCATTTTAATCTAGCTTTTAGCAGTACAGACATCAATTCAAAATATATTCCTAAAATATGTTCTTTTGAGCAATACATGCAAAATAAAAACTCCAATCAGGTTGGAATTATAACTCTTATTTAATGGGAGCTAAGAAAAGGTGGTATGCTTTTAGCACAGGGCCTGGTACAGAGGAAGTACTTTATATTGTGTGTAGACACAACATTTCTTATTGACTCACTTTTAGTTTTCAAATTCCTGACTGATCACTTAAGTCCTCTGCATGACATATCCTAACCACTCCCCAACTACAAACCCAAGTTTAAAAAAAAATAGGACAATGTCAAGTGTTCTTAATGAGGAAGTAAATCTCTTGCTTAGGACAAATAATATAGGCCTGCCCACTGAAAGAGGCTAAAGAATTTGCTTTTATATATTTTGCATGATTTCACATTTAATTGATATCATATTGCTTGCTGCCTTTTTAGCAGATAAGGGAAAGGGTAGGAAAATGGGAGAAAAGTAAGAATTCAAATTCAAATAATTAACTTTAAAGATCACCTAGTCCAAAACCCTTCTTTCATAGGGCAGAACACTGCGGCCTAGAAGTTAAGTGACTTGTCCAAGACCACAAAGACAAATGCCAGAATTATGACTCCAGCCTGTCTTGAGTCTAAATTCGGTACTATTTTTCACTACAGCATACTTTAACCTAATAGTCCCATAAAGAAGGGAAATGCGAGATATTATTCTATTTCTCAGTGACAAGACTGAGGCATAGAGAAGTTCTAAGACTTAAAAAAAAGTTACTGATAAGAAACTAAAACCCAAACTTCTTAAATACTAAATCCAATGCTGTTCCTACTACACTACCAAATTCAATCTTCATAAACAAAGTATGATATGAGACATGCTTTTTTTCAAGCCTCTTTAAAATCTAGTCAATTCCATCATGTCTTGCCCTCTGTTCCCTGTTCAAGATTATAAGGTAAGTGGTCAATTAAGAAAATTGGGCTAATTTAAAAACTAGCTAGCTAGCTAGGTCTACTCACCATCAGTCCTCACCTTAACTTTCCCTTTCAGGATCTCTTTTTAACCACAAAAATACATGGAAAGTCAAAAGGATAAAAAGCAACTAGAGAACTTCCTTACAGAAGAAAGATACATAGAGAAAGTCCAAAGAAACAGAAATACAAATTCTAAAGAAAGCACCATAGAAATTCAGGGATAATGATAATTATGATGATATCATCTGACATTTGTGGAACACAATCCAGTTCCTGAGCATGTACACAGAAACTCATTTGTGTTCCATAACACCCAAGAGGTCAACAGAGCAGACTAATAGCAGCAATACAGCACAGTGAATATAATTCTGGACTTGAACTCAAGGGAAGACAAGGGTCCCATCTCAGACATTTCCTAGCTGTGTGACTCTGGGAAAAGTCACTCTAAAACTCAGTTTTCTTTCTTTGTCAAATGGGGAAGATAATAACAGCGGCATTATTTATCTCACAATGCTACTGGAGTAATGAAGTGCTATTTGACTATGTAAGTATGAGATTATTATTTATTAATACTAACATTCTCCCCAATTTGCAGATGAGGACACTGAGGCCTATGGTGTTTAAGCCTAGGAATTTGTGTAGCATGCTTTCCATCACACTATGCTAAAATATACCTGATCCATTATCTCATCTGTTCCTCACCATCCTGGCAAAGTAGGTACCAGAAGCAATTTTGAAAATGAGCTAACTCAAGCTCAGAGACCACAACCCACAAAAATTCTAAAGCAGATCTGTCCCTCCTGACTCCAAATCTAGGGCCCTTGTCAGCAATGGGGTTCAGAACAGTTAAAAAGAAATCCTTACCTTTTATGAAAAATTTCCTTCATTTTAAAAAATGTTGCTAGGGGCATAAAAACCAGTATGAAGAATATGAAACTAATTAATCTCATTAACTCTAACAAGATGAAATTTGCTTTACCTTAATCTTTGCTTCATCAGGTCCCTTTGTTGATTCTTGTACCTTGCTCCCTTGTTTCTCCCTTTGCCTGTAGGTCTTCATAACTCCACATAAAAATGCACTTTTGTTCTATAAAAGAAAATCATTTGTAGTTGCCAGAAGCACTTATACTAAAACAAATGAATAAATGATTCCACATCCCCAGATAATTAAACACCAGGGAGAACCAAAAAAACATTAATTTCTTGGCCTTTAACTTTTTTTGGACATTTCATCATCATCAGTTCTTAACCTGTCCCTCCTACCTGAACATTCCCCCCCCCACCCCCAAGTGATGCAGTACACACCCCAATGTTACGGGCAGCCTATTTCCTGTATCACTGGTAGCATGTTCTGAGGTCATCAGGCATGGAAAATGAATGGACCAACAAGCTTCTTTTTTCAGAGTGGATTTGAGACTTCGCTTTTAGTAGTATACCAAGTTCAGGCTCACAAAAGCCATGGAATCCCACTGTTCCCAAAGGCCACCATCACAGAGTTCAGTCAGCAGAGCCCACTTCCATCCACTCAGTACCTCTTGTGATTCTCGGCCTTACCTGCACATGAGACAGGTCGCTTTCCTTAAATTGTTGGAGCACAGAGAGGGCGCCTTCTTCATTAAATTCTCTAAGAGCATCAATTGCTCTTTCATCAAGATCGACATAAGCTACCAGCCCTAAAAATTCAAATTGAAAAGGTGATGTTATTGTTCAAAAAGCAAGAGACACAACCTGATGAACCTGCCTAGTGACTTTCAATCAGTTACATTAGATTCTATCACTAAATCACCTTCATCTTAACTACAAGCAGCTATGCAAACACTGTATGAAAGGACATGAAAACACAAACACTTAAAAATAAAATACTTTCATTATGAAATTGAATTTCTTCCCCATATCTTCCTTAAAGCCCACATAAACACAAACCTTAAACTCCACCCCACCCCTAAAAATGAATACTGGAGTTTCCAATGCCCTGAACAGGAGTTAAATCTATGGTATACACCGTATAACAGACTGAGGCTTGAAATCATCCATTCTGATGCTCAGTTCTAAGTACTGTGTGAGCAAGGCTATCTTCTCCAAGGATCTATCTGCTCCAAACTATGGGCTGAGGGTGTTTTGCAATCTTCATTCAAGTGTAAAGAGTCACCCGAACAACAGGGAGGAGAAAGGCCACCTATTGCGGAGCAACTCCAACTCCAAAGAATAGCAAAGGCTTGCCTTCTTAGGGCCAAAGAGAGACTGAAACCCATTTGTTGTTTGAGTGCATAGACTGTGCTACAGTCAGAATGTAGAAAGATATGATGTATAATTCTTCTGTAATTCTTATAAAATTAACATTATGGGTGCAGCTTGGAAAAAAGTTCAGAAAGCCATATTTTAGCAGCTTTCTAGTTTCTTCTTGAATGTGAGAAATGTTGAGATTTAAGGATGCTGTGGCAATCAGAACACTAAATGTCAACAGTGACATTTTCCAAAGGAACTAAAATTAATTTTGACAATGGACCTAGTGGAAACTGAATAAAAAATCTTCCCAATATTCTAAACATGAACTATTAAACAATATATAGAGCATCTACTAAGGAATAAAATACAGCTCTTTTAACTTAATCTGAATTTATTGTAACAATTATTATGCATGAGCCTGTAAAGTCAACTGTTAGGAAATGGAAACAGCACATTTTTTTTAAGTGACTCCATGTTAACAAAGTCCATCAAACAGAATTTCATTTAATATTGAAATAAAAAATTTAATATAGTGCCACTTGTAGTTACTGATATAAGAAAATTAAATGCAGTCATAATTTATTTAAAATGTCCTTAAATGAGCATGCCTAATAATTTTGGAGTTCCTTCCATGAAAAATTCCACAGCAGCACCCAAACACCAGTCCCAGAGGTTCATAAGGCCTTTCCCTGGTCCAACCGTGCCTATGCCCAAACCATGAGCTTCACCATCCTCACTAACCAAGACTCTCCAAGAGAGCATCTTTAAGCAGATCACTGCCTGTTCCCAATGGCATAAATGCACAAAAAGCTCCTTAGGACTGATTTCCAAATGGATACCTTACTCAGGAGACATTTAAGGAAATCATTTTGAATGTCTAATATATTTATCTCCTGTTTTCTGAAAGGACAAAAAGTTATTTTACAACTTACAGTACTTAAGAAAGATTTATAATACAATTCAGTCTCTCTCCTAGAAGCTGACTGCAGATCACCAAAAGCTATAAAGAGGAAGGTTTCCATCCATTTGTATCATCAAAGGGGGAGGATATATTTATTTATGAACAAGATTCCCTAAGGGTAAACATTTCTCTCCCAGTTTAAAACCTAAAACCACTTACAACCAAAACCTTATTTAAGATATTCAGATTTTCCTAAGCACGTAACCCTGGGACTTCTGGATAAAAAGCAGCTAACTATTGCAAACCAAACACTTCCGTGATGCTGAGAGATGTGGATTACTGTCCAATGAAAACTAGACAGGCCACAAAACTCAAGTAATATGACATTTATTATAGTTTCAGGCAATTATACATCCTAACTATTCTTCTCATTATGCCACCTAGTGCAGAACTAGACTGATTTAAGAGTCACATTAAGAAGCTAAAAGTAGAAAAGTAAAAGCAAAATGATGGTTGATTTGGATTGAGAAAAAATGTAAAATTTAGTATGCTGGAACATACATTTTTCTTTGATAAATCTAAGATAAATTGATGTACTGGTCTGAAGCAACTAAGACTGCATTCAACACTAAGAAGGCTTCAAAAATCATGAAATAAGAGTCAGTGTCAAGTCAAACCCAATTTGCCTTCAGTGACAGGAAAAGTCACACCCATTCAGCTCTACACGGACAGATCAGAAACAGTAGTATTATTTAACCTTAAAAAGCTATACAATTCAAAGTGGTTCGCCCTCACTTTCATAACCGGTCAGAAACAAGAAATGCATATTATACCTGTCTGAAATATTTCATCAAGTCTCTCTGCCACCTTCTGTGGGAGGCCTGCCTCTATCAGTGTCTTGTAGTGCTCTGTGTGAGTTACACTGGAAGTGTCCATTGGTTCTTCCTCTTCTTTTAACTGTACCGCATTACCATTCACCTGATTAGCCATTTTATTATGCTGCTGGAAAAAATTCAGGAGCTATATTACATTAAGCCAGAAATAACTAGTTTGCAGGACAATGAATGACTTATCTAAACTAACTTGTAAACATGCTGCTAATACTCTATCAAAATCATATTTAATGCCTTTTTGTGAGGTAGCTGACCTAAATTTGCAATAAAACCGTCCTGGAATATGATGGACAAATGTACATGGAAGCAGTAAGATGTTAAAATACTTCATGTACATCCTGGTGGTCAAAGATCTCAAACTTTCTGGGAGGGAAAGTATCTGATTAGCAAAGCAGCTGTTAGGTCCTGGTGATCCTGTCATCAAAAACAAACATTTTGTTTGATGAACAAGTCACCACCATAAAGGCCTAAAAAGCTCTGTAGCTCCCATTCTTACACAAACTTGATTATATCTTATTTTTAAACAAACCCAAAAATCAAGGTTTGAGAATTTTCAAAGTTCCCTGGCTCTCTGCTATGTCATGCTTCCATTCCAAAACAGGTGTGACAGGTGTGACAGAAGTGTAGCCCTGTTCAACATGCTGGTGGTGTTTGGGGGTGGTTTTCCATCCTGCACTCACTAAGATCACATTAAGATCACTAGCAAAAATTAATTTAATTCTTCCCATCTTTAAATTTATGAGAAAAAATTTAATCCATATTTAAAATGAGCTATTTATGGAAGTTACTTTTTTAAAAGAGAAACCCATCTACAATATATTGAATTTTCCATATCAATTAATTTGGTAAGGCTGCAAAAAATAATATTCAAGCTAACTTCTTTCCAAGAGTTCCAATCAATGGTACCTAGTTAAGGGTGAACTTAGGTCAGATGTCTCAGTTAATCAGCCAATCATTCTGTATATTTGACCACTGAAGTACTGCTGAAATGGACCAACTACCTAGGGAAGAGAGATTAAATGGAGAGCTCTACAAGACCAGCATAGATGAAAAGGTACCTGCCTCACAAAGGCAGTAAAAGAGTTGAAGGTGCATTTGTTGGTGGTGAAATGACAACTTGATGAAGATAATATGCAGCAGAAGAAAGACATTGCAACATATACTGAAATAAAGGGTATGAAGGTGGTTTTCAAGAATAAGCCCAGTTTTTGATGAAAACTCAAGATAACTCAGCTATCAAGAAAATACAAGTCTCCCAAAAAGCTCTTAAAGTAGCCACACTACTAGAGATCCTACCAGACATTATGGGAAAGCACCAGGAGCAATTGTCCCACTTGAAACAACTTAATTTCTTCCAAAGACCACTGAAATTCAGTTGAAGATAATGTGAGAAGACAAAACAGACAGAAGTTGGGAGTTGGGGAGAAATGGGGAGAAAGGAGGAAATGAGGAAATTCAGCATAGATGGATTATTCTCAAAGAGCTAAAGCTGTCAGGATAGGTTATGGTCAAAGAACACTATTAAAGATTTGATTGTCTGGTGATATGTACAGGTTGTGTACAGACAGACGCATACTTTGCTGTTGAACTCTTATTTATGTGGGTAAATGCTTCTCAAGTGCAGGCCTCAAAACACTATCTGATGAACTAAGCTTTTGCTAACACACTCAAGTCTACACAGTACTGTGCTCAAACTGTTTATCACAAAAAATGGGCATATGCACATTATTATATCAAACCATAGTCCTACACAAAGCTGCATCTTATAGCATGACTCCCCATTCTCCTGAATTTTCGTGCTTCCTCCCACCCCACCCCCAAATCCAACTATAGGAAATCCTCAAAATTCCAAAGTTATACACAACATTACAAGACCTTCGCAGCAAAGCAACATTTTGCAGTCACAGAATGGAAGCAAACTCTTAACAGATGTGAACATTTCTGTTAAGAAATATCGTTATCAAAGTATGGGTAAAGCATAAGACAGGTTGCCTATTAAGCACAAGATGGAAAAAAAAAAGTCATGAATACTATTAGTACCAGATGTACTCAGCATGCCTCAAATAAGCAGATACTGAAGGGGGGAGGGGAGGAAAGGGAGATAGGGTGTCTTACTTCAAAAAAGTTGAATAAAACTTTACAAAAATGCAGCTTTATAGAATAGATCTCGGGGAATCCAAATGAAAACTCCCTTTCTTTCAGCCCAAGGCTTGAGAAGTTTAAGCCTATTATGTCAATTGACAAACTACCCCTCCAGCCAAGCCAAACTTCTGGATGGAGTAAACACACTAAAGTGGGGTTTTTGTTGGGGGGGAGGGGATCTTGGGGGGTGTTTCCTTGGGGGAAGGAAGACCATTTAAATTTGGAAGATTATTAGTGGAGGGCGGGATAAATTAGGGACCCCCTTTCCCCCGAGAGTTCTTCAAGGTTCACGTTAACGATGCAGGGCTGCAGCCCGAGGACCAGCAGGAGGAGGGGATCTGACCTGGGTACCACGTGGGGGGGAGCGTACTTACTCTCACTCCCCGGACCACCACCTGCTCTCAGCCCACTGAGAATGAAGGGTGAGAGGGAAGGATGGCAACAGCCTCACAGGACGAGGGGTGGGGGTGGGGGTTGGTCCCTTCTCCCTGAGGCCCAGGCGGCGAGGCCCGGCCCGGCCTCCGCCCCCCGCCAGCCGACGCGCATGGTGAGGCCTGCCTCGGAGGCGGGAAAGGCGCGGCCCGCGGGCCCAAGCGCAGCACGCTGCGGGGGAGGGAGGCGCCCCGGCCGGGCGGCCTAGGCCCAAAGCCGCGCGCCGGGCGCCGGCCCAGA